>NC_061801.1:7429805-7739103 GCF_021462225.1 Girardinichthys multiradiatus
AAGAAGACAAAAAAGTTGAATGTCTGGAAAGTACAGCCTGTAAGTTGTTTATATTCTGTTCTTCTATAACCACTAACTTTTACTTATTTTAATGGTTTTTATGTAACAAATCAACACAGAGTGCTGCATATTTGTGAAGTGGACTGAAAAGGATGCATGGCTTTATGAATAAATAAAAATCTGAAAAGTGTGGTGTGCATTTGAATTCCTCCCTGCCTACTCTAATACCCCTGTATACAACCAAATGCCTTCAGAAATGACCTTAGTAGACAGAATCCACCTGTGTGTATTAACCTTATTAAAAGTTCGACAAAGGCTCAGAGGTTTGCTTAGACAACATGAGTGAACAACCGAGGAACACAGCAGACAGCTCAGGGATAAAGTCACAAGTTCAATAATGGAGGCCAAAAGCAAAGAACCGTTGAGAAATTCTTGTTTAATTATTAACAGTGCTACATATTATATAACCTCTATGTGTACTCTCCAGGTAACGTCAATAAAGTAAACAGTTATAGATGTTACAAGAATGCAATGGATTGAAAACAGCAATCTAGGAGAAATGTTAAGCAGTAAGGCAAAGGTAAGATCTTAAGCCGAGTGTGGGACTTAAAGCTGGCAGATCACAAAGACCTTACCTTTCTGATCATGTTTTCTGATTTCTGAACATTGAAGTTACGAGCTGAGAAGAGAAAAACAGAAGAGAGAGCATCCAGATAAGACATTTAAAACCGGTTGGTTTCCTTCAATGAACACAGTAGACATGCAGTCATTACCTTCTGGTTTAGGAATTCTGCCTCTGCCACACTGATATCAGGAAATGTTTCCAGATTTTCAACATTAATTACCATTTTGAGACATTTTGTTCTGTTTCAATTCTTAAGAGCAGGAAAAATACACCTTATATGAACTTATTAATTATTACTCTGCTTTATCAGTAAGTGCAATGGAGGTAAACGTCATAAAAGGAAAATGTGCATACAAACTATCCTGGTGACTTTAAACCCAGTTAAAGAAACCACCAATTGCACAGTCTGCTTATCCATACTTAGTGGCTAATATTTACAGATATAGTCTTTGGCCCTTCTATACTTTGGTAATTTTGGCTACATTGTGACTACGTGCAACTGAGAGAGAGAGAGTGAGAGTGTGTGTGTGTGTGTGTTCTAGCATTTGTTGCAGTGGAAGGCCCATTTGTCCAACATTACACTGTGAGGACCCACTGCTTTGGGCCCCATATGGAGCAGTGCTGTTTTTGGGTTAGGGGTTTAGACTAAGGGGTGAATTGAGTTAAGGTTGAGTTTAAAGTTAGATGATAGAAATTAATGGAAAATTAATGGAACGCAATGCAAAGTCCTTGTAAAGATAGAAAGACATAATATAGGTGTGTGTGTGTGTGTGATCATTGCTTTTATCTTCATGCTGTCATTGGCTGATCTGTACACACCCTCTGGGTAAGATCTGCGACACAGAAATGTTTTAAATACAGACTCACTTTCTGAAGCAAATCAAGTAAAAATCATAGTTTAAATATGCATTTGCAGACAAAGTTGAAGCAGGGCAAAATATTTTTTATATAAATTTGTTTTTACGTTAAAGAGTTAAGGAGGCCAGATAGCTTCCTTCACTCATGGGGCACCCAACAACAAGCACAGATGAAATAGTCTTTAAAAAAATCCCAAATCAGCAATATTTACCTACATTTTTATGAGTTTTATTTAATGTGAAACAATGCATTGTATGTGGAATGTATATTTTAGGCAATGCATATGAAGTTTCAGGATGTTGAAAAAAGGAATAACCTTGTGTTTGCAGGAACAGAGGGGATAATATGGAACCTATCAGAGTAGTACGGGCGTGTTCATCAGTAAGCTTTCAATTGAAGCGTCTGAGAGATTAGGTGCTTTTCATCATGAGTAACTTTTTTTTTCCCATAATAGAAAAATGTATATATAGTGTAATGAGCCACTGTTTCCTGAACAGCAACTTTAACACAGTTTAAAACTGTCAGTTTGTTTTTAAGGGAGGAGAGAAACTAGTCAAAGTCAATAGCCAGCGCACACACAGACCTCTGGTCACATGGTTGCTCATCGATCTCAGCGTGCATGGACTGTGGACCATTAACCCAACAGACCAGAGCTTCTAGATGCTTTTAACAGAAGCATAATTACAGCACCTGGAGTACTGAAACATTATGTTAAAGGTTGGTCTGTTTCTATGAGAGTTTCTAGGAACAGAACATCTGGAGCTGATCAGAAAGCACACCAACGTTTTTCCTTCCAGTTACTGAAAGATGAATTCTGAGGTGTAGTTGCTGCCAAAAAATACCCAAAAACTTTTTTCATCTCGATGAGACATTCACCTAAATAATCACGGACGTTATACCTTTTACAGTTCTAGTCAGAAGTTTTAATTCATTCATTGTAGACCTCAATATCATTTTAATTTGGGGCTTTTCATGACAAACATATTCAGCCATTTTGAAAAAAAAAAGATTTGTTTTAAATCTTCTCTAATACACACAGGCTCAAAATCATACATAGAGGTTTAAGTCTATTCATACACCCCACTGTTTGGTGAAATGTCCCTCAGTAAATTTGCATCTCTGCGGACGTTGTGTATCCATCAACAAGCTTCTAGAATGGATCTGGCTTGATATTTGGACATTTTCAACGCAGAATAGTGGTTAGCTTGCTGACACATTTCTGGTGTTCGAGAATGTTTCACACACTTTCAAACCTAAAAACCCTGTGATAACTGTCACACATGGTGGCGGCAGCATTGTGCTCTGGGGCTTTTGCACTGCTAGTGGTACAGGTGCATTGCACAATGTTAACAAAGTAAGGAAGGAGGAAATCAACTTGGACACATTTGGTTGTTCCCGCAGGACAATGATTCCAAACACATTGAAACTGGTTTTGAACTGGATAAAGGGATTGAGCTTCTGGAAGGGCCCCAACTTCAGACCTAGTGAACATTTCTAGACTAATTATAGAGGCCGGGTCTGTATCAGAAAATAAACCAGTTTAAATAAACTCTACCATTTCTGAATGTAGAAGACTGGTCAGAAATCCAGCCCGAATTATGCCAGAATCTTGTTAATAGGTACAAAAAGTGTTTGATTGGGGTGTAACCACCTGCAAGGGTGCAAGGGACATTTAACCAGTTATTAGTGGGGTGTATGCATATATTTGAACCTTTGAACATGGATCATTTGGAGCATGTGTGAACAAGAAAAATATCCAAAACACATTCAAACATAATTCTTGCCTGACCATAATTTAGAAAATAATTGCTCTAGCATTTTAATTTATTCAAATTCTGCCTGCTTTGACAGCTGTTCTTTGCCATTCTTAGAAATCTCCTGTTTTTAAACAACTGCATCCATTTAAATGTGTTGAATTAGTTAAAAATAATAACGATATGCTCCAAACAAACCTGCTAATATTAAACAGACACGTTTAATACTCCTACTACTCCTCTACTCCTTTGCTTAGAAAAATAGGACTCTTGTACATAGTTTCAGCTGCATGTAGCCCTACTGATACTTGATATTTTGACTGTACAGAGAGCCAATTTATCATATAATAGGCTCTTCAAAGCAGAATATCAAGTGTTCTTGGACTACAACCCTAACACATATTTCAGATATCCAAAATGCCATTTTTCATGTCCACAATGAAGATTTTAGATTTCTCCAACATAATTTCTACCAAGCACAGATGACAGATATCTACTGATACATTTTCACTGTCCAGAACAAACCCTGTGAATATGTAAAACAATTTAACAAGGAGAAACTCTTATTTCAGATATCTGCAGCCCTACTGTTATCAGGCATATCTAGCATGTGAAAAAAATGAATTATTAAAACTATTAGAACTTCCCAGTTTTCACATCACCACTAGCTAAAATTAATTTACTCCATTACTAACTGAAACAACAATAACCCACAAGTCATAACAGATATCTACAAATTATTTTTGATATCATTTAGAACTTGATAAAAGGTATTGAAACTGAAATTATGAATAGAACAAATGTAATGCAATGATCCTAATTTAAAAAAATCCTCCCAGTAAAAACTCAGTTTCAGATATCAGTGTTTTCATTCTAGAAACCTAAAGTTGTGGAAATCTGGAAATCAAACACACTTAAATGTGAAAAGTAGAGAAGAAATCTCTCAATCTGAATCTGCTTTTTGATTAGGAACAACTGATTAATGGAAATGTTCAATAGATATTCAGTCTAGCAAATTAATGTTAGAGCAGATTGTTCAGTTGTTTACCAAAAGGAAATAAAAGTGAATAATTAAACAAATAAAAATCAAAGTACTACCAAGTATATTACACAGTACTTTCCAAATTTACAACTCTTCAAAATCTTTTTAACATCTCTTTGGATGAACACCAATATGTGACCAGACCAACACAAAACAGGACTATTGTAATAATTGTGAATTAGAAGGAATATTATGCATTTTTAAATTATTTTTGAAAGTCTTAAAAGTGTGGCGTGCATCTTTATTTAGTCCTTCTGGGTCAGATCTAAACCATCCACTGCAGCTCTAGCTGTATGCTCAGGGTTTCTGTCCTGCTGGAAGGTGAACCTCTGCTGCAGTCCTAAGCTATTTGCAGCTTCTAAAAGGTTTGGATTGTTGTGCATTTAACTCCATTCATCTTCCTATTCATCTGACTAGCTTCCCTGTCCCTGCTGAATAAAGGCATGACGCTGCCACTACCATGTTTCACCATGAGGATGTTGTGTTTGCTGTGATATACAGTGTTTTATTTCATTAATTTAAACATAGGCCAAACAGTTAAAATCTTTGTCATCTCACCATGTTTGCTGTGTCCCCTACGTTTGCCATTGTGCCACACTCTTTCCATTTTTAGATGACGGACTGACCAGTACCTTTTTAGATCTTCAAAGCTCTTGCTTTTCCAGTATGAACTCTGCAGACCCGTCAAGTCATCAGAGACTCAGTGTTCCCAGGACCAAGACTAAACAAAGTGGGGCAGCATTTAGTTTTGTTGCTCCTCAGCTCTGAAACAAACTCCCTAAAAGCCTGAGATGCGAAGAAACTGTTCGTTCATTTAAATCAGAAGCTTTTGGTCGAAGAATCAGATCATCGAACAGTTTGCCTGATTAATAATAAGTAAATGAAGCATGGGATTCAAGATTAAATTAACATTTTAACATTTGTCTTTTTACGCAATGATTTATAAAGTGTATATGTTTTTGTTATTTTGATGTTTTTGTTGGATTTTGTGTAAACTTTGGATTGCCATTGAATGGTGCTATAATATTGTTATAACAGTTGTTTCACTTTTCTACACACCAGCCTTAGCAGCTGATTTGGAAAAATAAGAGGGAAGATTACAAGGGGTTCTGATTTTTCAACACGATTCAACAAGTTACAAGAATCAGCATAGAACAAGCAGGCTGTGGATAAGGTGGATGAAGTAAACTTGAATATATAGATCAGCTGGGTAGTTTCTCATGATCACTACCAATCACACACCCCATGCTTCCCAAGCTCAACTGTGACAGGTGTCCTTCAGAATGACTAATGTTGTTAATTAAGTCCAGTTGTTGCATCTCAAGGACCGGCGCTGGGCACCCCGGATTTATGGTATGACCCAGTATGACATCTCTAGGGTTTGATAACCTTGTGTAAAAATAAGGCAGTTTCAACAGATTTGCACATTTCCTACAAGCATCTACAGTATGATCTAACTGCTTTATTTAAAACAGAAAACCAAACATTCATTCCTAAAGTAATCAAACACATTGACTACTACAGCAAGGTAATGTCATCTATAACATTTATTTATTGTTCTTTTGATTTTGATACCTAGACTTAAACAGTAACAAGTAATTTATTCACATCTCAAGCTTATATACCAAAACAAACCTGTGTATCATTTCTCCAGAGAATATCCTTGAAGTTGCATGTGAAATATAGAAAACGTACACACTAAATTGTGTAGCTGTTCTCAGATGCTTACAGTGCAGAATGTTTTGCCCTTTTTCCTGTTCTTCTCAATATGGGGCAACACAAGGATACCAAACTGATATTAGCTGGTTAGTTGGCCAGGCTGTGCTCATGTAGCTAGTCTGCAGTCGGCTGCTTTACGGACATACCGCTCGTCTCTTGCTAGCTTTAGTTTTAAAACAGCGCTTCCTTGATAAGCGTGACAGGTGCCGCTACACTAGTTTTTACAACATTTCCAACGCATTTTTCGCATATAGACTAATTTCCAAATAGCTCAATTTGTCCATCTTGTAGGAGAAAAGGGTAGTAGCATTAGGGTTGCCAACTCCTTGATAAATAAATAAGGGACACCTCCTGGTAGGGCTATCCAACTCCACTGTCTGCACCTCTAGCGGCCTAGTGATTTTTTTCACCCTTTTTCTTTGTGTGAAATGACTTTGGAAACATTGGACTCGAACCCAAGTTTAATTTGATGCATGTTTTGACTGATACAAATATCCATGGAAAAATAATTATTCAGCAATTTATAAAATAATTTATTCTTTTTGCAAAATAAAATTACTAGACAAAAACAAATATCCTTCTAAAATAAATAAACCACTATTGAAAAGACCTCCGTCCCGCTTAACTTAAAACAATATAAAAAAGCATAACAGTATAATGCAAAACATTTTTGTAATAGTGCATTTAGTGCAAACAAAACGTCTGTAGAAAAGTTGTAAACATAATCACTTGTGCCTTAAAGGCCATGACTGAACAGGTGTAGTGAAAAAAATATTGAACTAGTGAAATAAAAAAATGCAGTAGTGAATTATGTAGAAACAACCTATTTTTTCCATTTATATTTCATTTGAGCTCTTGCTGCTGCAAGGAGTTGTTTGCTTTTCAGGACTACAGAGTAAAACTCTGAGCAGGACATTTCATTAATTAGACTGACAATTAGCTCACTTCTCATTAATTCAGCAGAACATTTGTTCCTCACATCAGTCCACTTATTTTTCATGATGGAGAAAATATTTTCCACAAACCCACTAGAAGAAGGGATGCTGAGGACAAAGGGTACAATAGCCTGGATGTTGGGGATGTCAGCTGCCTGAAGAACTTGCATCCACCTCTCTATCTATCTATCTATCTATCTATCTATCTATCTATCTATCTATCTATCTATCTATCTATCTATCTATCTATCTAAACACGTTGTTTCAGCTTTCACGGTGTCCGTAGATCTCCTGCGGCGGAAGCTGGTTATGAGCGCTGAACAAACACGGGCCTTTTTTGTCACGTAAGCGGCGAGGAGACGCTGGGGAAACCGTATCTGATGGGAAAACACGAATCGACGTAACACCTGTATCTATCTTAGCAACGGTACCTGCTGGCCAATGAGATGAGCCGAAATATTCTGTCAGCTCATTGGTCACAGAGCAGGATATGGCTGGTATTGAATTTACCGTAATGTTAAATATAAAGCACCCCATCATTTATTGATTATATTGACATTTTAGTGAAGATTTTTGATCCACCTAATAATACGGGACTACATGCATCCCGTTTCAGCTCAATACGGGACGCGTACTTTTTATTCTAAATACGGGACGATTCCGTTTTTCAAGGGATGGTTGGCAACTCTAAGTAGCATTCATTCAGCCAACTGATCAGCAGTGTGCAGCAGCAGGTTGGTGTTGGGTGTTAATGTATTACCATAGCTCCAAACAGCCAAAAAAACGCAAAATCCATCAATGTTTCTTGCATCTCATTAAAAAGGTTTTAAACCACAGGAATCGTATAACAAAAGATTATTTTGGTTTGAAACTGTAACTTTTTAAAAGCTGTACATTAGTTCATACTGGAAATCAGCCCATGTCTAATCTACAGTCATATTCAGTCGTATGAATTAGAATGTGTTCTGATTGGGCTCATTTGTCAAAAACAATGACAACCTTTAAGCAGGTATTAAACATACTTTTCATTAAGCCCACATTTCTGTATTAACATTTTTTATTGGTCAGATGTAATATTCTAATCTTAAATGTCATGTTTTCATGAGTAAAAAAATCAATATAATTACCAGAAATAATGGCCTGAAAACATCAGTCTGTGAGTAAACAATCTACTGTATATAATGTTTCGTTTCAAATTTATTGAATGGGTCTGTATATTGATCACTGAGGAAATACAATCCTAGTTATTATGCATATTAAGGGGGGGATTTTGACATTTTAAGTGTTTGTTTTAAAAAATAAAAGCTCAACTGGTTTACACTCTGCTGTTTTAATGCCACAATAAAAACAACCCCCTGGTGTTAACACTGAAGCCTCCAGCTCTGGTATTTTTCCGCAGACCTCCACTGAAAGTGGTTGTGGTGTCATGTTATGAACCGGTTTGGTTGTTGGCCTCTGTCATTTTTTGGTTTGTGTCAGAGGAAATTGAGCTCTTGTGTTTTCCTTTCATGAGGCGTGAACTGTGTTACAAAGAGGTTACATACAAGAAGAGGTGGATAGGAGAGCTAACGTACTACAATGACAACATTTACCAGCAAAATGTACCTAAAATATTAAAGTCAATCCCTAAGTCTAGTTGTCTTATTTAGGTGAAGCACCAATGATGTTTGTCCTGATGCTGCTGCATATGTAACTGGGTTTAACTACTTTTTTTAACAGTTCAGTACAGCAATTCTAAAATTACCTAAATATAAATCGACAAAATATTTGGAGTATTAAGTACTTATCAGGGGAGACAAAAAACACTAAGCTCAATCTCAGCACTGAATGTGGATCAGTGGGTAGAGTGGTCTTCTTGCAATCGGAAAGTTGTGGGTTTGATTTCATCTCCTCCTGTCACATGTTGCTGTGCCTCTGGGAAACATGTGAATATGTGCGCTTGTATGGGTGAATGTGGCTCAGGTGTAAAGCGCTTCGAGAGGTCAGTATGGCTAGAGAAGCATCATATATATTCTACATATTTATCATATGAGCCTTTATTAGTTTTTTGTGTAAAACCTTTACCTGCAGTGCAACAGTGCCAATCTCAGACATTATGAGCAATTTAAATGCTAAAATCTGCTGTAACAATAGAAACATCTAAAAGTACATTAACAGACTGAATTGGACCTTATTTCGTGATGCACCAATCAATTCAGCCAATGAGCAATATCAGCCAACTTACCCTTGATCGGCTGCAAGAAGTGACCAGCAGCTTAAAAAGGTAGAGCTGTATCTCCTTAACTGATTCAGTTCTGACTCACAAAGTAAAATGAAATAACTGAAGCTACTTGATTTAGTTACATTTTCATTGTTTATTCAGGGTTCAGAAAGCACTATATAGGCAAACGTGGAAAGATGTGTGACTCACCTCGGAGCCAGCGGAGGAGGTAGTGGTCATGGTGAGCCGGTAGGCTGGGGAGGACATCCTGAATCCTCTCCCGAAACTAAAAGCAAATCAAAGGCACAGTTTTTGGTTACAATGACTTTAAAAAAGGAAAAACATTTTAACTAAACCTCTGTAGGCTGAGCTCTAAGAGTGGAGACTGCCAGTGTGGCTCTGTCCTCAGAAACTAGGGTAAATATGCAAAATTACCCTCATAACATGTTTGCCTAAGTCATATTTTGGCAAATATGACTTCAGCAATTATGAGGCTAATGTTATGTGTTACAGACACCAGGATAGTCACATCCCCTACTTTTCTTTTGGGTTTTTTTTGAGTAGCACTACAGCGTTTCAAATCAAACAAATTTTAATATCAGACAGAGAAAAAGCAAAAAGCAGTTTTTAAATTATTTTATTTATCAGAGATAAAAGCTATTCAAACAGACATGACCCCTTCTATAATTATAAAATAACTTTAAGTTGCCAAATTTGTTTTTTAGTTTTGCTCAATAACATAAATAGGTTAAAAAGTCTCAGATGCACATTATGTGTCGCTACAAGGAAATTCAAAAACAGGTGAGAAACAAAGTCCCTGACGTCCATCAGTCTCGAAAGGGTTACAATCCATTTGGAACAGAGAACCACAGTGAGAACCGTTACGCGCAAATGGAGGAAACATGGAACAGTGATGAATCTTCCCAGGAGAGGCTGGCCAGGGTGAAAATGGCCTCCATGGGAGAGCTTCAAGGTGAAAACCACTGCTGACCCAAAAGAACATAAAGACCTGTCTAACTGTTGCAAAACAATATCTATTTTTTTACATTTTCTGTGAATACAAAGGTGGAACCTTTCAGAAGGGGTGTGTCCTGTTCTGCCTGCAGGAAAGTAACACATCGTACCAACAGTCAAAACGGTAGTATAATGATCTTGGGCTTCTTTTCTGCTTCAGAACCTGGAGCAGAAAAGATGCAACCAAGGTGCTCTCTGTGAGACAATCCTGAAGGATAACGTCCTGCTATTAGTTTGTAAATTTTACATTTAAGCCCACTGGGAATGTTCAGCAAACAATGATCCAAAGCATGCCAGCAAGTCCACCTCTGAATGTCAAAAAATATCTAAATGAAGGATTTGAAGTGGTCTAGTCAAAGTCTGGACTTAAATCCAATGGAGATGCTGTTGTGTGGCCTAAAACAGGTCGTTCATGCACAAAAACCCTCCTATGTGTCTCAAGATTGTGACCCCCCAAGGGATGTAAGAAACCTCTTCCCACTTATCAGAAATACTTGATGTTTGTGACACACTCAGGTTACCTTCCTCTGATATTAAAACCTGTTTGATGATCTGAAACATTTAAGTGTGACAAAAACAGAAGAAATCTTTAAGAGAGAAATCTGTTTTTTACAGAACTCTAGTTCATATTTGGACTTATTAACAGACGGCAGGTTTTAAACACTGGCCTCTTTAAATTTATATAGTTACAATATACGACAATAAAAGTTCTGATTTCTGTTCATTTTTTTAAGAGAACCATATTTGTCAAGCGAAATACATTTTTGCTTCACTAAAAATAAGTAGATAAACTTCAAGAATCCACCATTTTTAAAGTCTAAGCTTGTTATCTGCTTTATTTTTTCATTGAGTTCAAATAAAAGCTAGTCATCACTACCGTCCACACTATTTACTATTAAAATAAGCTGAAGATGACATTTAAATAAAGTTTGCAATTATATTTTGTCCATTACAAAATATATTTTCAATCATTGCTGCTTAGTTCCGGATTAAAAACAAAAAGCAGGAGTTAGGAAAGCAAAAAGCAGCACAGATTCTGCCCCATATGGGGAGACT
Source organism: Girardinichthys multiradiatus (assembly GCF_021462225.1). Classification (NCBI taxonomy): domain Eukaryota; kingdom Metazoa; phylum Chordata; class Actinopteri; order Cyprinodontiformes; family Goodeidae; genus Girardinichthys; species Girardinichthys multiradiatus. Next base: position 7,441,009 of record NC_061801.1, read on the forward strand.
TTGCTAATAAAGAGTGGTCAGAAAATGTCAGTTTAAACATAAAGAATAATTTGTTCAAATAAAAACAAAACATTTTATTTAAGAAATATCTTGGTTTTTATCTTTTTTTTTTTTTTATCCTAATCTGGCCTATATCTTGTACTAGGTCTTTACAATTGTCCTAGTAGAAGTATATCCAAATCAACATTTTACCTGGAAGACTTTCTGAAGTTAGATCATAGAAATGAAAAAGTAACGGGAGCAGCTTTCAGCCTCGCATAAACACACCACTGAAACCAGTCTGCACAAGTCATTTCTAAAAAGAACTCCTGTCAGATATTACAGGTTTATGATTCATCTCTGACCTCAGAGAGACTCTCAGCCTGCTTTGGGCTCAGGTCTCCGAATCGTCCACTCATGTCTCAGCTGAAGAGTCGCCCCGGCAGAGCAGTGTCTGTGAATGAGAGCTGCAGGAGGTAAATCCAGGGGGAGTGCCACGCCTCCGCTCACTTTTTCTTGCTCTCTCACACACATGCGCACAAAGGAAAGTGGACTTTCACCCTGCTGGATGTGGCCAACCTGGTGAAGCCTTCAGAAAAGCTGAAATAATCAGAAGAAAGATGTGACTGAAGCTAAAAACAGCAAACACCGTGACTGTTAGATGCTCATTATTTATTCCTTTTTTTTTTTTTTAATTATGCTTATTTTAATTAATAGTGAGTTTTCTCACCAGGGCTTAAAGAACATGTTATCTCTCATCATTTGATTATGCTTTTCATCATTTATCCTGGTCAAAAGAAGTGATTACATAAGTACGGTTGAGTAACAAGTGTATGCAATCTGCTGTTACTTATATAGTCATTGCTTTCTTATGTGTTCAAATAATAATTTAAAAAAATGCTTCACCTCTCATCCAAAATGTCATTCTTATCAGAATAATTTTAGGAATGTTTTGTTATAAATAAAGTATTTATAACCCCTGTACTTTTTGTTAATTTACAACCACATATTTCAAGGCTTTCTATTGGGATTTGATGTGACAAACTAACATGAAGTAGTGCAGAACTATGAAATGGATAGAAAGACGTTTTTCGGTTTCATTTTTACATTTTTTAACAAAGTCTGGAAAGTATAGTGTTGTTAAAAAATCGTATTTACCAACAGAAGAGATCGGAGATTGTCACTCAAGTCAGCTTTATTGATTACCATGCGCATGGGAGAGCAGTCCCCAACAGTCAGATGTTTTCAACAGCCCTTCCAACACTGTTCTAACTAGACAAAGAACATCCCTTTATAACAGGTTCAAGATGGTAATTCTTGGAACTGAAACCCCGATACAGTGGCAGGCTTATCTGGGACTCTTGGTCCCCAGAACCCTCCCTGGGACAAACAGAGCCTTCTGTAGAGGCATTGCTCTGGGCCCTGATTATAACTTAGGCCATAAATTTAGGGACAGGGAGAGGGGGTGGTTGCTATTTTAGGTCATAAAGAGATCAGGTTATGATGAGGGCTCTTTTCCAAGGCATCGAAATTTTCTATTTACCGTTCTGTCATTATTAAACCACAGGTAGTCTCATTGAGACACAAGTTCTAATTAACAAGAGAGGCCTGTTAGAAGTTAAATCCCATTCAGAACACCACAATTTAAGATCAAGAGCAAGAACGTTCTGACATTGTTGCAAGAAATTTGACCCGACAGTTTCCGTTGAAAATGATTCCAGGTTGAAGGTGCAGCGTAAGAGAAGGCTGTTCTTCCTAACTCTGTACGGACCGTGGGGAACACAGAGTGATGACAATGCAGACTTTAACTGGTGTGTTTAGGTGTCATGTAAGAGGACAAGTCCTGAGGCAATAAACCAAGAATGAATATATAGATGACAATTTACCAATGAAAAACTGCACAGAGACAAAGGTCACCAACTGACTGAAAATGTTATTTTTCTACCACAAAAATAAGTTTTACATGTAGGCCAAAAATCTCCATTTGGTTCTCATCTGATTAGAGCATCATCTTCCAGATCTTTGCTGAGTCCCCTACATGACTGGCTTGTGCTACTCCTCCATAAAAGGGCAGATCTGTGAAGTCTAAAACTAATAGTTACCTCAACAGATCGGTGGATTCTGAAAGGAACTGAAGTGGCAGAGTAAAACGCTGGGAACAAATGCCGACCACACATTTAAGATTATTTGTAAAAGGTCTGCAAAACTATGTATCGTTTCCCACTTCACAATTCTGCACTAGCTTGTGTTGGTCAACCACATAAAGCCCTAATAAAATACACTAACCTTTGTAGTTGGAACAGCACATAATGTGGAAATGGTAAGGAATACTTCTGGAAGGCACTGCATGTAACAGCTGTAGAAAAATAATACTTTTAATTAAAAAAGAAAAACAATCCAGTGGCGATGAAAACGAATGAACACAGAAATAACCTAGAAAGTTCTGTTTTAATATGTAAAGTAGAAGCTTAAAATCCCTAAAAACTGAGTTAGCCTGCATTTATTCCCACCAGTCAGGGTTAGTTTGAAGAAAACATTACAGACATTTTCATAAAAGTAATTTTATTATTTAAATACACAAGCTATTTAGACCCATAGGCCACCAAAATAAAGCTGGTGTCATGAATAAATAGATGATTTACAAGAAATCACACTTCAAAAACAATCGGAGAGCCTAAACGTCCTTCTCATTATGGCATAATGTACATGTTTAAATCAACAGAGAAAGGAATAATTCATCGTTATAGTATTTTCCCTCCCCTAAATGTCAGCATCCAGATAAAGAATACGGAAAACAGACGTCCTTGAACCAAAGTTCAGCGGTGAAACAGACATGTACTTTGGAATGATCAATACGTCCTCCACTAATTAAACTCTACAGGTTTGATCGCTCACGTCAAAAACGCATCAGATTTATCATGCGGGCTTCACTTAAAAAAATGTAATCGTGAATTCGTTCGCACTAATGGGTTACGATGGTGCAACTGTATGAAACACTAACTGGATTGTTTAGTAATAAAATCACAACATATAACAAATAAATTCAACAAAAAAATATGTTTTGAGTAAATGAAAGTAGATTTTGTTTTACACAGATCGTCAGGGTTGTAAGGAGCAGAACCAGACCCACCAGGCAACATGCTGGACTGGACCCTAATTAATCACCAAGGCCAGTCTTACTTTCTCCATTTCTCTGGAAACTAACATTATTTTGCATTCCTGTAGTGAAAGTATCTAAAATGTTGCAACGGGATGCAAAGGTTTAGTGTCCTTTCAGCCAGCAGTTGCTGATATGTCTCCATCCACCTGTCAAGATGTCACACCAGCAGCTTAGCTGAAGGTCAGCAGTCTGTACCTGCAGCTGACAGGTTTGCTGTTTTCTAAAAACAACTCGTACAGGGCTGAAAGTTCGCCTGGTTTGACTTATCTGAAGAAACCCTTTCTGGCTCGAACAGTTCCAACATATAAACTATGAAACAGATATGAAGGTCTCAGATCAAGAAAATGTTGATTTACATGAACTACAAAAATATAATCTTAATTTTCTTCTCACTTCAAACTCTGGTTTAATAATCACCTACTGTCACGAAACAACAAATACCCCATCTAACCAACCCAAAGCACAAAACTCTCTGCCTCTGTTTGCTGACAGTTAAACTACAACCTGTGGAGGTGGTCAAGGCTTGTGACGGCACACTTAAACATTCGTGTCAAACCTATGCTCTCTGACAACTATATCTGCTTCTTTTTTCTTCTCAAAGTACATTAGCTCCGACCAAAACATAGTTTAGTCTTAACCTGGATTTTACTTTTAGTTATACCAAAAATATCTCTGCAATAATTAAAAAAAGGTTTTATACAATCTTTGCACATTTTTATACATATGGATGAAGCTGCCTGAAAAGTCAGACAAGCTGAAAAACACTGCGCCTTGTCCTAAAACTAGAAAACTGTTCAGGAGTGCACAAAGCTACTTCCTGAACGCGCTCATCTCTCTGCTTCTCTGAAACAGAACAATCAGGATCTTAATGGTTCCATCAAACAGCAGAAGTTTAAACAAGCTCCTATTGGTCAGCTTCAGTGGTCTGATCCGACCCCATCCACAAGTTCATCTCAGCAGATATTTGAAACGGTTTACGTTGGATGCATAGTTAATGTTATAATAGGCGTGATCAAGATGCATAGATGACCAAGTAAATTCCATATGGTTTGGATGTAAAAAGAAATCGATGGTGCCCAGCTTTGACCAGTTGGCCTGAAATGCAAAAATCCATTCTTTTTCCAACCAGTGAACACACACCGTACCTAAGCCAAGTAACACCACTTCTCGCTGTGCAAGTTGTTACTGTGGGGAGGCGTTTGAAAATGAAGCACAGAGATGTGATAAGCGTTTGGAAATAATACTGCTTTCTATAACAGAGAAATGTCTGTGGTTCATGCAGGCTGTGAGAAAGAGCACGCTTTTCAGCAGATAACAGGAAGGCTAAACATATAACAGCAAAGAGTCATGGTTTTATTCTTTTGCACTTTCAACCTCTGTCTATTATGGATTTGGATATGTTTCCAACCCTTTAGGATTGATTCTCTGAGTTTAGGTAAAGATCTGCCTTCTCTGGGGAACACACAGAGACTGCTGGTGGTTACTGCTAGCTGCGCTAACAGGGCTATTTGCTGATATAAGATGCAGGGGACAGCTTAAAATGTCTGCTTTGTCTTTGTTCCAAAATAGAAAAAAACATGTTTTATAGTGACCGCTCTCTCACACAGCAGCGTGACATCATCTCAACTGGTAAGTAATTAATGACCATTTCTTATATCTTCCTTTATCAAAGTCCTGAAAGAGATATTGGTATCGCCTAAAAGACAATAATGGCAGGTTAAACATTTCCAAATCCCAGGGATACGAAACTGGTCGCAAAATGCTGATCAGTGCAGCTCTGCATATGATTGGTTGTTATGGGTGGGCTTGGTGGAGCGGGTTTAGATAAACTCAAGATATTCAGATCACTTTCTGTTATACTGAGACAAAAAATCTCCAAAGATTAAACATTCAAATATTTTAGACAATGAGGCTGTGGAAACGAACGTTCTGATTAATCATTTAATCTGCTTTTCTTTCTTTAAATCTAAGCTATTTAGGAGTTTCAGAAGTGCTATCAGGCCGAATGTTTGCCCTAAACGAGGTGAAACTGGAGCTTTTCCCTAATGTGCAATCTGTTTCTTAAACCCAGTTAGCAATCTTCAGGTTAAATGAGAAAAAACAAGTGGTAAAAGGGAGAGATGACAAAAACAAAAATCGCAACAAAATAATCACCTTTTCTAACTTTAAGCCAGTGGAAGAGGTTATATGAGGAATGCTGCTGAAGACAATAGAGACTGAACAGGCCTACCTGATTTCTTAGGCTCAGCTACCTGTTAGAAATCCCATTACCAGGAGCAAAAGGGAATATTTGATTCCCATAATTATTTCATAATATCCAGTCCAGTCAGGTTGGAGTTATATTTTGTAAATGTTTGACAGGATGTTATGCCACTCAATGAAATTTTTGACAAGATGACTTTATGTTTTCAAACGAATGGATAAACTCCATACAAGGAACACAAACTGAGCCTCATGCAGGATGGAAAATCTTAAAGAAAAAAAGTCCTCATCAGCTGATCTGAATATGAGCTGTTAAAATGGGTGATTTGTTTAAACTTATAGTATTTCTGACAGGTTTTCTTTCTCTGCAGTTGTTAGCTTGGAAAAAAAGAACGAATGGTTCGTCTTCATGCATATTTTATCCAAACTCTGTTCACGTATTATTCTTTACTTTTATGGGTTGTAAATAACTGACACTAAGCCGTGCAACATTAAACAAGCGTCTGAGCAGATGATCTGAAAACGAAATACTTCCATTAGGAAACCTGTAGGACAAAAATGAACAATGTGTAGGATGTGGACACGAAGTGTTCTTACATGAGGCTCGCTGTGTTCCTGTTATAGCTCCGCAAAATCCAATAAGAGGATAACTCTAAGAGATAACTCTTCATTCTTCCAGCATACCAAAACAAGTACATCAACACCTGATCTCTTCTCTGCTGTCATTTCAGTCAATTAGCCCATTTGAAATTATAATGAATACATCCAGATGAGACATTTTCTAGAAGGTCTGTAGTGACATTCACAGAGGAGCTCCCAGCGGCCGGAGGTGAGCAGAGAGCCAGGAAGGCAGAACAGAGAAGACCGGTTTGGTTCTGTGTTGTTTCTGGGTTTAGTGTTTGGCTTTAGGTGATGTAGCAGCTTTGGTGAGCATGGCGACAGAAATCCATTTTAAATAGGTTGGCATCCATCCCCTGGGTGTTGGACCACCATCTGCTCTGCGCCTGCATTTTTTTTTTTTTTTTACAGTACTTTTGAGTTGGTTATTTTTTTCACTGCAAAGCATGTGTGATGTAGAAGACCAACTCCATGTCCATGGCAGCCTGTGGTACACTTGCACTACCTCCATGAATGACGGGAATCAGAGCCCCGTCCATCTCATTCATGTAGCGCTGAGGGAGGAGCCTGCCTCCAGCTCCTGCCTGGTACTCCACCTGAATGGGGAAATAAACACAACCACTACAGATGAACCCATGTAGCTTTCACTTTTTTACCTCAAATTTAGTACAGTACCTTGGAAAAGTGTTCGCACCTCTTAAACCTTTTCAGATTTTGTCACTTTAGCCCCTTTTCCATTGCCTCTAGAAAGCCCAGATCGCGTTTCGATACAAATTGACCTGGGTAATTTCACTTTCCCGGGGCTTTGCTTTCACAGGTAAATGGTCCTGGTCTAGACATGGTCTTATCAGCTTCCCCTGGGCGAGGATTTGTTAAAGGGGTGATGTTGTGTGCCGCAGCGAGACATGGCACCAGCAGCTTCAGTTATGGCAGAGGTTACTATACAGATTAATCGTTTGTATACAATTAATTTGTCATCAAAAGTAGTTTTAAGATGTTTTTAAGCGAGAAAGCAGATCTCAAAACTTCTGTGCAGTCAGTTCATCAAGAATGAACCTACACTTTAATGTTTTTTCTGAGTTTTCGGAGCTCTGCTTACCAGCAGGTCCACCTGCTCAACTAAGCTAACCGGGCGAACGGACTGGGACTTCCCCACTAATCACTGCCGGATCTCGGCCCGGCCCTCAGGGATTTCCCGAACCTGTCATCTGTTAGTGACGGCTGAAAGTGAATATAAAGCATCCAGTAGGTATGTGAATAACTGCCAGTATCAGAAAATGGAATATATTTCGCTGGATATTTGTGACATTTTATGTTATTGTTCGCATTAACTATGAAACTGCTTCACCACAGTTCTGTAAGACAAATATTTTAATGCAGTGCTGATGATGAGAGCACTTAAATTTTCCATGTACATACAATAGTCTTTTCATGTAAACCCAAATTAATAGAGCATTAACTGTTTTATTTATCTGATATATATTTATTTATCTAATATTAAAAATATTTAATAGTTTAGAGACAACAGTTCCAGGTCCACAGAAGCTCCGTGATCCTCTTAATGTCCAGCTATCATCTACTCCACTGTTTAACCATCTTCTACTTTATAGAAATATTTGCTTATGATTAGACAGTCTAAGTATGAGTTCCCTGTACTTCTGGACTGGTTATCAGGTTTTTTTTTTATTGTAATAAATACATTTTGTTTTGTTCTGTACTTGTCTAATATGAATTTACCGGATGATTAATGAAAAACAAGTGTGTTAATCAGTGTTTAGTCATTATTGTAAATGAATCATGCAGTTGTAAAGCAACAACTATGGCCAGACGGAGGTTGGTAAAAAATGTAATGTAAAATCATGATTTAAACTTTTCCTGATATGGATCCAGTGCAACTTAAGGAATAATTCAAGAAATTAATCAGCCGATTAACTCTAAAGCTGTTCATCATTGATTGTTTAACAGTGGACACAAAATGATTATTTATTAGCTAATAGTTCTATAAACAGATTAAATGAGTAATGCCATCTGCTGGACTGAAGGTGTATTGCAGTTTTCTTCACAACTTCCCCATAGGTCATTAGGCCGATTTCAATAAATAGTCCTTGGCAATGGAAAAAAAAAGGGTACACAATTACCTGGGTAAAACAAATCCTGGGGCTTTAAATCCTGGAGCTTCCAGTGGAAAAGGGGCTATTACCAAAACAAATTTGAATTTAGATTTAAGAGACATACAGACCTAAATCCAACTGAGAATCTTTACTGGGAAATTGCTGTTCAAACACCATTCAATCTGGCTGATGCCTTGCAGCTGTAATGGCAGCTAATTAATGCAATACTGTGTAGTGTAATTACAGACTACTGTCTTAGGAAGTTACTTTTTTTATTTGTGAGTAAATCTAGACGAGCATTTTGGTTTTCCACATCACAATTAAGGGCTATGAATTTAAAATGTCACATAACATACCGATAACACATTCAAGTTTGTGGGTGACAAAATTAAAGTTCAATGGGTTTGAAGATTTTCGCAAGGCACTTCAGATTTAACCATGAAAATATTTTAAATTAAATAAATGTTTTTCACCTTTAAAAATTCTACTTATGTAAACATTTTAACTCATGAAACATATTTGATAATATTAATACTATTCTAACATGGCTTTAAAGCATAGCAGGCTACGTAAGTTTTTGCAAGCCCCGTTTTAGTTTTTACCATGTCGGCCTGCGTGGAGATGCGAAGCCAGAGTGAGTTGATGCCAGCTGACGTAAGAACAGAGAGGTGAGGAACCAAAGTGCTGCAGGTTGCAAACGCGATCTCCTTCTGAAACATGCTGCAGGACGACAACACTGACACCAGGCTGCAGTCAGGAGACTTTAACTGGTAGAAGACCTGCAGAGATCGCCTCATGTCACACATCTGTAGAGCTCAGGGCAGGAGACAAGAGGAACAGTCTGCTCACGAAAATAGAAAATTCACCTCGGTGCATCTAATGGAGAGGCTGTCGGATTCAAACTCAGCATCCTGCTGCATTCTCACGCTGGGGACCCCATCCAGAGGTCTGCCATCAACCCCACTGGTTTTACTGGAGACCAGTAAAACCACAAAATAACAGGAAATAGTTAGTGCATCAAATAAAAGCTGCTGGTTAAATCTGTGTTGCACAGTATTACACCATATAAGCGATTTGGATAAAACCTGCTCACTGAACATGTAAACGAGTGATTTAATCTAGCATGACAGGCATGCAATGAAGATGTTGGAATAAACAGTTTGTGTGTCCATTAATGGCTAAATAGCCTGGGTAACAAGTCCATAGTGGACCACCTGACTGCGACATATAGCCCTCAGTCCTGTTCCAACAAGCCTTTTAAACACAAAGGTAAAAAAAAAAAGATGCACAACTTTTTATTTCCTGATCCTTGGGATAACATGGGAGCAAAAACTGATAAAATACAGTTTGAATCAAAAAAACAGCAGATTTGTGTTTTTGAGTCAGTGTGCATATTATTTCATGTTAACTGGGCTGAATGGTCATGTGATCGGTAAATATTTAGCAACAACAACCCTACATACAGTAGGTCTGTAAACATGCTTACTAGTAAATGATTTATTATCAAGTATTAGATGTTGGCACATTACACAAATATATTTGTTGTTGTGCTTGGTACCAGGTTTCCTACACATTTTCATGTCAAATTCTGTATGACCCCAAACTGCAAAGGAGCCCTGCGTACAGATCAAAAAGAAGATGCTGGGGAGGACAGGGAACCAAATCTAAATGGGTTGTGCAATCTGTCTCTGATCTTCTGGCAATAGTTGCACATTATGCAGTCTCTTGCATCTATGCCAGTACTGTTCAAATTAGCTGTAAAAGTAGACTTATTTTTGGATTATTGTGAAGGTTGCTGTTGGAACACCAATGAAGCAGATTGGGATGTAAAGTAAATAGACATGTATGTTCTGTTACCCAGAGTTAACGGGAGACGTCTGGTCGACCCAGCGAACCGTGACGTTCTCCCTGACCTCTCCACCGTCGTTCTTGCCGCAAGGTATATGGAAGTCCGTCTGCTCCCTCAGGGCGGAGCGCAAAGACTCCATGGTCTCTGGTGGGATCTGAACCATCAACCCATCTGAAAAACAAAATAACCGTGGATCAGAGAGATCCCCATGCCTCACCTGTTATTCACACACTGACATGCTAGCACTAAGGCCTGACTGTAATGCCCCTTTTCCACTGGATTGTTTTAGCCGGCGCGGCTCTGCTCCACTCGGTTTCGCTCCACTCGGTTTCGCTCCACACGGTTTCGCTCCACTCGGTTTCGCTCCACTTGGTTCTGTAACTGTTGTGTTTCCACTGACCCCCCAATGGCTGAAGCCCCGCCTCCAGCCAAGAGTGTAGAGCGCTGTGCTGCTATTAACGTTACTGTGTTACATTGTCACATTAAAGTAATCGGCGTGAAATGAATAGAAAATAAAAACATAAACTAAATACTAATGTTTGTATTAATATATATGTAAGATTGTATTATGTTTTTTATGTCTAAAAGGAACCACTGGGATAATTATCTGGAACACAGCCCCACCAGAACCTATGAAAGAAAGCTCAGGGGTTCTGATGTTAGGGGCTGTGGCAGGAGAAGCAGAGAGGAGAGACGCTGCTGTCTGGATGGTGAAGCTCCAAAGTTTACCTGAAGTTCCTATTTTGGGTTTTACGAGGAAGTTTTTGTCTCAGCCTTGGCAATAACGAGGACAAGGAGTTAAAAGCGCAAAACCGCGTATTTATGACCTTTGAAGTTAGTTTTAGGTAGGATATTGGATTTTCGTGCACCGCAGATTCAGCAGACTCGTCCTCCTGTTTGGTCCGATGCAGGCAGTCTGGTTATGGGCAGCTGCTCTCTGCCTGCTCCCTCTTCCTGCAGACGCTGGTTCTCTTAAGGACCATAAATATCCAAACCAAGCACATTGTTTCATGGTGGTATTTTGTGTGTTTTGGGGAAAGTGTTTGTGTTGATATTACGTGTGATCAGCTGATTTAGGATGTTATTACATACAGCACTCTGCCTGCGTGTAATTCAGAAAGCTGATTTGTCCTTTTTCTTTTCTGTCAGCCTTCAGTCATGGTTTATGTTCTGTAAATGGTAAAATTATATGTTTGAACCGCTCCGGCCACTGTGGTCCTTAATATTATTGTAGTTGCTCTTGAGTTTTATGAACTTTTTCCTGCACTGTCCCAACGAAAACCTTCTCATTTCTCCTCCTCCCAAAGCCAATCAGTGAACAGCGGTCTGTTCACGTCACATGTGGTCCCGACTCAGCCCCAGTCGGACCTGCTCAGGACCAGGGACCAAACAATTAGGTACCGGTACAGAAAAAACTGTTTTGGAAAAACTCACATAGCGAACTGAGTGGAGTCAAGTTGGGCCAAATGGAGCCAGTGGAAAAGAGGCAAAAGTAGCTTTACCTTCAACGATGCTGGACTTGGCAATGAAACCAGACGAGGCTTTCAGCGCTCCATTAAATACCACAAAACTGGCTCCAGTCACTGTTCAAATAAACAGAAAAAAGTGGTACAAATACAATGATGCCCTCACTTCATCAGATACATGTGTGTTCCTTTCCAGGCTAGTGCAGCGCCACCAGTTTGCCATTAAGTAATGAGTCTGCAGCAGACTGACCTGTGCGAGTCTTCCCTGGCTTGCTGTTGGCTTGAGTTTGATAGTTTCCTTCCTCGTTCTGAAAGCACACAAGGTGAGAGTCGGCCTCCTGGCTGAAACTGGCTCCGATGCTGATGACATGCTCATTAGAGGAATTCACCACCTTCTGCATCTGTGAAAGACAGAAAACCATTTCTGTCTGCTGAGATCTGTGGCTTTCAACACTTCCAGATAAAATGTGACAACAGAGAAGAAACTGAAGACTTTATTATATTCACTGAACATTAAATGATGGGCAAATGCCAGCGTCCACCTACAGTTTGACCAGTATCTAGAAGACCATAGGGTTTATTTTCTCCATAAAGTACAGAGCAATAATCTGTAGCTGTGGCCAGTCAAACCTGGGCAACAAAGTAACTCAGTTAAATCAGCATGGAGTCAGTTGCATCATTCAATCATTCTGCTAAATGTGTTCTTGGTTTTTTCTGGATTTTTGAGTCCAACTTTATAATCCTTAAAGACTGATTCTGAATATAACAGACAGACAAAGCTTGATTTTGTCCTGTAGATCTGATCATTTACAAAAGACAGGACTAATTGGTAGGGAGGGAGCCTCGCTTTTAACAGCCTTCAAATACTGCAGAGTCAACAACTTTGAAAGCAAGCTTTAACTGAAATTGAAAGCTTACCTCACTAAAACTAGCCTTGGGGATCTCAATGTAGCTGTGTCCCATCTCCATGTGGATCCTCAGGCCTTCCACCACTGACAGGCTGTACTGGTAGTTCCTAAGGTCCTGGAGGAAGACAGTTAAAAACTTTATGAGAATCTGTAAATCTGAGACTGATTTCATATATGCAGTGTCATCAAATGCATACTTGACAATGCAGTTGTTGTTAAAAGCACCAATAAAGCGTTAAAGGATGCTGTGGAAGTCATATATTTATTCTGCAATCAGCTGTGTTAAATGTTCCAGGCTGCATTGCTAATCATTAGATTCCTCTGCAAAACATTCATAACTTTACATTCCTAATTCAATACAGGCTTCATGACATCTATATAGCTAGGAAGTGAGGACTGGTCCGTTTTAACCCCATTGTTTCTACTGCAGGAACCAGGGCTAAACCAGAGCAGAAATCTACCCCAGAAAGCAGATGTTCTTAGGGGGGTAGCCGTTTCTAGAGCTACCCTGAACCAAGTGTGGGTTGGAGGGCGCCAAATATTTCAAACTGACTCAATATTCATGTCCCAGTGAAAACTCCACCACAGCTTATTTATCAAACCTCTGGAAGTAGAAGTGACCTTCTCAGCATCAGCAGAAATAAACCACATTTACACTGTGGGTGCAAAACACATGAGAAATAACCTATGTTTTAGAAAACATTCTGGAAAATAACAATTTAATGAAGATTAGCTTTTGTGGGTAAAAACAAAAACCTTCTGGGTCACAGAGTCCACCACCTTAAAGGACGTTTAGTTTGTCTTGGGTAGCATTGAGAGGAGCTGGTGAAAAATTAAACTCATCTTTAGCTGGATTACAAACATGACGATTGCTTTAGTTTCGACATGATGGGAGCAACCTGCTTGTGTTGTGGTACTTACAGCCAGTAAATTCATAATGGTGTGGCCCGTCTCTCGATACACGGAGTCCCGAAAACGAACACTTATCAGAGTAGTTGGGTACACTGGAAAACATGCATACATCAAACACTCTGAAGTTAATGATTATTTATCACATTTGTTGAAGAATAATAGGATAATTACCTAGATGTAACATTTGGACAAACATCTAAAGCATGAATCTGTGTGAGAACAGCAGACATGATCCTAAATAAAAACCAGAAGCAAACCACTCACTGTCATATTCAGCTCCGAGCCGTAGAAGCAGTCTGAGTGGGAACACTTTGGCCCAAGGAACCTCCAGTTTCTGGATGAGAAGGCCGAACAGGAAAGGCTGTGGGGGAAGCGTGAGGCCATCCAGAGACTGACAGGTGGGAGAGAAGAACAGCATTCCTGCGTGATCTTTGCTGTCCAGGAAACTGTTTGTGAATGTAATGTTATCCAGCTCCTCCACAAACTTCCCTGCAACAGATAATGAGGAATCTATTGTTTGTGTTTTTGGAGATGCGTTTTGAAAGCCTCAGAAAGGCCCTGTGTGGGTCGGTTACCTTTCTGGGCATCCTGATAAATGCTGAGATAAAGTGAGAAGAGGTCTCTTGGAAGTGTCTTTTCTCCTGACACACACTCCAACAAGAACACCAGCTCTTTCTGTCCCAGAGCCTGGAGTCCGTTAGAGCCGAAGCACCAGCACTGCTTGCTGGCGTCTGCTGGGAACAACATGAAGTTAAAAGGCGGAGGAAGACGCTGTTGTTTTCGAAATGAATAACAATAATGCTGGAAACAAACAATAAAAAACGGAAGGTCAATTTTACTCACATGTGACCAGTTTGACATTTACTAGCAGGTTGGCATTCAGAAGAAAGGTCAGCGGACGCGGCCCTCCTTCTTCCAACAGGTGCCGAATCTGACAGGGAGCTGGACTCTCCTCAACCAAAACATCTGAACAGCACACACGAGACAGCGTAAGTTAAAGGCTCCAGAGTAAGAACTTATTTGAGTGAGGTGGTCCCGTTCCTTACAGCCTGACACTCTGGAACTAAACCTCAGGGTGTTCCCAACAAAATGGTTGCAGTGCTCTGACTCTTCATAGTGGATCACGGTGCAGGGAGACAACTTAACTACACAAACAACTCTTTCCCTGTATCCCAGCAAAGAGTTAAATTTCTTAACTTTAACACAACATGTGTTGCTACACAGAGCACAGCTCCCATTAGGATTTAATGACTCGACCTGGCAACAATAGAACACAAGAACTCAATCGCAAATCGTGTTTAAAGTGGAAAATAGGGCTTAGAGATATAACGCTTTTAGATCGTGAAAAGCTTAAAAACTGTTGACAATCTGCCAAAGCAGAGATTGTGGGATCATTTAAAAGACACATTCTAAGCCTTTCAGTTCTATGTTCTATATCCTTCTTCCTTCAGTCTACCTTCACGTCAGCCTCATAAACAAACTCATGCAGCAGAGATGAAATGGTTACTGGTTTTTAATTAGTGCTAGTATATTATTCATATATTTAGTGAGGATTTTTGCAAATGTTTTGTCTTCACAACATGCAGAAGGACACCAAAACAGCAGCCCCTCGGCCTCAGCTGGCTTAACCTGCAACCAGCCAATCACATTTAACCCAGGGTCTGCCTATCGTTGTCAAGGGTTTTCACACCTTGCTTATTATCTCCTACACGATTCATCCTTTTGCTATTTGTCAGTGGAATAATTTTAAGTGTAGATTATCCCAAAGGCTGACTTTAAGTGGCAGATTTTTTATTTCAAAGTCTCACACACACCTTCTCCATCTTCCTCCCCGGTGCTGATGAGCAGAGGAGGCAGCTCATCCTGACTGTCTGGTAGCAGACTGGGAATTCTCCTCACTGAAGAACCAATTCCAGAAAGCAACCCATAATCCCAGGGTCCAGACACCGGAGCTCGCACCACCGGCACGGTTCCAGGGGTCTCCGGGACAGACGGACCACCACCTCCAGGGTCCAATCCAGCTGAGCCAGGCTGAAATAACACAGTGTCAATGATGATTATCCCAGCCTACAACAACTTAAAAATAACATTTAAGAACAAGCTAAATTCCAAAACATCTTGTAAAAACCAAGAATGAGCAATATAAGGATTAGAATGTGTTGATGAGCAGCCAAAGCGGAACGGTTGTGGGATAGTTTACAGGGCACATTCTATGTTCTCAAGTTCTATGCGTTTGTTGCTTCACTAGCTTGTTCACATCTCTCCACAGCAGGAATCAAACGGTTCCCAGTTTTAACAGTTACCATGGGTAGATTTAGGATTATAACGTACTATTACCATTTTAAAATACAATCAAGATGAAAACTTAGAAGTATTTAAAAACTTTGCCATCAAATGCCACAGCACAGACAGGCCAGCACAGATGCAAACAGAAGGCAGTGAAAGTCAAAAGATATTTCAATCCCTAAAGAGCACAAGGTGTTTAATGTAGCTGTACTCTGGACTTTCTAACTGCACAACGAGGGCTTTCTGGACATGTTTTTGTCCTCGCTACATGCAAAAGGAAACAACTTGAGTCATCAGCCTCCAAAAGCTTCTAGCAGCTAGGATTCATAAGAAAACTGTGATTTCACAACTGTAATGCAACATTTTTGCCATATCTCCCACCCTGAGTTAACACTGTTTTGAAAGAGGAAGTAGGGGAAGCTTTGGGGATGTTGTCTTACTGTTTCCGGGTCTGGACTGAACTCCTGGGAGCTCCTCCGGCTCGTCACAGACAGCCTGGCTGTGTCTGCCACCTCCCCGTTGGGCAAGATACCGTCAGCAAACCAAACACGCTTTTGTTCACGCGGACAAGCTGACAGGATGCAAAGAAGCAGAGAAACAAGCCCAACATAAAACTACAGACTATGACCAGAATCAGGACCCGTCATGCACACACCAGACATACCGTCATTGTTTGGGTGTTTGAGAACAGAAATCGGGACCATGACGGTGGGCGGGGGGGAGTTCAGCGTTCCAGCCGCGCGAGCTTGCTGCAAAGGGGGGATCGTGCTGCAGTACTCAGACGGGACGTTGGGGTTTGGGCTCGGGCCCGTGGGACTCATCATCCGCTCCAGAGCCTGGGCTGAAACAAAAAGAGAGGTTTTCCAAGAGTATTATACCAAAAAAAACCCAAAAAAAAACCAACAGTTTCATTTACTGATCCCACAAGCATCTAACAAGCTTTCTGGTGCTTTGAGCCTTCGGTCTTTGCACTACTTTGCGTTTACTGACAGATCGTCATTCAGAAAGCAAGTGGACTATTAAGATGAAGGGGATTTTTAATGTTTTATTAAACAGCTACAAAAAAAAGAGGAAAATAAAATTCTGTTTTTGTATTTAGGTGGAAATATTCAGAGTTATACGGAAAACCTGGAACTGAACATTTGGCGAGGGAAGTGTCAATGTAGTTACCAACACAGATTTACTGGTCCCCTCTCATCAACACTCAGACAGGGTGTTTGTTCAGTGAGAAAAACAAAGATTTAAAAAATCTGCCCAGAAAGTTACAATGGTTGGAACTGTGTGGTGCCTCCCTGTAGACTTTACTACCAGACTTTTAGAAACAATAACATAACCTCCTTCATCCATGCCTGCTTTCTGTACAAGAAACCACTTCAAGAGTAGAGCCATCTTCTACATCTTCCTCTCCTTGTCCAATTAAACCTCAAACATGTGATGAGACATTCATAGCTGAGAGAACAGGCTAAACGGTTGTTATTTGGTGAACACTGATTTAGCCAGGCTCAGGATGTTCTTTAGATTGTTTTTTCTGGAGGACATCACCACCTTCTGGTGCAGCACTGGTATCGTTTTCATTATGGTCAGCGCCCTGTTGACTGACACTGATATTTCTACAAACAGAAGAAAACGCATAAGTTTAAAATAAATATCAAGTAGTTTAGTCAGGGTCTGGTATTTCTCACTGCTCCAAGTCTCATTCAATTTCTGTGTAGGATACTTCTACATCTTCTTGTGTTCAGGCTTAAGAAGACCTAATTCTCAGTGGCTCAGAAATATGTGCAACCAACAGAACTGCTGATTGTAAACTTGTGACACCAAGGTTCTGTCTTCTGGAAGTGATAAACAGGTAATGTATTATAGTGGTACGAGGACTGAAGGTTCAGGTAAAAGCTTCAAACCAGTAATATTTATTTAGGTTGCAGCACTGACCCATTAAACCAAAAAGCCACGTAGACCAGGAGCGTTTCTAGGAAAAGTGTTCCTCAAAAAGCCCCCCCGCCCTTCGGAGGAAACACTGGAGATGTAAAATAAATATTTAAACCTTCCACTGAGATCGACAGATGGATCTGTGCAGCTGCCTCTGTAATGTAGACACTGCACCGGTCCGTTGTGGTGAAGAGAGAGCTGAGCTGAAAGGCGAAGCTCTCGATTTACCGGTTGGTCTACGTTCCTACCCTCACCTATGGCCATGAACTTCGGGTCATGACTGAAAGAACAAGATCCCGCATACCAGCGCCTGAAATGAGCTTCCTCCACAAGAGCTCGGCCATCTGGAGGAGCTCGGACTATGGCCGCTGCTCCTGCACATGGAGAGGAGTTAGCTCAGGTGGCTTAGGAATCAGTTCCGGATCCCCCCTGGAAGCCTCCATGAGGAGGAGTTTAAGGCCCAGGACATGCTGAGGGGACTATGTCCCTCAGCTGGCCTGGGAACGCCTTGGGCTCCCCCTGGAGGAGCTGGAGGAGGTGTCAGGGGAGAGAGGAGTCTGGGCGTTTCTGCTGAGACTGGTGCCCCTGCGACACGATCCGAAAACGCGAAATACAACAAGTACTAGTACCTTTGCTGACCCCTTTCTCATTTCAATCATTACAATGATGTGGGCTTTAGCATCCTGGGCAGCCAGTCCATCCAGCTGACCAAATATATTATTAGGATGCAGAATGTGAATATATAACACTACATATATTATAAGCACAATATCATATCAAATACTGTGCTTTAATGGTCCATGTTGATTGTGATATTGCACACATTGACCACTGCGATTTGATATATTGTGCAGCTACAGAACACATCAGAGTCCGTTTTTCTATTTTGCTCCGTACTATTTTAATAATAGCTTCCATGCCTCTGGTGACATAAGGCACGAACCATCTGATCCTAGTTCTTTCAAATACTTTTCAGACTGTTTTTGTTTTCAGTGAAATTCATTTGTTTTCTTCAAAGTCGTTTACCTTTGACTGCAGCAAAGCAGTATGTGAGAACACAGCATGGGTTTCAGGAAAACTCGCCAACAGAAAAATAAACAGTGACCAGTTTGGGAAGAAGACCAGCGCAGATCTCTGTGGAACCTGAATGCTTCATAACCATGCCAATATGTGTCATAAGTCACTCGCCAACCTATTGCCAGCTCTAATAGTCCCTCTTGTGATGTCATCGAGTCCCATTCACACAAAGTAGATTTGGCTGTTTTTTCTTCTTCAGTGCACTTATATGTTTCTAAGAGGAAAAACAACACTGTACATTGTGGTGTCTTCAAGAAGGTAAATGTTTGAATTTTACTGTGAATTGTTGACTTTGTTAAAACGTTTGTCAGTGATAAACAAAAATATATAAAAATACGATTCACTGTGTTCTGAAAGAGTAGATACTACGCTCACATGGCAGATCAGGTTATAAACAATACACATGTATTGACAACATTTACTGCCTGGTTTAGTCCAGCTAAGACTACTTTCTGGAGGATGTGTGTGTTGTATGCAGGCTGTCAGAGCATTTTCTCTCATAAATTACACCACACATAAAAATTCTTCCGTTTGTTTCTGTTGTTTTTTTTGGATTCTGATAAGGATGAAGTCCAAATTCAGGTTACTACATCAGACCATTTATAAACAGAATTCAGACGAGAGCAGGACATAGAACTGTCTGTATGACAGAAATGTGACCAACACAAGGACTTACTTTTGTTGGGTAAATACTGAAACATTAAGCGGTTCCTCTGGCCTGATCATCGGAGCGCGTGTTCTCCGTGCCCTTTGGTTATGCCAGTGGTAAACACTGACACATCACTTATCAACACAGCATTGATTAAGCGTCAAAGCTTTTTCAATAATGTGGACAGAGAATTAGAGCCTAGCTCACCAAGGCAAAGAAACACAGCCACACAATACTGAAGCATTTACATGCAGCATAATTAGAACGCTGCTCACTGATGTGAGGAAATTACAATCCTCACATACTCAAAGAATTTTCAGACTTCTGCACACATCTTAAGCACAAAAGCAGAACAAAGTTCTTACCTCCTCCTCATCTTGTCTGTTACACCTCAGTCTGTCCAAATGATCCCAAGTCTATGCCTCAGACTGACCTCAGACCAAGCCCGCACAGCTTTTCTAAAGAGTCGATTTCCAGGAGTGTGCTGTTGGCATTAATAGGCTGTTAGCTGCAGGCGGCTGTGTGTGTATGTGCGTTTGTGTGTGTATGTGCAGCAAGTCTTTACTCGTTGACGTAAGATGGGAGGAGAGGAGACCATAACACACTGCGCCTCAGCAGCAAATTCAAGCCATGAAAGTGGATCACCTTTTTGTTTTTTCTTCAGCCAGCGTGTGAGCATCACATGTCTGCTGCGTTAAGCTGGTCCTGGACCAGTCACACCCATAAAAATGAAGGACAAAAGGCAGAGTACTGCTCTAATTCTCCTTCCTCTTCTCTGCCTCCTCCATCCATCACCTCACTCCTGTCACTGCTGCAGTTTTTAAATCTAAAGCGATGCCTTTGTATATCAGAGCAGACAAAAAAATCACTGACATTATTACAGTTTTACACTTGCAGACAATTCTTTCTAGAAGAGTTTCAATATTTAATACTTAGAAAGAATCCCTCTGTGTGGGTTATGTTTTGCCTTTGGTAACTCAAATATTTATTAACTTAATGATAAAACTTTTATGTTTTAATTTCAGTCACAGGATACATTTTATTTATTCTACTATACAACTATGTGTTAGGTAACAAACTAAGCTTGAAATACAAACACTGTGTATGGTAAAGACGACGTTGCGGAAATAACACGTGGCATTTCATACATGAACAGAGGTATATTAGGCTACAGTAAAACAGTGATTTACACTATATTTGTAGGCCATGTAAACCGAAGGAGTGAGGGTGCATAGTGCACAGAGGTCGCCGACTTTCCGCAGAATCATTTGCCACAGACCTCCGAACCTCATGTGGCTTTCAGATTAGCTCAAGAACAATAGGTTTCCATGGCAAAGCAGCTGCTTCCAAGCCATACATCACCAAGTGCAAAGCGTCAGATGGAGTGGTGTAAAGCACGGCGCCACTGGACTCTAGAGCAGAAAGAAGAGTCATGACCTCAACCCAACAGAACATCTTTGGGATGAATTAGAGAGGAGACTGTGAGCCAGGCGTTATCATCCAACATCAGTGTCTGACCTCACAAATAGGCTTCTGGAAGAATGGTCAAAAATTCCCATGAACACAATCCTAAACCTTGTGGAGAGACTTCCTTCCCAGAAGAGCTGAAGCTGTATAGCTGCAAAGAGTGGACCAATATCATATTGAACCCTAAGGATTAAGAATGAGATGTCACTTAAGTTCATATGTGAGTTCATGCAGGTGAGCCAATACTGCCAAGTCTTTTTCTATTTCATTATCTAGTGTTTATTTGGCCCAGACAACACTATGGGCGTTCCAGAAGGCTTTTTAACAGGTTTGGTGATGTAGAAAAAAATAGACTCATGATGAGTGAGAACAAGTTCAGGCATCACAGATAAGTGAAGGAGGAAAGTCCTAAAAAAAATGAATCCAGCAGCCAAGACTAAAAGCTGCATTGTGTGATGGAAAATACACTATCTGGCCAAAAAAATAAGTCGCCACCTGGATTTAACTAAGCCAATAGGTACGAGCCTCCCATTGGATAATTACTGCATGGGCGATTATGTTTCAGCTGGCAACAAGTTATTTAACCCCATCTGGTGCAATGAGTTGCTTCTCATTTCTTAAACAACCATGTTGAAAGACACATCCTGTGGTCGTTGGAAAGATGTCAGCCTGTTTCAGAAAGGTCAAATCATTGGCGTGCATCAAGCAGAGAAAACATCTAAGCAGATTGCAGAAACTACCAAAATTGGGTTAAGAACTGTCCAAGGCATTATTAGAAACTGGATAGGATAAGGATAGTGGGGACCCATCGTCTTCGAGGAAGAAAATCCTGAATGATCGTGATTGGCGATCCATTAAACGTTTGATGAAATCAAATCAAAGAAAAACAACAGTAGAACTCCAGGTTATGTTTAATAGTGAAAGTAAGAGTATTTCCACACGCACAATGCGAAGGGAACTCAAGTGATTGGGACTGAACAGCTGTGTAGCCTTAAGAAAACCACTAATCAGTGAGGCTAACTAGAAAAAAAGGCTTCAGTTTGCAGGGAGCATAAAGATTGGACTCTGGAGCAATGAAAGAAGGTGATATGGTCTGATGAGTCCAGATTTACCCTGTTCCAGAGTGATGGGTGCATCAGGGTAAGAAGAGAGGCAGGTGAAGTGATGCACCCATCATGCCTAGTGCCTACTGTACAAGCCTGTGGCGGCAGTGCTATGATCTGAGGTTGCTGCAGGTGGTCAGGTCTGGGTTCAGCAACAGTATGTGTTCAAAGAATGAGGTCAGCTGACTACCTGAATATACTGAATAACCAGGTTATTCCATCAATGGATTTTTTCTTCCCTGATGGCAAAGGCATATTTCAGGATTCATGAGGCTGAATTGTGAAAGAGTGATTCAGGGAGCATGAGACATCATTCTCACACATGGATTGGCCACCACAGAGTCCAGACCTTAACCCCATTGAGAGTCTTTGGGATGTGCTGGAGAAGGCTTTGTGCAGCGGTCAGACTCTACCATCATCAATGGAAGATCTTGGTGAAAAATTAATGCAACACTGGGTGAAAATAAATCTTGGGACATTGCAGAAGCTTATTGAAACAATGCCACAGTGAATGCGTGCTGTAATCAGAGCTAAAGGCGGTCCAACGAAATATTAGAGAGTGTAACCTTTTTTTTTTTTGGTGGCGATTTGTTTTGTCCAGGCAGTGTAGCATGAGTTAAAACTCTTTTGACAGATGACCTGCCTGAGTTTTGCAGCTTTGTCAGGTGGGAAGGAGAGTTGGTCTCTAACGCTTTTACAGTCAAACAGTGCAGCACATCAGGTCATCTCAGCACTGCTGAGTTCACACGCTGAACAGTCACACATCAAACTGTACAACAGGTCAATCAAAGTCTCCTTACATTTTAAACTACTACTTCGATTTAAAATGAGAACTTCTTTATTCTATGGTTAACTCTAGAAGGATGTGTTTTAACTGTTCTCAGAGTGAAGAAATTTATACTATTTATTCTATATAAATGTTAACGCTTTGGTGGAAACTGTAGGTACTGTATACCCACAACAAGAACCTCAAAACTCCAGTTTGCTGAATGGAAACAGAACTGATGATGCTGAACAGAAACTTTGCCAGCCTGGCTGTGCAATAGCAGGTGTGTAAGCAAGAAAAGGGGAAAAACCGAATGTCCACCAATAAACAGCATCATAAGAGAAAGTATCTGATCATGGGTAATTATGTTCAACAGCTCAGAAAAATGTAATGCTTTTGTTTGGTAAATATTTTTTGTAAAAAAAAAAAACAAGTACCCTACATGCGTTTTGTGAAAGTACTAAAGCATAAAAACCCTGAATATTTCTTACGTTAGCATCAATGTCAGGAGGCTGGAGGCCATTCTGTCTTTTTGCTGGTCACTTACCGATATTTTGTTACCCAGACAGTTCCTGTAGAACAGCCTTCTCGACACCAACATGGAGACTACCAGCTTTCAGGTAAAACATTTAACTTACATCTTGCTCCTGCCGATGATGGGGAAGAACCCCCGAAGCATTAATGCTAATGTGCTTTCTAAGTATGCTGATAATTCGGCTTGTGGCATAACTTCAGTGCAGCTCCAGTTTTCCTACATAGACAGCTGTGTGCTGGTAGTAGGAGCCCTGTGGCTGAGCGCCGGAGCACAGAGAGCTGAAGCCATCTACGCAGTCAAACTTTTAGTGTCCATTTCCTTTTAACAGAATAAAATGCTCCGATTGTAGGGGACAAGACAGATGTTCATAGGATAAGTAAAATAAGAACAAGTGGTGCCATTCACATGAAAATAGTCACATGGTAAGCTAGCTAACACTGCATCAACAGCTATCAGAACTAAAGTCAACATAACCAGTTTAACCATCATACAAGACAAGGAAAAGAACCAGCATTCAGATGATGTCGCAGACTGAGGTCTGGATATTAGGAATACAACCTCAATACCTCAGTTTCAGCCATTAAGGACACAGCAGAAACAAACTTTTCCTAACAACATCATGCAGGTATTTCACACTACTGCTCTAGTATGTCAACAATCCACAGGAAGCTTTTTCTCATTTCTGACTGGCAGAAATCATATTCGCTTTCCACTTGTATTAATACTTTAAATATTGAATTAACCTTGTTTGTTTTAAATCGTCACTGCCAACGCTAAGCAAAACAGGAACGTGGCGCTTTCCATCTCAACCTAAACCACGCGGTCCAGCTCAAAGTTGGAGAAAGGGTGCCATAACACACCACCGTCTCTTATATATCACATAACATCGTTGTCACACATACCTAATCCACTGATTTACTGCAACTTACTTCCCCTTTCATATTAGGAAAGCATTATTATCATCATCGTTATTACTAAGTGCTTATAGCTGATCATCCACACAAATTCACCTGCAACTAAAATGTAAACATTTCTGATTGAAAACAAAAGCTGAGAATTTATTCATGTTTATTTGTGCCGCTTTAGTCAATGAAGACCTGGTATCCTGTGTGGTAGAGGCTGATCTCAATAACTGAACAATAAACCACCTATCCTCAGATTTGCTGCTGCAGTAAAGCATCTGTGTAGACCAGAAGCATGGCTCTTACCTTTGTGTATGGTATCGAAGCAGAGGACGCACACACGAGCCTCCTTGTCAAGGTACTTCAGCTTACACTTTCTGTTGCAGCACCCAGCGCAGTACACCTGCCACAGAAAGAGAACGACAATGAAGGCAACACTGATTTCCTCCAGCAGACAGATGAAGAATGACAACTGTTCAGAGACAATCCTGACATGTTCGTGCGGTGCCACGCAGCAGCAGCAGCAGCAGCAACAGCAGCAGCAGGAGGACGAGGAGGGACGGCAAATCATATCGCCTGAGCTGTAAACAATAACATCCTGAGGAGTTGCTTCTAATTCTGCTTTAATCACTGGCCCTTAAAGGTCTTAGCTGCAGCTTTAGGATGCATGGCTCGGTGGAGCACTAAAGAGGAGCTGGAAAAAGAACCGCTGACTCATGCTCTTTGCCATAGGGCTATTTTTAGCTCCAAGATCTAAGCTACTGTTTTAACCATTCTGAGGCGCAGACATCAGAAAAAAAGCAATTTAACTCACGTACTTTAAAACATGCTATGTTTTCGTTAGGCAATTAAACAGCATGAATATAAAAACAAATAGATAAACATAAATAAATATGGCTATTGGCCATAATTATAAAAGATTTAAATATATATGGTTTTTTGCACCATGTTTTTGGACTTCGTCACGCTACAAGAACAATCCACAGTGTTTTATTGTGATTTTATGTGATAGACCAACTCAAAGTTTCACATATATATTTGTGCTATTTCTATTTCTGTGTCCCCTTAATGGCTTGTGGCAAAGTCCAAATCCTGCACGGGGGGGGGATTAAACAGAGCTCCATAAGCAGTCCACAGCATGGGATATCAAACTTCTGGACATGTCCTGGACCCGTCTGCTGTGTTCCTTGGTTCTGATGATGTTTGTTTGTTCTCTAATGTTCCCAACTGGATTTATACTGAGATTACATCACTCAGAGGTGGACTCTATTCTCTAATTAGGTGAGCTCAGGTGACAGGCAAATTGGTTGCCAAATATGTTAAGAACCATGTTTTTCCCTTCACAATGGGGCGGCTGTGGCTCAGGTAGTAGGAATTTGTCCTGTAACCAGTGGGTTGCTGGTTCGAACACCCGCTCTGTACACATCAGTCGTTGTGTCTTTGGGCAAGACACTTCACCCGACTTGCCTGCTGATGGTGGCCAGAGGGTCCAGTGGCGGCCCCCCTTCTGTCAGTCAGCGCCAGAGCAGTTGTGGCTACAATGTACATCACCACTGTCAGCGTGTGAATGGGTGGATGACTGATTGTAGTGTAAAGCACTTTGGGGTCTCTGAGGACTTGATAAAGCGCTATACAAGTTCAGGCCATTTACCATTTACAATTATGCACTACTTGGTGCTGGTCTATCACAGAAAAGCACAATAACAGAATCTAAAGGACAGTATGTGGCTGTAATAGGAAACTGAAATCTAATAAACTTTAATAGTAATGGCAGAAATGCTCTCATAATCTGAAGAGAAAATCAGACATTTAAGATAGAACTAAAACACATCGCAATATATTTAAACAACCCTCATTTCCTTATATGTTTCTTCTTAGGATCAAGAAAAAGGTTCATATGGACATCAGCTGCCTTAGGTGATCATCTAAAGTCCTGTTCACACCGTTTTCTAGGACAAAATCTGCACCTGAAATAAAATCTCTGGTTGTGAACTTGAACTGGTGGTCATTCAGTGTAACAGATGCACCGACCACCAATTTAGCGCTCTCATGACCAAAGACAACCTACAACAAATATGAAGCAGTATCAGGAAAAAAATCATGCAGTGCACTGGTGCTGGTGCTGATGCCATGATAGGAATCTGATTTGTGTGCTCTTCTGGCCAGCAATAAGCACCTATAACGATGTTTTCATTCTGCCATCCTACTCTCCCTCTTTTCAGGACCAGTTCTAGTAATAAGACCATCAACACCTGTAACCTGCTGTTTATGCCTGAATGAGTTAAATAGCTTAAATAAAGTATTTATCTAAAAGTAGTCAGGTATCACGCTGGTAATGAGCGCAGAAGCAGGCAAAGTCCGGAAAAATGTTTAAAGATCTTGAAAAACCTCGGAGAACTATTCTCTCAGACCATTCTAAAGGACTACTAAACAAAGCCGTTTCTCTGTGAGAATAAAAGCTTGAAGGACGCCTCTAGATCGCTGTGCACAGCCATGTATCAGACATACCTTCCCGCAGGCTCGACAGTGATGCCGCCTCTTGGTGAAAGTGAACTTCTGGTTGCATTTCATACAGTTAGGAGCTTCAGCATCTGGCACCCACTGTGGCTGTCTGCTCCCCAGCTCCTCCATGCCGTCCCTCCTCCAGTTCGCTGACCCGGCACCTCCTGTTGGTTCCTCCCCAGGGTAAGGAGGCGGCTCTGAGAGTTCGTCAAACCCTACAGAGAAATCTTCATGATCCTCTGGAGGACTTGGGCTCTCCTCATCTTCTGCTGTTGGAGAAGCACTACCATCCATTCCTTCGTCTCCTGCTGGTGGAGGTCTGGCAGTTTGGCTGTGTGGCTGTTTTGGTCTCGCACCTCCATAGGAGTGTTGTTGATCGGAGCTACTTTTGTGCTGGGACTGGGAGGTGCTGCTGGTTAAAGAACAGCTGATCCCAGAGGAATCTTCTAGGCAAGAGTCTGATGGAGAAGCAGAGGTAAAGCTCCCCTCTGCAGACCCAGCAGTTGTTATGGGACTTTCTGGAGAGGCCGGTCCCTCTAGGTCTTCCCTTCTATCTTGACCACAGCTTTGTAATTCTTGCTCATCCCGGCCTTCTTCCAAACCTTGGGCTGCTTCTGAGAGGCACTCAGGTTGGGTATAACATCCAGGCCTGCTGCAGTAAGGAGCCCCTGCACCCTGCTCTGCTTCAGCATGCGCCTGCAGGAAAGCGTCCAACTCTTCATCTGTAACCAGCAGCTCTGCCTGGTCGCTCTCGGGTAGATATTCAAAACCAAACTCAGGAGGATCCACCGGACTGGCCTCTGAACAATCAGGGGTGGAGAGTTCTGGAGGAACAATTGCTGCAGTAGATTCAACGGAAGGGTGCTGCCCCTCTGGAGACAACCTACGCTCTGATATCTGCTCTAAATCAGAGCAGTTGTTCTCCCTAGCATCCTTTGTTTCCAGAGCTGACAGCGAGGCTGGCTCTGTGCTCTCAGACGCATCACAATGCTCTGCAGCTGCCCTCAAATCATCTTTTGAGGTATTTGAGTTCACCAGAGCGCCACACATTGACACCGCTATCGGCAGGCATGACAAGCTGAAGGGTTCGCTGTTCAAGGATTCACACTTTGACCCTTCAACAAACTTGGCTGCACCTTCATCCAATGCTTCATCCAATGCCTGCTCTTCATTTAATAAAGTCTCTTGTTTATTGCTTTCTGTAGGATCTGTTTCATGGTGGTCCAAGGAATTCTCAACCAGCTGCTCTGAGGATAAGACCTCTTCACTCGCCTTCTCATCTCCATCAGCTGACTCTGTGGTCCTTGTTGATGGCGAATCATCTTGAGGTTCTGAGCTCTTCTCCGCGACTGCAGAAAAAACTATGTCCAGCAAACTGAGTGAAGCAGTGTAACCACTACTCTGTTGATGGGAGTTCAGCCTCAGCAGCTCATCTGTCCCTGCAGAAGTCTGCCCCTCCTGAACACTACTTAAGCCGAGCCCTGTTCCCCCCTCTGTGACCACGGGGCTGTCAAAGTCCACAAGCAGCGCATCCTTCTCCTCCTCTATTGGCTGCTCGGTCACATCCAGCTGCCTGAAGGCATCATGGCTGTTGGTCCGTACCAGGATGGCGGAGCTTGCATCATTTACAAGGTCGCAAACTGGCTTCAGAGTTCTGTCCGGGCAAGGGGGGGCCGAGCTTATTGCAGGCCTGTGGTCCACAGAAGACAGAAGGTCCACGCCAGTCAGGGGCTCACCTCTAACCTCGCTAGCATCAGCACTGTGCTTGTGGCTGCTGGGGCCATCTGAACAGCTTCTTGCAGAGCCATAATGAAGAGAATTGAGGTCTGGGAGGCTTGTTGGTCCCTGGGAGCCCAGTGAGGAGAACGGGTACACAGGGGGCTTCAGGAAAACAGGCTTGCATTCAAGCTCCTCTGCAATCCAAAAAGAAAAGTTAAGCAGTAAAAAACAGTTTGATGCTCTACGACTCAATCACATTACATATTATACAAGCAACAAAAAGCAATATAATTACATAATCTCTAATAAAAATATAATACAGCATTTTTAAGTAAAATAGAAGCATTTTGTTTAATAATATGAATTCTAAACAGATAAAGAACAGTTTATACAAGTTGTGCTGGCTCTAAACAATGATCTAAACATTTTAGATCACTTGAAATATGTCAATAACAGGGCAAGGGCTTGTTTCATAAATACAGGTTCTAAACTAAAACCAGAGTTTATAACAATCAGGTCCCTACAACCTTTTCATTTCAAAGTTTCCTACTTTTTTAGACAACAATTTCCAGATTTTCGAGAGGAGTGTTGTAACATTCTGGATATTTGATTAGAAAACATTGATCTGATTAAATTGTATTATCTGTAAGTTTCACAAAGCCTAAAACAACATGATGCTGGTTTTGGCTGTGATTCAAAAGTGTGGAAGAGGGCTTTAATATCAGAAAGAATGTGATTGTAGCTCATTAAAGAGATCAGTTGAATCAACCTGGAACGCCAGCCATCTTTATTCCCTATGAAGTGCACAACTGATAAAAATCTGTAGCAAACACGTTTTTCCTAAAACTACCAAACTGATGTTTTTATGACTCCATAAGTATTGTAAGAGACGTGATTAAATTTAAACTGTCAAGTCAATCTGAATGTGTTTTTGTGTTGTTTTGCCTACAACGCACACAAACGGGAAAAAGGAAGTGGATCTTCCACTTCCTGGAAAACCTGGTTTTCAACTGTTTGCTCAACAACAATCCAAGGTACACGCTTCATCATGGATGACCACATCTACCAAGTGGTACCTTTAGAAATTAATGTTTCCATCCTAGTGGCAGCTGACTTGCCTACTTATTATTGCACTACAGGATGATACAAATACTGTTGATTGTAACTGGAGGTGTTCACTAAACAATGGCATTGATTTTATCTGTATTACAAAATAACCCGATTCATGACAACCCTAGTTAATGGAGGTGTGATCTTACCTGAATTTAGCTCAAAGTCATCAAGAACTTTGTCCAGATCACAAACAGCCGCCTTGAAGAAGCTGTCCATTCTGGGCTGTAGCAGAGGGGCCTTTATCGCTCCAATACCTAATAAAAAGCATCTTTTATTACTGAAAGAGACAGTTTGTTGTTAGGTTTAGATATTTGCTCTTTGGGTGGCAGAACAGAAAGCTCTTTAATGATCAGTTGGTAAAATAAGCCATTGTTATAAAATTAAAGCATTTTGTTTGTTTCTGACAGTAACTTTAGTCCAACTAAACGCATCAGGTATGAGAAATAAACATCACCTTAAAGCTGTACATATGTTTATGAGGGCAGCCTAGGAGGCTGGATGAGACTCACCTATGTTCACAAACACACTACTTAGTCATAAACAATGGTGCACTGATTAAATATATCAAACAATTGTAGGTTTTAAAGTAATAAATGAAAAATAGAAGTTTTAACTGGGACTGACTTTTGATTAAATGCTCAGGACAGTTAATGCATGTTTTAACTGAGGGTTCCTAAAGGTTTTCTCTCCAGATTTGACCTAGGCTGTTTTCTGTCAGCATTTACATTCTGAAATGCAATTAAAAACAGTGAAATCAGACTACGCCAGCAATGATCTCAGATTATGTCATAGCAGTTATGGTCTAAAAGCCAAGGAGAACTACTCCAAACAGCATGGAAATGTGTCGGTAAAACTGATTTTAAATTAATTTAGCCAAATCCGACTCTCAATCGGCTTTCTACAGAGATAATTTATGACAACTACATAGTAATGAAGCTCTGAACCTGAATTAAAATAACTTAACTCAGGAGACATTTGTAAAATATCACGCATCTTTATTAATTAAAATCGGCGAGATGTGTCTCATAATAATAGTAGCCATAGTGCTTCTGCTCCACTCACTTAAAATCTGTTTTTCTCTCTTTGAGTCTCTGGAAACGCTGAAAGTGCTAGTCTGTGCTTTCTTTGATTAAATATTTTAGCTGAGGATAATGGATTTTATTCCTGTATTTGAATGCAAACTGTATAAAAAACTGATATTCACTGATGGTAGCTGAGTTTAAATGTTGTGTCGTGGAGGCACAGGGCGTTAAGCGTTTGACCCCATGTACGGAGGCCTTAGTCATAGGATCGAATCCTGGCCCATTGATGTTCCTTCATACCCTTCCTCTGCTCTCTCCACCCCACATCCTGTCAACTGACTTTCGAAAAATTGAAAAAATAAAGGTTGCCAGAAAAATACCTTAAATGTTGTGTTTGCACACATGTTTAAACAGATACGTGTAAAGTTTGCCGACAATATGAAGCCCAGAGGAGGATGAATGAAATTAACTGGTAGGGATATTCAGTCAGTAAGAACTACTTAGCAACCTCCTACAACAAATCTCCAGCTTCAGGACCCATCCAAAAAAATCCCACCTTCTCAGCAGGACTTTTTTCAGGGGAATATTTCTACGTGTTTTTGTCTGATTTGGCCCTGGTTCCTGTAGCTGAAACATAGGGGCAAGAAAAACTACTCCAAAACAGCAGCCTGGTTGAAGAAAAGGTTCCTGCAGTGAAAATGCACCTTTAGACTAAAGGTTTCGGTCAAAACTGGGAACTATGTGTTCACATGGCTGTTGTGGTGGGTTACACAAGTTTAAAGTTTGGGCTAAGTTTCAATCTTTCTTTGCCCTTGTGTTGTTGATCCGAAGGCCTCATAGCAATGTGACCAGAGATAATCACTGCTGCATGAAATTATTGTCCTTCTCCACATATAGCATTCTTTCCCAGATCCAGCCACGCTTCTTGTGCTCAGATTTCCATGTCTAACATTAGATTCTAGCTGTGTTGTATATTTTCTACATAATCACCACTAAGCAACAAGTTTCCCAACATGTAGACCAGATCTAAGTATCTATATCTACTTAAAATGTTTCAGAGGATTTTTTTTAATTTATACTTTTGCTTTTTGGTCAACCACAATCAGCATTTTAAATGTCTTGGTTTGTGTTGCAAAGCAGACAGCCTAACCATCTTTCTTTTACATATGCTGCCACATAAACAGCAGCATCAAATATTAATATAAAATCAATAAATAAAGCAGAAAACATGGAGAGCTGAAACAGATTAGTAGAATATCAGGAAGGACTTACTGAACTGTAAAATTCCAACTGGCTGAATTCTAGGGATATATTTCTGGTGCGGCTAAAAATAACGATGAGTCAGGAAAACAAAACAACCTCAAATATGTTCTGAAAATAGAAAAAGCTCGACAACTGCAATCTAACGAAACCCAACCTGAGGAAGTTAAGAGCAGCTTAATGAGGTTAAAGCTAGATTTTAAATTAAACATATTGGTGTAATTCAAAGATTTGATTTGAAAGTTACTAACTAAACACAGATCTGGAGCAACAATAAAACCATAGCAAAGCCTCCTTAGTCCACATGAGTTTCTGTTCCCTGCTGAGTCACCAGTTACTAGGTCAGGCTAACATTTACCAGAAGGGAGTGGATTGTATGATTAATTGGGTCATAATATATGAATATCAATAGCCATCTGATTTTATTTAACAATGTAAAAAAAAAACAACATATGATTCATTTTTAATCTTTAAGAAACTAATTTGAATTTAAACCAGGTGACAGAAAACAAGGCAGCAGCTATACATGTGAAGGGACTGTCCTGTCTCTGCTTGTGTCCTCTCTATACACATTGACCTCTAAGTCATGCTACAACTGCAGCAGCATGGTGTTTAGAGATGGACACAAGTCGGTGTCCAGGAAACTGGTGGACAACCATGTGGAGTTGTTCTGCAGAATCATCTACTCCAAATGTGGCCAAGACCAGGAAGATGGTGAACTTGACTTTGGGAGGAAACAAAACCCAAAGATTCCAGAGAAAACAGTCTGTTTCCTCTGGAATCTTTGGGTTTTGTTTCCTCAGTTTCTTTAATTTGCACAGTAAGGTGCTGAAGATCATCTACTGGTCTGTGATAGGTCCCATTGTTTCATGGCATTCACCCAATTTAAAACAGAAATGCAGAACATGATCGCATTGAGTTTATTTAAAACAGAAGCAACAATGATTCCTATGGCTGCTTAAAAATGTAAAAAGATTATTCCAGCGATGATTTACGACATAACTTTTAAAACTACATAGATTGTCCTGAGAATATTAACGAAGTAGAAAGCAAAATTGTAGAATAAACTGCAGCTAAATTTATTGGTGGTTTTAAAGTGCTTATAGTGCAAAATATTATCTCTTTTTGCTGCTCTGTACTTTCTAGAGAAACTGGCATAACAAGCTGCTCAGGCAGCCAGCACAGACATGCTGCTAACGGTTTTACTACTGTGTTACCTTCATAGGAATAATGGTTGGCATTTATGAGTCTCCTAGCCAGAAAGATTTGCAAAGAGTCAAATGTTGCAATCAAGGGAAAAGTATAGCAACCTTCTTTTAGGCATTTGCATTGAGCAGCAACAGGTGGGGGAGGTGGAGCATGGCGCTCCTCTAGAGAAAACTCTGGTCACGTCAGGAGTTTTTCTAGCATCTCATAAAAAGGACTTAGAACAATAGGAATATTATGGTGTAAAATTTTAGCAGTTTTGAAACTGTAACTTGTTTGTTTACTCCTATACATACATTTGTTTATTTGCCCTGTTATTTTTTAAGACACTATCTTTAATAGTTTAGTTTGTCTTAATATTAGATTACTTTACTTGGTTCTGCTTGGATTTCTATACACCACATGCAATTTGAATTAAATCTGTTGCATTGTTATTGTTGTCACTGTTTTGTTAAAAAAGCTCAGACCTTAGATGTTTTTTTATTTTTATTTCCTTTGTAAAGTGTTCTTCCTTCTCATCCAGAAGGATAATTGCACAAAATTCCTTTTTACTGTGTTGGACAGTTCCGATACTGTCTTTAAGCAGGCTTCTTCCTCTCTTCTACTGAAAAGGCAGGACTAGAAAACCAAGTATGCTTAAAACTTAGTAACCTACACAGGTTATACATTTTTAGGATGTATCTCTTTATATCAGGGGAGAGAGATGCACATGTTGCTCTTTATTGATATGGTTTTGTTAGCCAAATGTATCCATTCTTCTAACAGTAGTTTCATTTTTATATTGAATTAACTTCTAAAGCTGTGTTTTTATAAAATCTCTGCATTTTTTTAATCTAAAAAAGAATATTCGAACACTGTTTAAAAAGTAAAGGTAAAAACTAAAAATTCTAATAAATATAATAAAATCTAAACAAAATGTTGCCGTTACAAAATGAAGTACCCATCAAGCATGTAAAACGTATACTGAATTGTGTTTTCTGATGTTTTTTCCATTTGAATTTCTTCGATCTTTTTGCCATTTGTGGATCCTGTTGTATAAAGTTGCCACACACACAGGCTTAAAAGGCGACTGGCAGTGCAGAATAACGCGGCTGACCAAACTCGCCTCAACATCCATGTCGGCCAAATTTATCTGGCTTTGTCGTTTCTCGTTTTAAAGCTCATGAAGCTGTCGGTTAGCTTCAAGCCAATCTTTGGGTTCCCTTTAAAAAAAAACAACAAACATGCGAACAAAACTGTCAAATGTAGAACCAGCAGACAACTTTAGCATCTACCTGACACACTTTACAACATTATTAAATGTTTACTTCTACGCAGTCTTCTACTAACTACTTGTCCTAAATGAAAGTCACCAATAAGCTAGCTATTGTTACTGATATTACCGTACTTTATGTAGGTGTAGCTAGAGTTAGCCCGTCTGTTGTTAAAGGGGTGTTAGCATGCTAATGTTGCTAACTCCCAGTGGGTTAACCTGGTTTCTTGGTGATTTTTCTTACCTGGACGGGTTTACTCCATGACCTGAAAAGTTCCGGTTCAAAAAGGGAGTAAACGAGGCCACTGTCGATGCGCCATTATCTAAACACGGGACTGAACTTGTCAAGGCAGCTAACTGTTGGATTAGTTTCACATGAGAGGTGTAAATTCTTCACTCAGACGGCCATCTTGAACGGAGTGTCGGCTCTGAGGTCACAGGATCCACTCGGCTTCATGGAAAGAGCTGCTTAGTCGGAGGGGTTCACCTGAGAACGAGCTGCCAAAATACACTGGGTTGTCAGACACTGCATTCGACTGGCTTAGTAACAGCGATAATACATGGTTGTATGGCGAAAGTTAAAGAAAACAACGTAGAAAAACACCAAGTTTAGAAACAAGATTTAAAAAAGCTGCTCTGAAGCAGGTTGGGATTCCAGAATGAGTTTCCATGGTGATATAACACAAAAAAATCCCTCAGGTTGAACTTGCCGGTAACTGTAATTCAGCTTCACTTTCCTAGGTCTGTTGATATCCCAAAATATTTTTCCTGTAGTGTATCATAGCACAGGTGACCCATTCTATGATATATCAATAGATATATTATTATTCTATGAATTTACAGGAATCAAACCCTAACCTTAACGGGTGTCCATGATTTTATTGTCCGATGAAGTAACAATTCGGAGCCATCAGGTTGCGACTTTGTTCGCTTGTCTTTAGATAAATCACACCGTGGTAGAGATAGAAGTTATGTACTGATTCCAGTTTGGTATGGAGAGCTGTTTTATTTAAAATTAAATAAATAAATACTGCTATTGATAAATGATTAATAAATATTCCATGAAATAAATAAATATCCCCATGAAAAAAAATGTTAAAAGAAATTTTCATCTTATTTTATTTAATTCATTTCAAGATTTATTTAATTTACTTAAAGATTTATTTAATTTACTTAAAGATTTATTTAATTTACTTAAAGATTTATTTATTTATTTCATAATGCAGTTTTATTATGTGACACTTTTATTTTGTAAAGCTACTTTACGTATTTCAGTGACTTTTACCTCTTAACCCCGTATTTATATTTTAAGCTTTTTATTTCATGTTCTTATATTCAAATGAGGGGGTGGAGTTTTATCTGTGGGGCGGCGCTGGGACAGCAGGGCCGAGCTCAGTTCGTGGCTGAGGCCGGCAGAAGACAGCATGCCGGAGGGAGCCAGGGGATTGTGCGAGGATGCCAGAAGGTGCCAGACCAGCCGTAAAAGCCTGCCACGGGCTATAACAATAATGACATCCTGTTTGCCGATAATCAACATTGGTTTCCACAAAAATAGCGGCAACCGACGTGGCAGGCTTTTGCCGGCGGTCTGGCACCGGAATTCCTTGGCTCCCTCCGGCATGCTGCTGCCAGCCACTGCCACGGAGCTTGGTCCTGCTGCCTCAGTGCCGCCCCACAGATAAAACTCCGCCCCCTCATTTGAATATAAAAACATGAAATAAAAAGAGCTTAAAATGAAAAACTGGGTTAAAAAGTAAGTCACTGAAATACGTAAAGTAGCTTCACAAAATAAAAGTGTCACAAAATAAAACTGCATTATGAAATAAATAAATAAATAAATCTTTAAGTACATTAAATAAATCTTGAAATGAATTAAATAAAATAAGATGAAAATTTATTTTAACATAATTATTTTGTTTTTATTTCATGGGGACATTTATTGATTTCATGGAATATTTATTAATAATTTATCAATAGCAGTATTTATTTATTTATTTATTTTTGAATAAAATGGCTCTCCACAGATGGCCCTATGTATATTTTCTATTTGCAAATCAACCTTTGTGAAATAAAAGATAAATTAGTGTTTGTGCAACCGAATAAAACATTTGGTTTTGTTATTCAGGATTATTCAATTGTGGGGACTGTAGAGATTTTTTAGTGACTCATGCAGTTTTTGAGCAACTGATTACAGACATAAACAGAAATCTGCACTCACTTTGACTTAAGTTAGAACTGCAAATTTTGACACCACTTCAGCATCTCAAACTCAAGAGGGCAAATCAAACTGAGATGTTAGCCATTTGGCCTTTTTATTTTCACATAAAAAAATAAAAAAAAAGAAGTAGAAACTCTTCTCTCTCTGCATTCAGCACAAAATCGAGCTTTTTCACTCTGGGGGTTGGACTCCACCAAATCCTGTCCATGAATACCATGGACAGGATCTCAAGGCATCATTGAGAGGTTGGTTTTTGGAACTTCGGTGTATCTGCTTTTGGAGGATGATGAGGTCTTGTTGTCTGTAAGCCATGACCTTCAGCGTGCATTGGAATGGATCACATTCCAGAGTCAGCTTCTCTAATTCCAAGACCATGGTTATCCACTAGAAAATGGATGTCAGAAGACATGTAGCCCTCACCTGGAGTCAGGTGGCTGGTGTTTACATCCAACCATATGGCTGCACATCAAACACTGAGAAACTCTGTCAGAGCCTCTGACAGAGCGCTTTAAGCAGATGTTACAGACCTGCTTTGATTGCACAGATTGGAGTGTTTTTTTAAGCTTCAGCCACGGACCTAAATAAGCTTGAAACTGTCACTCCCTACATCAGTTTTTGTGAGGACGTCTGTGCGGACCAAGCCAGACCCTGATTTGGTCCGCAGGGTCTGCAAACCAAATCAGAAAGCTAAAATGAGCTTCCTCAACTAGGGGATTGGACTTACCCCAAGAAGTAAGGCAATGAGTTCCATCATCTGGGGCAAGCTCAAAGTAGAGTCACTGCTCCTCTTCTTCAGAAGGAGTCAGTTCTGTTGGCGCTGGCATCTGATCAGGATGCCTTCTGGGTGTTGGTTGGTTTTATTTTTATTTTTCCCTAATTGTGTCACAGTCTTCAAGCCGCCGTGAGGTTAGCTTGTGCTTCTTCTTCTTCTACTATTGACCTTTTCTCTGTTGCTTTTATTCTGTTTTTATCATCTATTAGATATGTAGATATTCTATTATTATTATTATTATTATCTATTCGCAATTCTAGAAGTGCGCCGCTCAAGGTGGCAGCAGATTGGAGTAGCTCTGTTACTTTTGTTTCTGATTGATCCTTTTTTGGGAACTCTTCCTCTTGTGGTGGATACAGTTGATTTTTTTTGGACGACTGTCCTCTCCGGTGTCGGATGCTGTGCAGCTTGGTGGATTTTTCCTAATACTTTTCTACTTTTGGACATTTGTTATGATGCATTGCCATGGCAACGGGGTTGTTTCTTACAACCGGGAGCAGCTGATTAATATCTCAAAAGCTCAAATAATACTTCAACTACAACCCCAAATCCCTGATGAGTTGAAAAGGAGACGCCGTGGATGCAGAGCAGGAGCTAAGAGAGAGAGAGAGAAGGAGGAAGTTCAAACCATCTCTTCCGTCAATAATGATGGGCAATGTGAGATCGTTGGGAAACAAGTTGGATGAATTCCAAGCCCTACAAAGGACCCAGCCAGAGTACTGGGAATGCAGTATTATGTGTTTTACTGAGACATGGCTGCAGGATCATATCCCCGACTCCAGCGTCTCTCTGCTGGGCTTTTTAACCATATGAGCAAACAGAGATTTAAAGAGGAGCGGCAAATGTAAAGGAGGTACACTGGCAGTACTTGTGAACAACAGATGGTGTAATCCAGGACATGTAACTATGAAGTGTCATCTCTGCAGTCCAGATATTGAACTGTTGGCAGTAAGTTTTCATC
Source organism: Girardinichthys multiradiatus (assembly GCF_021462225.1). Taxonomy (NCBI): domain Eukaryota; kingdom Metazoa; phylum Chordata; class Actinopteri; order Cyprinodontiformes; family Goodeidae; genus Girardinichthys; species Girardinichthys multiradiatus. The sequence goes on from NC_061801.1 coordinate 7,478,950, forward strand.
CATATTATTTACCCAGAGAGTTCCCCAGTGTTATTTTGGCAACAGTTTACGTTCCACTTTCCGCTGTTGCCGACACTGCACGTGATGCCATCAGCTCAGTTGTTGCTAAGCTACAGACACAAAACCCCAATGCTTTTGTGGAAATTTCTGGTGATTTTAACCATGCTTCACTCTCTGCTACACTTCCAACGTTTCAACAGTTTGTCAGCTGCTCTATCAGAGAAAACAAAACATCGGATTTGTTTTATGTAAATGTCAAGGACTCATACATCTCTACAGCAAGACCTCCTCTAGGCAAATCAGATCACAATCTTGTTTTTCTCTGCTCAAAATATAAGCCCCTTGTTCAGAGGCAACCTGTAATAAAGAGGACTGTGAGAAAATGGTCACAGGAAGCTGAAGAAGCTCTGCAAGGTTACTTTGAGGCTACAGACTGGGACCCACTGTGGCTGCCACATGGAGAGGACATAAATGCCATGACTGAGTGTGTAACCGACTATATAAACTTCTGTGTGGATAACATCATCCCCACCAGAACCATGAGATGCTTCCCCAATAACAAACCTTGGATCACCAGTGACCCGAAGGACCTGCTTAACGAGAAAAAAAGAGCCTTCAGAGAGGGAGACAGAGAATTATTGAGGAGTTTACAGAAGCAACTTAAAGTCAAGATGAGAGACAGCAAGGAGGTTTACAAGAAGAAGCTGGAGAGCAAGCTCCAGCAAAACAATATCAGAGATGTGTGGACAGGGATGAAGAAGATCACAGGCTTCATGCAGAAGGATGATCGGACCGATGAAGGTCTGGACAGAGCCAATGAACTGAACACATTCTTCAATAGGTTCAGTTCAGAAACAAGCTTCGCATCCTCCTCTCCTGCTCACAGCCAAACAGACATTCCACCCTCCTTTGACCCACAGGACCCACAGCTGTCCAGTAACACCTCACATTTTTTATCTTCCACCTCAGCCCTAGACCCTTCTGCTTCTACATGTTTACCTTCAACCAAATCAGAAGATGCTGATGCTTCCTTTACCTCCCCCTTCCACCTGTGTGTCTCAAGAAGTCAGGCGAAGATGCAACTGGAGAGACTGAATCGGAATAAGGCTGCAGGTCCAGATCATGTCAGCCCTAGAGTCCTGAAGGCCTGTGGAGAGCAGCTCTGTGGGATTCTGCAGCACCTCTTCAACCTTAGCCTGGCCCAGAAGAAGGTTCCAGTGTTGTGGAAGACCTCCTGTCTTGTTCCGGTACCAAAGAAAACTCACCCATCAGTCCTCAATGACCTGTTGCCCTGACATCCCTCATCATGAAGTTCCTAGAGAGACTCCTGTTGGCCCACCTGAGTAAGCAAACAATAAACTATCAGGACCCCCTTCAGTTTGCTTATCGCTGTGGAGTTGGAGTTGAAGATGCCATCATATACCTGCTTCAACAAACCCACTGTCATCTGGACAAAGCCAGCAGCACTGTGAGGATCGTGTTCTTTGATTTTTCCAGTGCATTTAATACAATCCAACCTGATTTGCTTTGTCAGAAACTCCAGAAAACTCAGGTGGAGGCCTCAACAATCTCCTGGATCAAAGACTACCTGACAAACAGAGCACAGTTTGTGAGACTGAAGGGTTGTGAGTCTAACCAGGTAGTCAGCAGCACAGGAGCACCACAGGGGACTGTACTCTCACCATTCCTTTTCACTGTGTACACCTCAGACCTCCAGGAACAAACTCCTGTCATCTGCAGAAATCCTCAGATGATTCTGCAGTCGAGGGGTGGATCAGAGATGGTCAAGAAGATGAGTACAGGGAGCAGGTGGACTGCTTTGTGGCATGGTGTGGAAACAATCATCTCATCTTGAATGTGAATAAATCAAAGGAGATGATTGTAGATTTTAAGAGAAACAGGAATAGGTCAGACACTATTTCCATCATGAAAATAGGTGGAGGTGGTGGAGGAGTATAAATATCACTGTGTTCACCTGGACAACAGACTGGAGTGGAGATGAAACTGTGAAGCCGTCTTCAAGAAGGGACAGAGCAGACTGTACTTCTTGAGGAAGCTTAGGTCCTTTGGTGTTTGCAGCAAGATGCTGCAGATCTTCTATAAGTCTGTTGTGGAGAGTGTGATCTCTTCTGCCATCATCTGCTGGGGAAGCAGCATCAGAGCCAGGGACTTAAAAAAGCTCAACAAGCTGATAAAGAAGGCTGGCTCTGTTCTGGGGACTCCTCTGGAACCTCTGGAGATCATTGTGCAAAGACGTATTCTTCATAAAATGAAGAACATTATGGAGAACCCTGAGCATCCTCTTCATGAGACTGTTGAACAACAACAGAGTGTCTTCAGTCAGAGGCTTCTTCAGATGTGCTGTAAGACGGAGCGCTACAGGAGATCCTTCCTGCCCACAGCCATCAGTGTCTAAATGGCTCTTTGAAGAAACCCTCATAATGAGCTACAACAACATTTAATTTCCCTTTGGGATTAATAAAGTATTTTTGAATTGTATTTGAATTGAATATTCTGATAGATCATGTTAATAAACACTGCCTTTCTATTCTAGACAGCATCTGTCCCATTACCTGTTTGAAATACCACACCATGGGTAACTAATAGTATCCACTGCTTAGTTTTCCTGCAGGAAACATGAACGCCTGTTGAGGAAAATCCATTTACAGATACATTTACTACATATGAAGGATTTCTTAGACACTTTAAAAATTCATTCAAAGAAGCAAGGGCTACCTATTGTTCTAATCTGTTTTCTAAGAGCAAAGGTATGACTAAGTTGATATTTAACATTATTAGGCGACATCATTACTCCTGCTCCACCTACTTTTCCTATTTCTTCAAATGACAATTCTGGTCAGATCTTAAATCACACTTCTCTATTGGAAACCATAATAGTCCTAATATAACTCCCCTTTTCTTATTCCGATGTTTTTTTTTCTGTTTTCTACTTTCTGTGTGTATGTTATTTTGTCTGTTTGTTTTCTCCCATTCAGTACTATGCATGTAACTTTGTAGCTCTTTCTATGACATCTTCTGTAATTGTAAGCGTTACAATCATAACTCTAACTTGTGCTATTATTATTTCCCATTTCTTTTGTATTGTGTACTTTGTTAATAAAATAAATATTTCTTCAATTGAGGACTGTCAATGTTTTCTTTCTTTCTTTCTTTCTTTCACAAGGTCAGAAATGTAATAAATAATATCTCTCATCCAACATCTGTAAAAAAAAAAACATACAGGTCCTTCTCAAAATATTAGCATATTGTGATAAAGTTCATTATTTTCCATAATGTCATGATGAAAATTTAACATTCATATATTTTAGATTCATTGCACACTAACTGAAATATTTCAGGTCTTTTATTGTCTTAATACGGATGATTGTGGCATACAGCTCATGAAAACCCAAAATTCCAATCTCACAAAATTAGCATATTTCATCCGACCAATAAAAGAAAAGTGTTTTTAATACAAAAAACGTCAACCTTCAAATAATCATGTACAGTTATGCACTCAATACTTGGTCGGGAATCCTTTTGCAGAAATGACTGCTTCAATGCGGCGTGGCATGGAGGCAATCAGCCTGTGGCACTGCTGAGGTCTTATGGAGGCCCAGGATGCTTCGATAGCGGCCTTTAGCTCATCCAGAGTGTTGGGTCTTGAGTCTCTCAACGTTCTCTTCACAATATCCCACAGATTCTCTATGGGGTTCAGGTCATGAGAGTTGGCAGGCCAATTGAGCACAGTGATACCATGGTCAGTAAACCATTTACCAGTGGTTTTGGCACTGTGAGCAGGTGCCAGGTCGTGCTGAAAAATAAAATCTTCATCTTCATAAAGCTTTTCAGCAGATGGAAGCATGAAGTGCTCCAAAATCTCCTGATAGCTAGCTGCATTGACCCTGCCCTTGATAAAACACAGTGGACCAACACCAGCAGCTGACACGGCACCCCAGACCATCACTGACTGTGGGTACTTGACACTGGACTTCTGGCATTTTGGCATTTCCTTCTCCCCAGTCTTCCTCCAGACTCTGGCACCTTGATTTCCGAATGACATGCAGAATTTGCTTTCATCCGAAAAAAGTACTTTGGACCACTGAGCAACAGTCCAGTGCTGCTTCTCTGTAGCCCAGGTCAGGCGCTTCTGCCGCTGTTTCTGGTTCAAAAGTGGCTTGACCTGGGGAATGCGGCACCTGTAGCCCATTTCCTGCACACGCCTGTGCACGGTGGCTCTGGATGTTTCTACTCCAGACTCCACCCCCAAGGTCTGGAATCGGGCCTTCTCCACAATCTTCCTCAGGGTCTGGTCACCTCTTCTCGTTGTGCAGCGTTTTCTGCCACACTTTTTCCTTCCCACAGACTTCCCACTGAGGTGCCTTGATACAGCACTCTGGGAACAGCCTATTCGTTCAGATATTTCTTTCTGTGTCTTATCCTCTTGCTTGAGGGTGTCAATAGTGGCCTTCTGGACAGCAGTCAGGTCGGCAGTCTTACCCATGATTGGGGTTTTGAGTGATGAACCAGGCTGGGAATTTTAAAGGCCTCAGGAATCTTTTGCAGGTGTTTAGAGTTAACTCGTTGATTCAGATGATTAGGTTCATAGCTCGTTTAGAGACCCTTTTAATGATATGCTAATTTTGTGAGATAGGAATTTTGGGTTTTCATGAGCTGTATGCCAAAATCATCCGTATTAAGACAATAAAAGACCTGAAATATTTCAGTTAGTGTGCAATGAATCTAAAATATATGAATGTTAAATTTTCATCATTACATTATGGAAAATAATGAACTTTATCACAATATGCTAATATTTTGAGAAGGACCTGTAAGTTTCCATTTCTACTGAACTGTTATGTTTCGTTCGTTGGTCGTGTTTTATTTGCTCCCCAGGACCATTGTCCTCCGGGCCAGTAGGGGGTGGTACAGCATCAGGACACCGCCTCCTCTGCCGCTTCAAACTAAAGTCGAAAGAAGTCGTGGACGGAGTCACTGAAAGAAACAGGAAGAAGACGAACTCGGCAAAACAATGACTTCAACCAGGAGACTAGGCAAGGTAAAACGAGAAAAAAAAAACATTTAACTTATTTTATTTTACTTCTAGAGAGTTTAAACAACTTGTTATGGCTTGCTGTGTGGAGCTACTGAGTCGGTCGACATAAGAAAGCGGCTGAGTGTCGCCGACAAAATGAAAGGAGAATGACGTCCAACGGACGGGATTGAGCGGAGAGGAGAGTGGAAAGGCTGACGGAGTGTGATTCAGCAGTCTCGGGAAGCTGTCAGAGAATATGTCGATGCGTTTACGTTGAGCTAAGTGAAGCTTAGCGGGTTGTTGGAGCCGCTGTCACCGTGTAACGACGCTCACAGCCGGGGAGAAAACATGGAGACCGTGGGGCTGGGGCGTGACGTCAGATCTCATCAGAACCATCAAGTGACTGATAATCAGCAGCAGCGATGATCTGTCAATAATCCATACACAGAAAAGGCTCCAAGTTTAACCTTGTTGAGACAAAGAGTACGTCATTAGCTGTTTAATCCATCGATAATTGGAACACAAGCACGTGATTAATTAGTGATTCGATTATCTTTATAAAAGTGTTTCTTATATATCAATCAAATGTGAATAATATAAATATTATATATTAATTACGACTATTAGAATTATTTTATCATGACCTGGAAGAGTAAATGTTTTGAGCGATGGATCATTGATTTTGACATGCTTTTTATGGATTTTTTAACAAACTGTAAGATTGTTATGAAAACCTTACATAGAACAGTGACGGGGAAGCTAAAATGTTTTTTCATACATGGACTTATTCAAGTCTAAAGTGAAACTAAATGCTTATGCAGCAGGTAATCGGAGAAGAATGAACTTTAAGCAAAAATGGTATTAAAAATCAGACTTCATGAAACGTTTTGAAAAATGCTGTGTGGAAACAAAAAGATTTTATTCATTTTTATAAAGTAAACAGTGAAGTAAGTGCTCTATCAGATACATTAAATTATCCTGAAGTGGATGTCTAATTGCATACACTGATATTAGTGCATGTATATTGTTTCGTTTTAATTTAATTTGCTGTCGAATGTTGATGGGCGTATTCAAATATTTAATTAAACATCTATTTTTATAAGTTTAGCTGACCGGAGGCCTTTGTCTCATACTTTCAGTTTCATCTTAACACATTTGGTTTTGATTTAAAGCACAGAGCTCAGTTCTGCCTTCAGGAATTCCCCCATGTGTAATCGCTCTCATATCTGCCTCCTAAATTCCCCAAATAATCCGGTTTTATTGTTCAGGTACACAACATTGCGCAATTCTTTATTTTTCTGTTGATCATACAGGAAGAAGGAAGCACAGGATTTACCGAAAGTATAAACTGCTGCTCTCTGTTCAAAAAAAATAATTATATAGAGTGTGATTAAATGTGCTGTTTAAACCTTTTTTTAAATATTTGTAGATAACTTAATTTTGAATATGTTAAACATTTTGAAAAGCCTGTTTTAGGATTCGTATTTCTGCAAAAATATTTACTTATCTCTATATTTTTTGTTTAAAATAATAATTTCCCAGTGTAGATTTAGTGTATTTCTTTATCCTATGAAGCAAATTTTCTTAGTAAAGACATTTGCAAATTTTGTGACACAACCCAGAGATAATCTGTGCTCCAGTCTGTTATGTAGAGGGTTGATGATATAATAGCAAAGTCCTGCCAGTAGCTGATTAGAATGTTCTAATGAAGATAAATCAAAACCCACTGCTTCTCGGCCATCTGTCTGCGAAGAGACATTTCCTACCAACCGTTCATCTTCTCCTACCTGCCCGGGGGACATTTGGGACCTACTTTGACAATCGGTGATTTAAATTAGAGGTACTATATACCCCTTGTAGCCTGGGAAGGCACTGAGATGCGCTGGAGAGTCAGGGCATGGGCAAGTGGGTAAGAGGAAGGTAATTGGACTAATAGATGATTTCAAATAATTTTCTTTAATGTACACTTACTCTGAAAGGCAATGTGGTGATGTGACTGAAGCAAATGTTATTTATCAACATGAGGTTGATCAGTGGACATAAATCTGTCATATTTAATAAGACTAAGCTGACCCAAACAGGAATCAGAACCACTTTCAATAGAAATGGGTTGAATTGGTATTTAAATAGTCCTCTTTATCACGCTGTTCACATTCTGACATCATGAGACCAAGACGACACCTAACAACTGATCAACAGTAGCTCACCATTACAGACTCAAACAGAAGTTACCAATGACCTTAGAGAGTCACAGAGTCATCAGCAGGTTAGAACAGAGGTACAGAGAGACTGGAAGAGTCACAGAAAGGCAGAGAAGTGGACATCCTTTGGTCACATCCCACACTGATGAGCGCCTCATTGTTAACAGTTCTCTGTGGAACCATATGATGAATGGCACTCAACTTCAGACTCATTTAGGGGAGATGAGAAACACCCAAATGTCACATCAGACCATACAAAGCCGTTTACATCAGCGTGGTCTGGATGCAAGATTACCTCCAAGGCGACCTGACCACACCACCAGACACAGGCATCATCGTCTTGCATGGGCCAGGGAGCATTTATGCTGAACGAGGGACCAGTGGGCCCCGGTGATGTTCTCTGATGGAAGTCGATTCACGATGAACAGAAATGATGGTCGCCGATGATGTTTGAGACATCAAGGAGAGTGCTATGCATCAGCCACTGTTATCACCAGAAGAGCCTTTGGTGGTGGTGATGTTACAGTGTGGGCAGGTGTGTCTAGTCAATAACTGCCCGATTCTGGTATGGTACAGTGACAAGCCCATACTTGCTGAATAACACCATTACTCCAGTCATTGTACCACTGCATGAACAACACAGGCCTAATTTCATCTTCATGGACAACAATGCTTCAGCTCATCAAGGTTTCATCACTAGGGAACGGCTGCTGGAGACCATGGTACCTTCAATGGAATGACCTGCACTTTCTCCAGACCTGAATTCCATAGAAAACCTATGGGATCAGCTGAGTTGCTGTCTAGAGACTCATAACACTGTACCCCAGAAGCTCAATGACCTGAGCGTCAACCTTTAAGAAGAGTGGGATGCCATGCCTCAGCAGACAATAAGTCGACTTGGTAACATCATGAGACTTCGTTGTCAAGCTGTAATTGATGCTCAAGGGTACATGACACGTTATTGAGACACTGACATTTTTGGTTGTGGTATACCCATTATTGTTGTTGGCTTTCTTTTCAATAAACTGTTTGAGATGAGGACATCACCATTGCATGCTTCTACTTAAATGCCCAACTTTCATGATATAATACCACTGTAGTGGGAACTTTTACTTTTTCCATAAATTTCACCCAAAAGCCAGTTATCCCCAACTTTTTCTAGATTACACAGATCCAGTTAAGAATTACATATAATTCTCCTCAGTATTTTAAATGTGTGTTTTGTTGCAGGAACTCGATGACATGCGCAAGTCGGGAATGAAGCATTTCCGGAACATTCAGGTTGATGAGTCGAATATTTTGACTTGGCAGGGACTCATTGTACCCGTGAGTATGAATGTCCATCAACCCGTCCCATTATTAGTAGTGACATATAGGCGTGATATTCATGTGTCCTGTCTAAACCTGTGACTTAGTATGTGCCTGTTTTCTTAGCTGTTGAGCAGAATAAAGCCACATTTGGATCAAAGATCTGTGTTAATAACATTTTGTCTCTGATAAAAATGTAGATTAATTTTAACTCTTCACCGATCCATCCATCTTTTTTCTTCCTCTTTATGCCAACTTAAAGTCGATGTAAATCAGCTTCCTACACTTTACAGGATGGTACACAGAAAACAGAATGTATTGACTCTCCACTAATGCTCATTACTTATCTTTCAGTGGAATGCTGCTTGTCATGAAGTCTTATTACATATTCCTGCAGCAACTCTGCAATACCTGTTCAGAAACCACTGTCGTTGTTATTACTGGGTTATTACAGTTCCCTCAGTCCCACATAAAGCTATAAAAACATGAATCATTTAGCCTAAAACTACTGCATGTTTACACTGTCCTAGTTAACTTTTTATCTCTCACCATCATGGGCTTTTGAAGGATATGAATAAGCAGATGATTTAGATCATGTCTATTAGTTAGGTAAATACAGGTCCTTCTCAAAATATTAGCATATTGTGATAAAGTTCATTATTTTCCATAATGTCATGATGAAAATTTAACATTCATATATTTTACATTCATTGCACACCAACTGAAATATTTCAGGTCTTTTATTGTCTTAATACGGATGATTTTGGCATACAGCTCATGAAAACCCAAAATTCCTATCTCACAAAATTAGCATATTTCATCCGACCAAAAAAAGAAAAGTGTTTTTAATACAAAAAAAGTCAACCTTCAAATAATCATGTACAGTTATGCACTCAATACTTGGTCAGGAATCCTTTTGCAGAAATGACTGCTTCAATGCAGCGTGGCATGGAGGCAATCAGCCTGTGGCACTGCTGAGGTCTTATGGAGGCCCAGGATGCTTCGATAGCGGCCTTTAGCTCATCCAGAGTGTTGGGTCTTGAGTCTCTCAACGTTCTCTTCACAATATCCCACAGATTCTCTATGGGGTTCAGGTCAGGAGAGTTGGCAGGCCAATTGATCACAGTGATACCATGGTCAGTAAACCATTTACCAGTGGTTTTGGCACTGTGAGCAGGTTCCAGGTCGTGCTGAAAAATGAAATCTTCATCTCCATAAAGCTTTTCAGCAGATGGAAGCATGAAGTGCTCCAAAATCTCCTGATAGCTAGCTGCATTGACCCTGCCCTTGATAAAACACAGTGGACCAACACCAGCAGCTGACACGGCACCCCAGACCATCACTGACTGTGGGTACTTGACACTGGACTTCTGGCATTTTGGCATTTCCTTCTTCCCAGTCTTCCTCCAGACTCTGGCACCTTGATTTCCGAATGACACGCAAAATTTGCTTTCATCCGAAAAAAGTACTTTGGACCACTGAGCAACAGTCCAGTGCTGCTTCTCTGTAGCCCAGGTCAGGCGCTTCTGCCGCTGTTTCTGGTTCAAAAGTGGCTTGACCTGGGGAATGCGACACCTGTAGCCCATTTCCTGCACACGCCTGTGCACGGTGGCTCTGGATGTTTCTACTCCAGACTCAGTCCACTGCTTCCGCAGGTCCCCCAAGGTCTGGAATCGGCCCTTCTCCACAATCTTCCTCAGGGTCCGGTCACCTCTTCTCGTTGTGCAGCGTTTTCTGCCACACTTTTTCCTTCCCACAGACTTCCCACTGAGGTGCCTTGATACAGCACTCTGGGAACAGCCTATTCGTTCAGAAATTTCTTTCTGTGTCTTACCCTCTTGCTTGAGGGTGTCAATAGTGGCCTTCTGGACAGCAGTCAGGTCGGCAGTCTTACCCATGATTGGAGTTTTGAGTGATGAACCAGGCTGGGAGTTTTAAAGGCCTCAGGAATCTTTTGCAGGTGTTTAGAGTTAACTCGTTGATTCAGATGATTAGGTTCATAGCTCGTTTAGAGACCCTTTTAATGATATGCTAATTTTGTGAGATAGGAATTTTGGGTTTTCATGAGCTGTATGCCAAAATCATCCGTATTAAGACAATAAAAGACCTGAAATATTTCAGTTAGTGTGCAATGAATCTAAAATATATGAATGTTAAATTTTCATCATGACATTATGGAAAATAATGAACTTTATCACAATATGCTAATATTTTGAGAAGGACCTGTAGTTAGTAATGGGTATGTTTAGTCTTAAAGCAGTATTTGTGTTTGTGGGGCTTAGACAGACTGCGGTGTATAGATAGATTTCTCGTCATGAAGGCAACAATGAAGTCCTTTTTCAGAACCAGAATCAGCCTAATTGCCAAGTTCGTACATACAAACAAGGAATTTGACTCCCGTACCCTTTGCTCTCTGGTTTTTGTATTACAGAATATACATATATACACTATACAAATAAGGCTGCACGGTGGCGCAGTTGGTAGCACTGTTGCCTTGCAGCAAGAAGGTCCTGGGTTTGATTCCCGGGCGGGGGTCTTTCTGCATGGAGTTTGCATGTTCTCCCCGTGCATGCGTGGGTTCTCACCGGGTACTCCAGCTTCCTCCCACAGTCCACAGACATGCCTGTTAGGTTAATTGGTCTCTCTAAATTTCCCTTAGGTGTGTGAATGAGTGTGTGCATGGTTGTTTGTGTGCTGCCCTGCGATGGACTGGTGACATGTCCAGGGTGTACCCTGCCTCTCGCCCATAGACTGCTGGAGATAGGCACCAGCTTCCCTGCGACCCACTATGGAATAAGCGGTAGAAAATGACTGACTGACAATATACAAATATACACATATATAAATAAAAAGGTGCATATTGTAACGTTTCTTTTCACAATAAATTACAAACAATATGATGATAAAACTTTAAGTCCATATTGCCGACCCCTAGCAAAAACCTTCCCTGAAAGCGTTACCATGCAAGCTTCTATTGTTGGAAGCAAGGTGGACATTTTCAGCTTGGAGGGACTTTAAGGCAAAGTAAAAGTACCAGCAGCTATGAGTTGATGATTTCTAGGTTTATGGGGCATGACGAGCAATCAGGGAGTGGCTTTTTGCCCAGTTCTGTTTGCATGTCGGCCATAAAATATCCAGCAAACACCTTTTGTTGAGTGTTGATGCTCACGTAATGAAGTAGCAACACAAATCCTGCACGTTTCCTGGGTTGTAGTCCAGGTTTTGACTAGGCCATTAAACAGCATTGGTTTATTGAGCCATTTATGGCTGGACTTGCTGTTGTCCTTGATATCATTATCCTGCTGTATGACACGCATGCGTTTGAGCTTTACTTCATGAACTGATGTCTGATTGTTCTCAGTCAGGGTTTGTAATGGAGAGCAGAATTCATGCAGAGCATCCCCTAAACATCAAACTAAAACCACGTTCGGCCGTCTGTGGGAAGATCTTTTTCTGAAATGATGTGTTAGTTTTAGCTGTAACAGGACACCCACAACCCAGAAGTCTTTGGGATCATTATGGTGTTTTTGTTTTGGACCTCTCCCATTGATGCCAGTTTTTGCTCAGTCTCTTTCTTATTGTTGAGTCATGAACTCTGACCTGCAGTGCTTTAGATGTAGGTCTGGTAGCTCTGGTATGCCGGCCACTCCCACGAAGGTTCTCCGCTGTTCCATGTTTTCTTCATTTGTGGATAACGTCTCGCTGCGGTTCTCTATAAGGCTTTGGTACGCCTTATAGAAATGGCTTTATCAAACTATTCCAAGCAGACCGATGCCAATGATTTTCTTCTTTGTTCTTAAATTTCTATAGATGGACCAGCTAGATAGGCAGGAGGTGTTGCATTTCGAGATCTTTTAGTCTACTTCATGCATTTAGACAGGTCCTACTTAAGACATTCCTGATTTTACAGGTTGGACATTCATCAGACCAGGGTATGGCTTGTGAATTTGAACCCAGCTTTCCAAAGATAATGTGGTTTATTGTTGATTAAACCCTAGGAGCAAATAGTCAGGTCTGTTAGGTTGCCCTTTTTCCTTAAATAAAATCACGAGTTGAAAACTGCATTGTTTTTATTTCATTTCCTCTAGTTATCTTTGTCTAATATTGAAAAATTAGTTTGATCTGAAGCTTTTAAGTGCGACATAAAAGCAGACAAAACCTGTAAGGGAGCAAATACTTTTTCAGAGGTCTTCAGTTGATAAACCAGTGCATTATTGCCCCCCATGAGAATGTAGTGAAAACTGTATACTGAGTAGAACATTGTGATTCAACTGAGTAAAAAAATACTACGACACAGATTAGGGGTGTTGGGGAGCTATAAGTAGAATGTGTTGATATTCATGAAGAAGTATGTATAGATTTACCTACCTTGGAAAGCCAGATCGCTGAAAAAATGTCTTCATTAAGTTTCTGGAAGAACAGAGATAATTTTCTTGGTGTGTTTGATTTTAGAAACCTCATTAAAATCTGTAAATCCTTTTTCTTTTTTATCCCTGAAGGACTGTCCTCCATATGACAAAGGAGCCTTTCGGATTGAGATCATCTTCCCTGCAGAGTATCCCTTCAAACCCCCTAAGATCACCTTCAAGACGAAGATCTACCATCCCAACATTGATGAGAAGGGCCAGGTGTGCCTGCCTATCATCAGTGTGGAAAACTGGAAGCCGGCCACGAAAACATGCCAAGGTGAGCAGAGGAGGCGGGAGCTGGAGTATCAGAACTTCTCCGCTGCTGACAGTTTTTAACATTTTGTTTTGTTGTGGCTGCCTTGCAGTGATTCAGTGTCTGATTGCTCTGGTGAACGCCCCTCAGCCGGAGCACCCGCTGAGGGCGGACCTGGCGGAGGAGTACACTAAGGACCGCGCAAAATTCATGAAGAACGCCGAGGAGTTCACAAAGAAACACAGTGAAAAGCGACCTGTGGACTGATGATACAATACTGATCTGCGCCTGTTAGCCTCCTTTCTGTTTCCTGATCGAAGAACCCAGCCTGACTCTCTGTTCTTTTTCTTGCGTTTCAGAAAGATGCCCCATTCTTGTGTACCTGCAATGTTTAGCACTCTCCACCCAATCTTTAATAGAGGCTTGTGTTTCTGTTTCACTTTGCCAAAAAAAAAGCAGGACTTTTTGGTGAGTAGGCAGCTTCTGGCCTCTAGGTGTCATCTTTCAGTTGTTTTTGACTTCTTTCTACTGATTTCCTTCTAAGAAAAAAAAAAACAAGTTGTCTGAGGTGGCATCCTGAAGGTTAAATTAAAAAATAAAAAGTGCTTTTCCTAGTGCTTACTTAAATGTTGAATGTTATCTTGGATTACAAAGTTCTTATTTACATCTTTTCAAGCTTTCTTCCAAAAATTGAGCAGCATCTAAAGATGTTTCTTTCTCATCATCAACCATATGCCACTATGTCGACTAAAATCAGAATTTGTTCCGGATAAAGCCCAGACGTGAAACAAAGATAATGACCATGCAACAACATTCAGGTGTCATTTAAATCATTATTTTGTATTTTAAGGAAAATATTCCTTCTGAATAAAATATTTCCTCCTTTTTTTGGCCTCATCACATTCAGGACTGGAGAAGTGGTAAAAATACAGCATCTGTGATTGATGCTCAGATAAAGTGGTCTTGCATTCATGTGTGCAGAATGGCTGGAATGTTGTTGACATATTAAAGCTAAAAGCATCCAATAATGACGTGTTGAATCTGGATGAAGATTTGTTATGAGTTTAAAGTGCTCGGATACATGCCATGTAACAGAGAAAGTCAACTTGTTTAATGTTTTTTTTTTTAATTAAAGTCAGGGTAATCCTTAACTTGAGGTAGACTTTTCTGCAGGTCATGTCGAAGATCTTTTTACCCTGAAGATTTACAAACTTTGAGACTGACATCAACCTCTGTGGTAGTGCCAAGGTTCTCCATCACGCCTCAGGTCTCCTGCTCACACCCATCAGTTCGGCTCTCACTTCTTGAACTGAGTGAGTGGGGGTGGGACCTGGATGTCCTGACCCTTCTCCAACTTTTTCTCGCACTCAATAAGGTAGTTGACCCCATTGACCACCAGCTGAACCAGCTCCACCTAAATGCAAACACCAAACGTCACTTCTGGTGCAAAGCAGATGCTCTGGCTGTATGGGGTAAACACCAACAGCAATAATGCCTAAAGGATATAGAAACAGAATGTGGAGGCTCGCCTCAGATTTGCCCAGACGGTCGAGATTGGAAATGTCGAAGGTGTCTCCAGTGGCTGCCGTGTCGACTCCACCCGTGCCTCGCTTCTGCAGCCGCAGGTTGTTGAGGATTTTAGAGAAACGTGGGTCCTGCAGAGCAAAATGTGGCACAACTTGTAATTCATATGTTTTGCTTTCTTTACATTACAATGGCACATTTAAGGCAGTTTTAGAAAAGGGATACTGCAAAGTTTAACATGCTGTAATGTTTGAGGCTGAATGACTAAAAGCATAACACACTGCAGTGGTTTTGATTTTTTTCTGTATGGGTCTGGACTTTGTCAAGTCCTGTATAGGAGAAGAAAATGGCTTCTTTCTGATCATTTTCTCTCTAAACTTCCTTTAGATGTATGCAGGGAAAAACTAATGTTGCACATCATCCTGAACACACCTCCCCCATGATGGTGGCAGCATCATGCTGAGGGGGTGAAGGTGGATGGAGTTGAATACAGGGCGAACCTGTTAGAGGCTGCAAAAGACTAGAGACTGGGATGGAGGTTCACCTTCTAAACATAAAGCCAGAGCTACCATTGAATGGTTTAGTCCAAGAATATTGATGTGCTGGAATGGCCCAGTCAAAGTCCAGACCTAAATCCAATCAAGATTTGAAAATTGTAATTCGTAGATGTGATCCATCCAGACTGATCCTGAGCTATTTTTTTAAAGAAGAATAGTCAAATGTTCAGTATCTGGATGTGCAAACCTGGTAGAGACACACCCAAAAGACTGGCAGCTACTACTGCAGCCAGAGGTGGTTTCACTCAGGAGGATTCCACTCTTTAGATTCTTATTTGTGAATAATGAAGAATTGGCCAGGCACTTTATTACCATCCTAACATGCATGAATCATTGCAGATTAAAAAGAAAAATGAACTTGACAGACAAAACAAGAACAAGTTGTGTTTAACTGATGTAGATCAAACCCTTAAAGTAAATTGCTGAATATTTAATTTAAAAATATAGTTAAAAGACGTTAGCTGAATATGTTGGTGCTGCAGTGGGTGATTCACCTTGCTGAGTTTTGGCAGGCGGACATGCACTCCCGCCCGCAGGCCGGTGCCCAGGTTGGAGGGGCACGTGAGGATGTATCCCAGACGCTCGTTCCACATGAACTCCCAGCCCCTCTCCTGGATCAGATGCTCAACCTGCCATTCAGCACATCCAAATCATTTAGTTCATGCACAAACAGAAAACAACATATGAAATATAGTACTATCAACTTATGAAGGTGCTGCATAGACCAAGTAAACAGCCGTGCTACCTAAATAGCCATTAAAATGATTTACCCCCATGGCTCGTTAAAATCCCGGGCTCCAACATACCTGTTTGAGACCGCTGCAGAACCTCTCAAACACTCTCTTCATGTTGCCGCCCTTCTCCATGGAGATGACTCTGGTGTGGTCTTCCTCATTTATCCAGATCAAGAAGGTCTTGTCATTGTTGTGCCTGAGGACAAGCAGTCACAGGAACTCAACCAAAAACGCCCCTATAGCATCAAGCTTTCATCACCAACTACTTACTCTGACGTTCTGATATCTTCTCATCTTTAATGCTCATTTGTGCAGAATTATTTCGAGCATCGATTTGTGAATTACAGCACTCAGCAAATGTGAACAAAAACAATGGAATGTCTCCAATTTATGAAACAAGAAGTTATGCGTGGTCACAGACAGTAACTCATGCAGCCGGCTGAATGGACCCTACCAGATCCCCCTGGCATCCGGCCAGTCTCTGGCCATGAAGGCGCACGTCAGCAATGGAGAGACAGGCTTGTCAAACAGGAAGTGGTCCTACAGATGAAAAGGTAAAGGGAGGCAGTAGGATGTTAACAAACACCTTTTATTTAGTTGGCAGAGAGAACACAACAGGAATCATAGATCATTATGGAGGTGAGTTATAGATGAGCATCTTTCAGACTCTAAACCAACATTTGTGAAACTAAATTTAATATTGAATAAAAAGGGAAAATAGTTATCAAAACCAACCTGGCCCTATGTGAAAAATATTTAATTGACCCCCCCACCCCATATGAATTATCTTTGATTAAACTACATAGAGCTCAATTTCACAAGCTATTGATGGATGCTCACAATGATTGTTTTCTAGAGATGAGAGAGATTTGATTTCAATTATTTTTCATATATGTAGGTCAGGTTATAATCTGCCCTGAGTTTTGTTCATTAAATCCAGCACATCTTTCTAAAAGCTGTAGTTTAATCACAGTAAATTCATGATTTAACAAACTGGAACCATTACTTTTCCACATAGGGGCCAGGTTGGTTTGCATAGCCTTTTTCCCCTCAATGAATGAAATCATCATTTGAAAACTGCTTTTTGTATTTACTCAAGTTGTTTGTTCAATGTTAATATTTCTTTTGTGATATAAAAATTTTAAGTGGGACAAAAAAAGAAGGAAAAATAGAAGAAATTAGTAAGAGGGCAAACACTTTCACAGCACTGTACATACATCCGTTTCTTGTTCCTGAATGTTTCACTAAATGTTGGCCTGCTCAGATCCTCTGGCACCAGTCCGGTCTCTGATCATAAAACCTGCCAGTCAAAGAGGAACTGATACTTTCTTTTGTACGGCATACACACACATCAGATTGTTCCATTCACTCAGAAGAACTGATTTTATTCAGGGACTCTTCAAAATATCCTTGCCAAACCACCGGTCCAGATCCAATAAAGTTTTCCTTTGCATTTTATGAGTAATCTTGTTTTGCAAATTTAGCTTTAAAAGAAACCTGATTAGTCTGAGTAGTCCCAACTGATTGTTAACAACTCGTGTTAAACCTTGATTGTGAATGCGTGGTTATGCAACTGAATGACTAGATATCTGAGGGTATTTAATGTCTCTGGCCCATCACTGACTCACATCAATAAGTTGTTGCTGCTCTTTCTCCGTCATATCTCCCAGGCTGTAGTAGTGTCCAGCGAGGTCTCCTTTTAGACCAGCCAGAGCTGTAACTGCGACCCGCTCCACCTCACGCCGTTCAGCCCTGGAACAGGCCGGGGGAAGGCTCAGTCCACGAATGCTGCGGCCTGTCCGGACGCGGGATGACAGAACGTAGTTTTCATCAAATATCCCGTGTGTTATCTAGAGGTAGATGGAGGAAAGAGACAACAAATATACTGAGTGTTTTATTAGGGTGTGTATGGACCACAGAACAAATAGCTGAAGTTGTGGTACAACCTTAGAGGCATCCAGGTCAGTGGGATGTTTCATGGTTCTGGGATCGTACCCATTGTGTCTGTCTTTGATGACCGGGTCAAAGAGTTCAGCAAACACCTGGAAGAAACAGCAAAAGATTTAAAACACTTGAATACTTGTAGAACTTTATTTTGACTGGGTTATGCAGGAAAAAATACAACTGAAAGTTATTTACATCCTCTGTATAAAAAGATGAACAACCTAAATCAGATGTTTCCTGTTTTAGGTGGGTTACAATTATCTAAAATATTTGGGTTGAAATTTTAGAATAATGAAAGATAGCTTCTATCCTTTTTTTATTTCTTCAAAATCAGAACTTTACATACACTAAGATTACTATGTCTTAAAACAGTTTTGGAAAGGCCAGATGATTATATCATGGCTTTGTAAGCTATTGATAAGTCAATTTACAGCATTTGAGTTAAAATGAGGCACATCTGTGAATCTATTTTAAGGCAACACCTCAAACTACAGTTTCCTGTGTGACATCATGTGAAAATCAAGAGGAATCAGCAAAGAAATCAGGAAGAGAATTGAGAACCTCCAAAAGTCTGGTTCATCCTTGGGTATTATTTTCAGATACCTGAAGGTGCCATGTTGATCTACTCAGACAGTTCTCTGTGAGGATAAACTGCTGGGAGACGTCCAGCCATGATGGCTGTTCAGGAAGGAGATGGGATCCGTGTCTCAAGGATGAATGTACTTTGTGACGAAATGTGTGAATAAAAGTAAAAGATCTTGTAAAGATGCTGACTGAAGCAGGGAAGAGTGTCATTATCCACAGTGAAACAAGTTCTGCACTAACATGGACTAGAAGGACACTTAGCAAGGAAGACACAATTTCTCCTGAAGCAACAGAAAAAGAAGGATTCCATTTTGCAAATTCATTCAGGGACAAAGACCTCAATTTATAAAAACATGTCCTTTGGTCTGATAATGCTAAAATGAAAGACTGGAAGTTGACCATCGGTACATTAGAAGGAAAAAGGGGTAAGCTTACAAACCGGAGAGCACGATCCCTACTGTAAAGTACGAGGGCGTCAGCATTATGTCCGGTAGGTGTTTTGCTGAGGAAAGGAGTGTTGCACTTAAAATGGCATAATAAGAAAAGATCATGTGGAAACACTGAAGCAACATGTCAAGATGTCAGCCTGGAACTTAAAGCTTGTAGAAATGGAAGAAAACCATAAGCAAACTTTAGATTATTTACAAAGTGACTAAGAGACAACAAGGTTGTTGTTTAGAAGACCTGATCTCAGTCCCAGAGAAAATTTGCAGGCTGAGCTGAAAATGTGTGTGTAAACCGTTACAGCAATTCTGTCAGGAGGAATGGGCCAAAATTCCATCAAACTATGTAGTGTAAGAAGCTTGTGGAGGGAAACCCAAAACATCCAACCCAAGTCATACAGTTTCAAAGGCCAGTCAGTCAGTCAGTCATTTTCTACCGCTTATTCCATAGTGGGTCGCGGGGGATCTATTATAAGAAAGGTTTGATTGCTGTAATACCAGCAAATATTTTTCCATTAATTATAGAAAATGGGAATAAATAATTTTCTGCATGACTTTGTTTATGTAAATATAAGCAGAAACATTTCTTTTCCAAAAGTTGCTACTCCTACATTGTTTTATTAGGTTTTGAGAGAATAAATCCCCTTCCATCAAATTTTCAACCTCAGCACAGATTATGTGAATGGCATAAACACAGTCAATTAAACAGATTAGTAACTGTTCAGCTGTGTCCGTAAAAATACCACAAAATGAATAAAGAGTTTTTAGACATGCTGTTCAAGTAAGCAAACTTGGATATTCAGCTAACCTGAACAACACAGTATGCTGTTTATTAGGGGACAAAATAAGCTTAGATGAAAGACAATTCATTTTCTACCGCTTATTCCATAGTGGGTCGCTGTTGCCTATCTCCAGCAGTCTATGGGCAGGAGGTGGGGTACACCCTGGACAGGTCCCCAGTCCATCACAGGGCAACACATGAACAACCATGCACACACTCATTCATACACCTAAGGGCAATTTAGAGAGACCACTTAACCTAAAAGGCAATTCTACCAAATACTAAGAATATGTGAGTAAACTGAATTTGAGGAAAGCAAAATAAAGTTATGTAAAAAATAATCTGTCTAATTCTGGCATTTAACGAATATAAATAATGTTAGTAATCCTAATTGACCTACATAAGGAAATGTTTAGCCAGATTTAATGTCAGCCAGTGAGAAAAATGATCATGTGTCTTTTTATACAGTGGATGTTAATATCTGGTTTTGATTAGAATGTGAAATTCATGTCTATTCTAAATAGTAAAAATATAATTTAGCACTCCAACATATTTAGTCATAGCATTTTATAAACAGTTAACTTCTGAATGAATAGCAGTTTTTGATTATTACTCGTTTCAGAGTACTCGTACTTGTCGTCTTCCGCTTATCCGGGACCGGGTCGCGGGGGTAGCAGACTCAGCAGAGAGGCCCAGACGTCCTTCTCTCCAGACACCTCCTCCAGCAACCCCAGGGGGAGCCCAAGCCGTTCCCAGGCCAGCCGAGAGACATAGTCCCTCCAGCGTGTCCTGGGCCATCCTCTGGGCCTCCTCCCGGTGGGACGTGCCTGGAACACCTCCCGAGGAAGGCATCCAGGAGGCATCTGGTATAGATGCCCGAGCCACCTCAACTGGCTCCTCTCGATGTGGAGGAGCAGCGGCTCTACTCCGAGCCCCTCCCGGATGGCCGAACTCCTCACCTTATCTCTAAGGGAGTGCCCGGCCACCCTAAGGAGGAAGCTCATTTCAGCCGCTTGTATCCGGGATCTCGTTCTTTCGGTCATGACCCAAAGTTCATGGCCATAGGTGAGGGTAGGAACTTAGACCGACCGGTAAATTGAGAGCTTTGCTTTTCAGCTCAGCTCTCTCTTCACCACAACGGACCGGCACAGTGCCCTCATTACTGTGACAGCCGCACCGATCCGTCTGTCGATCTCCCGCTCCATTCTTCCCTCACTCGTGAACAAGATCCCGAGATACTTAAACTCCTCCACTTGAGGCAGGAACTCCCCTCCAACCTGAAGAAGACAAGCCACCCTTTTCCGGTTGAGAACCATGGCCTCGGACTTGGAGGAGCTGATCCTCATCCCAGCCACTTCACACTCGGCTGCTTACCGCCACAGCGCATGCTGTAGGTGTTGGCTAAAGGGGGCCAGCAGGACTACGTCATCCGCAAAAAGAAGAGACGAAATCCACTGGTCCCCAAACCAGACCCCCTCCGGCCCTTGGCTGCGTCTAGAAATCCTGTCCATAAAAGTTATGAACAGGACCGGTGACAAAGGGCAGCCCTGCCGGAGTCCAACATGCACCGGGAACAGGTCTGACTTAGTGCCGGCAATGCGGACCAAACTCCTGCTCCGCTCGTACAGGGACCGAATGGCCCCTAATAAAGGGCCCCCGATTCCATACTCCTGGAGCACCCCCCAGAGGGCATCACGAGGGACACAGTCGAATGCTTTCTCCAGGTCCACAAAACACATGTGAACCGGTTGGGCAAACTCCCATGAACCCTCGAGCACCCTGTAGAGGGTATAGAGCTGGTCCAGTGTTCCACGGCCGGGACGAAAACCACACTGCTCCTCCTGAAGCCGAGGTTCGACTCTCGGTCGGACTCTCCTCTCCAATACCCTGGCATAGGCCTTACCATGGAGTCTGAGGAGTGTGATCCCCCTGTAGTTGGAACACACCCTCCGGTCCCCCTTCTTATGAAGGGGGACCACCACCCCACCACCCCAGTCTGCCAGTCCAGAGGCACTGTCCCCGACCGCCACGCAATGTTGAAGAGGCGTGTCAATCATGACAGCCCTACAACATCCAGAGACTTGAGGTACTCAGGGCGGATCTCATCCACCCCCGAAGCCTTGCCACCGCGGAGCTTTTTAGCCACCTCGGTGACTTCAGCCTGGGTGATGAAAAAGTCCAACCCCGAGTCCCCAGCCTCTGTTTCCACCACGGAATGCGTGATGGCAGGATTGAGGAGATCCTCGAAGTACTCATTCCACCACCCGATAATGTCCTCAGTCGAGGTCAGCAGTCTCCTACCCCCGCTATAAACAGTGTTGGCGAAGCACTGCTTCCCCCTCCTGAGGCGCCGGACAGTTTGCCAGAATCGCTTCGAGGCCAACCGGTAGTCCTTCTCCATGGCCTCACCGAACTCCTCCCAGGCCCGAGTTTTTGCCTCTGCCACAGCCCGGGCCGCAGCACGCTTGGCCTCACGGTACCCGTCAGCCGCCTCAGGAGTCCCACAAGCCAACCACAGCCGATAGGACTCCTTCTTCAGCTTGACAGCATCCCTTACTGCCGGTGTCCACCACCGGGTTCTGGGATTGCCGCAGCGACAGGCACCGCAGACCTTACGGCCGCAGCTACGGGCAGCAGCATCGACAATAGATGCGGAGAACATGGTCCACTCGGACTCTATATCTCCAACATCCCCCGGGATCTGGTTAAAGCTCTCCCGAAGGTGGGAGTTGAATACATCCCTGGCCGAGGGCTCCGCCAGGCGTTCCCAGCAGACCCTCACTATGCGCTTGGGCCTGCCAAGTCTGTCCGGCTTTCTCCTCCTCCAGCGGATCCAACTCACCACCAGGTGGTGATCAGTGGACAGCTCAGCCCCTCTCTTCACCCGAGTGTCCAAAACATGCGGCCGAAGGTCTGATGATACGACAACAAAGTCGATCATCGACCTCCTGCCTAGGGTGTCCTGGTGCCAAGTGCACTGATGGACACCCTTATGTTTGAACATGGTGTTCGTTATGGACAATACGTGACTAGCACAGAAGTCCAATAACAAAACACCACTCGGATTCAGATCGGGGAGGCCATTCCTCCCGATCACGCCTCTCCAGGTGTCACTGTCGTTCCCCACGTGGGCGTTGAAGTCCCCCAGCAGAATAATGAAATGCCCTTCCTTGAACTGCCACCTTAACGTGGTGGAGGGGTTTGAGTGCTCAAATGATCCTAGAGGCTATGTTGTCTGGGGCCTAAATGCCCCTGGTAGGGTCTCCCATGGCAAACAGGCTCTAGGTGATGGGTCAGACAAAGAGTGGTTCAAGAATCGCTCGAGGACCAAAATATCGAGGCACGTGACGACGCCTGGTACGGCGGAGCCGGGGTCCCACCCTGGAGCCAGGCCTGGGGTCGGGACTCGTCGGAGAGCGCCTGGTGGCCGGGTTGTTCCTTGCGGGACCTGGCCGGGCCAAGCCCGAATGAGAGACGCGAGGCCATCCCCCAGTGGGCCCACCACCTGCAGGGGGAACCGTGAGGGACCAGTGCAAAGAGGATTGGGTGGCGGACGAAGGTGGAGACCTCAGCGGCCCGATCCCCGGATGCTTAGGCTGGCTCTAGGGACGTGGAATGTCACCTTGCTGGCGGGGAAGGAGCCTGAGCTTGTGCGGGAGGTCGAGAGATATCGACTAGAAATAGTCGGGCTCACCTCCACGCTTAGCATTGGCTCTGGAACCCATCTCCTTGAGAGGGGTTGGACTCTCTTCTACTCTGGAGTGGCCCACGGGGAGTGGCGGCGGGCTGGTGTGGGTTTACTTGTTGCCCCCCAGCTCAGCTGTCTCGTGTTGGGGTTTCAGAGTTTAAAGGGTTAATTTCCATTCATTTTACAAACACTGTTTAACGATAAAGGTTTCCCTTCACAGTCCTGTACAAAACAGGTCCAAGAAAAGTCTAGTTACATAATGCCTAATTACACCAGTCACCTACATGGCATCGATTCTGGTGCATCCTTCTGCACTGCTGTTCGTTTGTTCCCCCCTTTCAGATCCATCCATTCTCTCATTCTCTTCCATGATGTGACTTAAACCACTGAACTCGCACGATTAGGAGTGGTTCTGAAATGAATAATAACACCTGTGCCAAATACAGCTTTGTCAACCTCAACGTACCTGCAGTATGTTTATGGTTTTGTCTAATGTAGGAAATGTGTAATGAACGATTTTAAAGGGAAATTAATAAAGGTTGTAACTTCAGCAATTTGAAGTCTTCATTGTGTCAATGATGAGAACTACCTCTCTCTGAAGTATCTTGTGATAATCCAATGAAAACTGATAAAAACAGGGGAACTGAAGGCAGTTTTTGGTTTGAAGATGTAAACTTGGATGTCATCGGCATAGTATCAGAAGTGCATTCCAGAATGATGGTGAATAGTCTGAGAATATCTGCATGTGGTCAAAGGGTATGCTTAAAAACCAATCACTTTGATCAGTTGAATCATTCCCCCACCAAGTTACATTTGGATTTATATATTAAGTAATGACAATTTTTCAATTTTCCCTACTTATATGTGATACTCAGATAATTAATTGTTATTCTTTTAAATATAAGACTGACATATTGCTTGTGAGTTTTGTTACCTCATAGGTTTCCTCGTCACCAGCAACACAGCCCACCGTCTTAATGAAAGGGTGACCAGGGTTGTCAACCCCGGTTTGGATGCACTGGTCAAGGGTCCAGTTGTTCGGGGTCAACTTGTCCCTCAGTTTAGCATAAACAGCTGGAGTCAGAGCTGACGCCATGCAGTTGTTGTGTTTCCTCAGATCAGGATAGTCGGAGCTGTTGGGAGGTAGGCAGGAAGGAATTGGACAGCATTAAGAGATGAAATGTTGTCAATTGATGTTCTTCAAGTGCAGGGTGGATTATTTCAGAATAACTTTTGAGTAAAAGTTGAGAATTGCCATGCTACCTTCAGTCAGTCACAACTCAAAGAATTTTATTAGCATTGTTACTAATATCGTCTGATGAATTTTCTGTGTTCTCTTTTGAGAGGAGTCCATTATTTCAGTCATTGCTTTCAGCCTATAGTACCGCAATTTAATAATAGATTTTAATTGAAATTAAAAATTTAGGCCTGAGTTCATTACATCAACATTTCTGATGTTCTTTGGTTTTAGCAATATTAAGTCTAGTTTAGTGCTAGTAAAAACAAACAAACAGAAAACAAAAACAACATGTTTTGTTTGGATGATGCTGAAGGACATTCACACCAACCTAATCATTGATATAATGATCATAGTATCTGTAAGAGACTGTGGTTCCTTGGTGAAACAGATGCATAAAGCTGTGTGTCATCAACATAAGTATGATAGATGCTGAAATACTTATCGTTATCTGAAAGACAAATGTAGTTTCAGATTTATTCTCGGTTTTTCTCCTTGGTTTGCTGTACATGGCGAGAAGCTGTCAAATATAAAAACTATATCTTGCATAATGTGCATGGTACAGTAAGTTTCCTGTTACAAACTGAGTCCACAATGTACTAGCAGAACATCTTGATTGGCACATGTTCCACATTAAAGTGTGAAACTCCTCTGAAGTGATGGAACATCATGCTAAAGATTTTTTCTCATTCAGTTTTTTGATGGTAAGTAAGATGAATCCAAAGTATCCTTTAGTTGTTCAATGGCTCAGAAATTCATTTGTTGCAAGAGTGGTATATGATTTGTAGCCATTTTTTATTTATCAAACCCTCTTTGACATCTTATGTCATATCATTGAAGCTATCACAGAGAAGACCTACTCAATGAGGAGGTAAATCTTTCAGGATGAAGGTTAAAATTCACAATCTCATAACAGAACAAATAAATCTTTAATTGTTATGGATTAAGGGATAACCTTTTCCTTGAATTTGTTACCCATCAATAGGAAGACTAGGAAAACGAGAAGTTCAGGGCATAGGATAGGATCTGAAACTTTAAGAGAAAGTGAGTCAAAGGTAGCATAGATGAAACATGAGAGTGTCACTGGTCATGCAGGCATTTGCCAGTGCGTCAGCCATGAGCCCCTGCCCTCTTTCATCCTGTCAGATAATCATCCTCTCTCACTGTCTGCTGATGCAATTCATCCCACTGAGCCTCATAATGTGTTTCGCACTCCTGAATGAGGTAATAAACTGGCCATTCATGTCCTTTTTAGCTGAAGTCATGCTTCTGAGAAATAGAAACGTTTCAGTGTTACTGAGGTAGATAGTAATGTATTCACCCACTCATCATGGCCCCTCATCGCTCCCCACACAGCTGTGCTGAGGTTGCCCCGTCTCACCTGGGAGGATAGAGCTTCTTCTTTGCCTCAGCAGCAAGAGAGCTGTTCTCATTCAGCAAAACACCAGTGGCCATTGTCCCTGCCCCCAAGCTGGCCAGCAGCACCGCAGTACTGCGGCTGGAGATCAGACGCCTGAAGGAGCCTGACATCTTTCCTCCAGAAGTTTACCTCAAGTATAGGTCAGTAGAAGAAGAGCTACAAATATGAATAAAGAAAGAAACTGAAGCAGAAAGTGACAGAATTGCACAAAAGCAACAAGTAACTTGTTTAGTTAGTGCATGATGTAAGCTTGCAGCATCATCAGTATAACCTCACACATATAACTATTGCAAGACCGTGACATTTGACATAATAAAGTCTTTTGGCAAAACTTTAATAAACGTTTTTACAATTGCTGTGTAGATCAACAGATTTTGTCATGGGACCTGGATGCTGATCTTCCCAGTTTGTTCAGACTGTGTTCTTTTTTGTTTTCTTGGTCTGTTCTTTGGTTTGTTCTTTTCAACATTTATCTATTTTATTTTACTTTCCACCCTCCGCCATGTTCCACCCTCCATGTCTTTAAGACATATCCTTCATTATGTGCATAAACAGCAACCTAAACTACGCCTATGCAGGTTTTGTGGTTGGTTGAGAATTTAGGCAGTAAAGCAAGCAAACATGTACTAATCTAATCAATAGTATCAGTAGCAACAGCAAAAGAAACATAGCTAATATCTATGTGCCACTTCACAAAATAAGTCCATTGCTATGCTACAAACTGTTATTTTCAAATATTCATATGCAGCATTTTTATGTCACGTTATAAGGTACTGTATCAATCAATCAACCAATCAATCAACCAATCAATCAATCAATCAATCATGCAGTCAAACACAAACTTGTCTACAGAGGTAAAAAACATAAACATGCAGACCACAGTCATGCTACACTAAGTAAGAATAATGTGACATGCAATTTAGAACTGAGGAAAAGGAATCACAACCAGAAGAAATGTCAGAAAAAAATAACAGCCAAGAAACATAAAAGATCTGAAGCAATAAAACATTAGATGCCCCCACAAGACACATAACTGATGTTTAAAAATAAAATGTTTTTCATTTATCATATGTTCTAGAGTATTGCATGTTCTGGTTTGTTCTAAATGCTTCTACATGCTAAGCAATAGCTTCTTTTTTTCCACCAAAAACACCTGAATGCCTCATTAACTTTGAGAGTAAACAGTAGAGGTAAGCTAACCTGTTGGGTTACACTCTTCATATTTTACAACAGCACAGATTCTGTCAGCATCCTTCAAAATCTACAGTAAATATGTTTAATTAGGTTAATGAACTCAAAATGTTGTGCTGTGAATGTTTGATTTTCTCTGGGCTTACTTTCCATGTTTTTTGGAGCAACAGTTTGCATATTCTCCTTGTGCATGCATGAGTTTTCTCTGTGTACTCCGGCATCCTCTCACCATCTAATAACATGCATGTTGGTTAAATGGTTAACATGACACTTAGATCTGTGGATGTTTGTGTCTGTTTGTTGGCCCTGTGACTGATTTTCTAAGACGCAGCCACCACCTTTCTTAGAGACACAAACAGGATTGGATAGAACAACAGCCTAGTCACTTAAGATTTCTCTGACTTTATGCTCCAGTAATTAGAACATTGAGAACCATTTGTTTAGGTTCTTATCAGCCCTGATCCTAATGCCTAACTCTGATGTTTTTCGTTGGTTTTATTGTTTATTATTGTTTTCAGAGAAATTCTAGTAATCGATGCCCAGCATCACATTTATTTCCAATCAGGTTCAGTACATGCAAGGTCACAGCATAGCTTGACTTTGACACGGTGTCTGGGAGGCTGTTTCTAAAAATAGAGGAGGGCTGTGAGGACATGATTGCTCCTGTTAATTCAAGTCAGAGGGGAAAAATACCTCATAGGTCCAACATTTTAGAGTCAGCCAGTTGGTCAAACAGTCACATGACTTTCACCTACAGCATTTGGGGCGCACTGTGTTTTAACTTTTGCTGAACAGATTGAAACCCACATTCTGTTTGGGTCAGTGGTAATAATATTATTTATAGATCAGTGGAGGGATGTTTGGTGCCAGGATTCAGTGCCAAGACCAAAACAACTCCTGGCTCATGAATACAGTATCATTCTTGACAGGTTGCAGTACAGACGTTGATAAGGTCAATCCAATGTTATAGAGATATGGAAAATAGATAAGAAGGGAAATAATGTGACACAATAACTTGGTAGGACATCATAAGATTAAGACTGGAGAACACACTACTGTTTAGGTTGGGCTGTAAAAGTGCAAACGAATCGGTATTTTTTAAATATATATTTTTTAACAAACTATAAGCACTCTCTTGTTTGACAAGACAAGTGCATCAAATCCTGCCTTTAACAGATACTACCATGCTTGTATGTTAAAAACAACTATGACACATGCATTTACCTATGAACGTGTTCACAGAAACTCTAGCTTTAAAAACGTCTAAATATATTTTAGGACTGTTAATTCTTTAGGCCCAGATTTCAAAAAGCTAATGGAGGTTTTATGCATTAGAAAATAAAAAGTAAGGTACAGTACCTGTATGAAAGCTGCTGCCTTCTGACTGAAGGTTGTTGAAAGGTAGCTTTTGAGACTCATCTAACGTGGGCTCCACCCCCACTTGTGGGAATACAAATTCAGGACCAATCATAAGTTCAGACACAGTTATAAACCAATGAAGGTAGAGCTCATTTGCAGAGAGCCATGCTTAACCTTGAGCACCACGGGTCAGATATCATTGGCTAGTTTGACTTTCACAGTTACACATGACCTTTTCTACTCTCCTTCAGTTATCACAAACTCAGAGCCAAAGAGCTGCAGCTTTTGAAAAGAGAGCACACGTTTTATCGAACTCAGATATTAAAGACGTTTTGGTGGACGTAATGACTCAAACCACTTGAATTACATTACACAAAATGACATACTGTATACAATTATTAGGTTGACAGATGTAAATGGCTTTCATGTTTTTTACATCATGATGAAGTTTACTGCTTTTCTGTGTACAGAAAGCCAACAATGTAAATCCAGTGCCTTTCCAAAGTACCGTAATGTCGTTTGTTGTTTTCATTTTTTTGTACATGTGATTAGAATGCCTTTTCTTTTGTTTCTGATGGACTGCATGAATTCCACCTTACGACAATGCACTACTATTTATTGCCTATTACTTGAAAATAGGATTCCAAAGGTACGTGGGTGTCTAAAACACATGGCTGTGGTCCCCCAGCTCCTCAGGGAAGCCAGGGAGAACAAGGTGAACCTGACCAAGATTTCATCACATACAGTGCCTTGCAAAAGTATTCAACCCCCTTTGCATTTTTCATGTTTTGTTGCCTCACAAACTGGAATTACAATGGATTGTTTGCAAGTTTGCAATATTTCATCAAAAAACATGCCTACAACTTAGAAGATGTGTCATTTTCTTTTATTGTGAAGCAAACAACAAATAGGACAAAATAACAGAAAACTTTAGCGTGCGTAACTGCCGCTTTTGCAGTATGCTTCAGGTCATTGTCCTACTAGAAGGTGATGCTTCGTCACACTCTCAAATCGAAAGCAGACTGACTAGTTTTGCTCAAGAATATCCCTGTGTTTGGCACCATCCATCTTTCCCTTGACTCGGACCTGCTGCTGAAAAATATCCCCACAGCGAGATATTGCCACAGCATGTTTCACAGGAAGGACTGTGTTCCTGGGCTTATGTAATGAGTTGTGTTTGCTTTAGACACAGCATTTTCATTGGTCGCTGAAAAGCTCAATTTTAGTCTCATCTGACCAGAGCACCTTTCTGTATACATTTGCCCACATTCCGTTTGGCAAACTCAAAATGTGTCTTCTTATTTTAACACAAAGTAATGGCTTTTTTCTGACCACTCTTCCATAAAGCCCAGGTTTATGGACAGCTTATTGTGGTCCTGTGGACAGATACTCCAGTCTGCTGGGGAACTCTTCAGCTCCTTCAGGGTTACCTTTGGTCTCTGAGCTGCCTCTCTCATTAATACCCTCTTTGCCCGGTCTGTGAGTTTTAGTGGGCGGCCCTCTCTTGGCAAATTTGTTGTTGTACGACGTGCTTTTTATTTGAAGATGATGGATTTGATGGTGCTCCAGGGGAACATGCACCTTTCAATAACTTTGTCCCTGACTTGTTTGGAGAGCTCCTTGGTCTTCATGGTGTGATGCCTCTTGCTTAGCAGTGTTCTTTCACCTTTCAGAAAAGGTGCGTTTATACTCACAGATCATGTGACACTTAGATTGCACCCATGTAGACTTCATTTCACTAATTATGTGACTGTTGAAGGTAACTGGCTGCACCAGACCTTTTTAGGGGCTTCATGGTAAAGGGGATGGATACATATATACATGCCCATTTTTTATTTTCTTTAATTCTTTTATTTATTTATCTCTCATTTTCAATGTAGACTATTTTGTGCAGACCCATCATATAAAATAAGCTTAAAAACATTTCAATTACAGGTTTGAATGTAACAAAATAGGTAAAAAGCTGAATACTTTTGCAGCCTGAAGGATGTTGCCTGCACTCAAGTGACCAATCAAGACCTGGAGAACTGGTTACTGAAGTGGATAACTCTGGGTTTGGTGGAAGGCTTTGTAAGGAGGATCAGCAGGTTTTTGTAGAGGTTGCTGGGGCTACCTCGAAGCCTGAACAGCATTGCTCTGTATGGGCAAAACAACAAGTTGAAGCTTCCAATCAGCAGCGTGAGTGAAGAGTTCATGGACACTTGTTCCAGAGACGTGTTGCAGTACTGGGAGTTCAGTACTTGGGAGCCCTTTGGGGGTCAGGACTGGTCGCAAGTGGAGGGCAGCGGAGGCTGTGGAAATCGTGGAATCACGACTTAGGCAAAGGGCACCGGTGGGTATAGTGGCACAAGGGAGAGCTGGCCTGGGTAACAGCAGAATACCTCGCTGCGATAAGGCACATGGGAAGGACAGACGATCGCTTATCATAGCAGAGGTGCTAGGATCATCCGTCTCAAAACAACAGCTGTAGCTCGACTTGCTGTAAGAAATTATTCGAAGGCTGTATGAGTCAGTTTTTCATCAAAAGTTGGGCGACCTTACTGTGACATGAGAAGAGCAGTGAGCCCATACTGCCAACACTATTGACCATTGGATATGGTACTGCAACAATTGTGATGCCGAAAAGAAAGATGACGTTTCAACAGTGGCAGTTTGTTTTTAGTGATATAAAAGAATTTAAGTCTTCCAATCATTGTTATCTTGGCCTTAGAAGCAAACATTAAGCTACATGTTAACAGGTAATATTGAAGCACAACTACTGGGTGTAGCATAACCAAAAAAAAACATTTTACAACATGAATGTCATCTTGTTATACAGGTCCTTCTCAAAATATTAGCATATTGTGATAAAGTTCATTATTTTCCATAATGTCATGATGAAAATTTAACATTCATATATTTTAGATTCATTGCACACTAACTGAAATATTTCAGGTCTTTTATTGTCTTAATACAGATGATTTTGGCATACAGCTCATGAAAACCCAAAATTCCTATCTCACAAAATTAGCATATCATTAAAAGGGTCTCTAAACGAGCTATGAACCTAATCATCTGAATCAACGAGTTAACTCTAAACACCTGCAAAAGATTCCTGAGGCCTTTAAAACTCCCAGCCTGGTTCATCACTCAAAACCCCAATCATGGGTAAGACTGCCGACCTGACTGCTGTCCAGAAGGCCACTATTGACACCCTCAAGCAGGAGGGTAAGACACAGAAAGAAATTTCTGAACGAATAGGCTGTTCCCAGAGTGCTGTATCAAGGCACCTCAGTGGGAAGTCTGTGGGAAGGAAAAAGTGTGTCAGAAAACGCTGCACAACGAGAAGAGGTGACCGGACCCTGAGGAAGATTGTGGAGAAGGGCCAATTCCAGACCTTGGGGGACCTGCGGAAGCAGTGGACTGAGTCTGGAGTAGAAACATCCAGAGCCACCGTGCACAGGCGTGTGCAGGAAATGGGCTACAGGTGCCGCATTCCCCAGGTCAAGCCACTTTTGAACCAGAAACAGTGGCAGAAGCGCCTGATCTGGGCTACAGAGAAGCAGCACTGGACTGTTGCTCAGTGGTCCAAAGTACTTTTTTCGGATGAAAGCAAATTCTGCATGTCATTCGGAAATCAAGGTGCCAGAGTCTGGAGGAAGACTGGGGAGAAGGAAATGCCAAAATGCCAGAAGTCCAGTGTCAAGTACCCACAGTCAGTGATGGTCTGGGGTGCCGTGTCAGCTGCTGGTGTTGGTCCACTGTGTTTTATCAAGGGCAGGGTCAATGCAGCTAGCTATCAGGAGATTTTGGAGCACTTCATGCTTCCATCTGCTGAAAAGCTTTATGGAGATGAAGATTTCATTTTTCAGCACGACCTGGCACCTGCTCACAGTGCCAAAACCACTGGTAAATGGTTTACTGACCATGGTATCACTGTGCTCAATTGGCCTGCCAACTCTCCTGACCTGAACCCCATAGAGAATCTGTGGGATATTGTGAAGAGAACGTCGAGAGACTCAAGACCCAACACTCTGGATGAGCTAAAGGCCGCTATCGAAGCATCCTGAGCCTCCATAAGACCTCAGCAGTGCCACAGGCTGATTGCCTCCATGCCACGCCGCATTGAAGCAGTCATTTCTGCAAAAGGATTCCCGACCAAGTATTGAGTGCATAACTGTACATGATTATTTGAAGGTTGACGTTTTTTGTATTAAAAACACTTTTCTTTTATTGGTCGGATGAAATATGCTAATTTTGTGCGATAGGAATTTTGGGTTTTCATGAGCTGTATGCCAAAATCATCCGTATTAAGACAATAAAAGACCTGAAATATTTCAGTTAGTGTGCAATGAATCTAAAATATATGAATGTTAAATTTTCATCATGACATTATGGAAAATAATGAACTTTATCACAATATGCTAATATTTTGAGAAGGACCTGTACATAAGATAACCAGTCACTTGAAACATTACACTTAAAAGTCAAATTTGTTTTGCGGCCATTACAATTTTCCCTTCATGGTTGGCTGGTTTCAGTTTTACTGGCTATGACCACCTTTACTGTATATGGCACTTGTGTGTTTCCTTCCTTATCAATGACATGCAACAACAATCTTTTCTCCCAAAATTTTATTTTCAAGCTTTTAGAGTGTAAATGTCTGTACAAAGAAAATAAGAAAGACGCAAAGAAATAAGAAAAATATGTGATTCGAAGTATGCAACAGTGAAAGAAAAGTCTTGAACACTAATGCATAGAAGTTACAGAAGATTTCAGAACGGAAAAGGGCAAAAATATGTCTAAAAAAAGAAATGACTCAGTTGCATCTACAAAGATAAACTGCCATTATTATGCTATATTTATGCTATTAATAACTGAAGAGCCTTGCAAAATGTTTTATAAATTAATAGTGCAAACCTCACTACAGTGATGCACTTACATGCTACAGGTTTATTACAGGTCAGGTTAATTACAGAGATGAATGTCAGAGAAATGTATTAAACAGTGATGTTTTCTTTCAGGTGCCTTTCAGGACCAGCATCTTCAAAAATTTGGATCAGAAAAATGTGTGTACAAAATTCTTAGCAAGTAAAACTAAAAGGGGATGTATCGTTTGTCAAGTCGGATAAAAGTCCTAATTCTGCTAAAAGCCATTTAGAAAACGGGAACATGCAAATGTCACATCGTAGAAAGAAAAAAAAGAAACACATAACCATTCAGTTTAGTTAGATAGTATAGATTTACAAGATTAAAAATGAAATCGCAGCTGATATATCAGGTGACCATGAACACCATTGAGAAAAACTTTCCAAGGGGCCACCAGGATCACTGTGTGGCATACTGACATATTTAAAGTTCTAAAAATGACTAAACTCATTCAAACACGGTACTGCAATATTATAAAGTTGTGAAAACATTCATTAAGGAAATTCATTATTTTTTTTGACTGTTAGAATACTCTCTCCTGCTCCTGAAAGATATTTACTGTAGTCAAAGTTGAAGCACAAAGTGTGACAGTGTATTACTCCCTAAGAAATAAAATATTTAAAAAGATGGAGATTATCTAAGCTAGTCTGATTGGAGTCAAAGCTAGCCTCAGCTTTGGCCACCAGTAGCCTTTTTCTCTCTGTAACTGAAGAACTTGTTTTGATGCAAAAACACATCAGTAGCCCATGCACTATAGTGATGTAGGTTGTTGCCTTATTTTTAAAATACATTGACTCATGAAAATTTATGTTCCTAACTTTATGTTGCTGCTATCAGCTAGCTTCTATGCAAACAGAAAGCAGAGATTTGGTGTCAGCTCTCTTTTCACCAGACCTTTTAGATGGTTTCATGGTATGTCTACTTTCTTTCTGTCTGGTACTCTGGACATACAGAGCATAGCAAGAACTAGAAATCAGCTGGAGGGATCTCACATGGAGCATTTAATGGACAATCAAGTTTTTGTGTTATTGTAAATTGTGGAAATCAAAGTCAAAGAGCATTTATTATTTGCAGATCTGTATCACCAACCGGGATGAGGGGATTATTGTAGACAGAGACGAGGTTTGAGATAGTGACGAATACTATGAGTTGATATATATATGTGATTCAACAGTCTTTGTTGCACTGCAGTTTAAGAGAACTTGTAGATATTTGAATTCTTTAGAAACATGTGGCCTGTAGCTCTTACTAACAATTAAATAAAACCTTAAAATATATCTTACCTTGCCAATTATGACAGCCATGTTTTCCTTTAGAAAGGCCACAGACACATTTTACCTAACTAGACATAAACTTTAGGCCTATGTGTGCTTTATTGAGGACACCATAATTATCAGATTTGCTTGGTAGACAAAGCAATAATAATATGGAAAACATTTGGTCTCTGGTGTAGATAAGGTCCATCCATACATTTCATCTTTCGCAAAAAAAGATAAGACCTTCTCCTGCGTAACTGCTTGCTGACACACTAAACAAGGTTTCCCAAATTTGCTGTGATCCAATCAGGTTCTAATAGCTGAAGCTGTAAGTTGTGCCAACCTTAACCCAGCCTTAATTCTGTTTGAACGGGCACTAAAGTTGTTTTAATTTCTAAAATATTACAATCACACAGACAAATAATATTAAAGTGTACTTAATTAAGGTAAACCTGATTCTTCGATATAATATTCACAAGAGCAGGTAAAATGGCTGTCAGCAGGGATCCGATTATCACATCCTGATTATCCAACATTTGTAAAACATCCAATGACACTTGTGTGGAAGACAACAAAGACAAATCTGTCTTCACAGAGTGATAGCAGCAACATTCCTGTGCTGTGTTCAAGGGTGTCTCTACTCATAATGGTTTGAGTGTATGACATGGAGTTGTTTCTGTGATGCAGTGTAAAAACTATATAAATACATCAGATCTTCATAAGACAAGGCACATTTTCTCCTGAGTTTCCCCTACTACCCTGTTTGACCACCTGTGTGTTATATAAAACACTTCTTTTATTTAAAAGGTTCTACTTTGAGCTGAAAGATATGTAAATATGTACAGTATATGCAGGTTTTTTGTGTAAAATTAACCAGGCGATACTCGAGGTTCAATGTTAAGGGAGAGTTCATACAGGGTATCTTCATCCATTATTAAGGTCTTATCCAGCAGGAACTGAGTAACCTGAAACAAAACAGAAATGTTTGGGAAAGTCATTTTTTTATTTCCTAATTAAACTACATGGGACAAAGAGGCCTGTTATTGGGCGAACCTTGGGTTGGTGCTCTATTCTGTAAGGAGCTTGCTGGAACTGACGAATTTCCCGGATGATATGAGAAATCTGGAGGAGCAGACAGAGCATAGTAAAAGTCAAGGTAAGGCTACTATCCAGGGGTGCAGTTTTTTCCTCACTAACATTTCTTGACTAACACAAAGCCAGCTGGATAATTGATGGATCTCACAGAACATATTCTTCTAAAAAGCGGACTGAAAAAAACCCTCCTGATTCTCCTTTGTGTATAGTTGGGTGGGTGACATCACAAGCGATCCAACAATCAAGCTGATCAACTGGCATTGGTGAACACTGGTGATCAATTGACTTTTGATCCCGACATAGAACCTGAAGCATTTCTAACTTTTAGTAGCCACACATTTCTAAAAAGAAATAAACTCACCTACAGAACAAAATGACATGATCAGCTTTTCTATTTTTATTTTTATTTTTTATGAAACATCATTTATTTAATAAAAATATATACTCTCCCAAAAACATAAGCAAATGCCTCTGGGGACATTACATAAGACATGCAACTTCAATACTTCAGCATCTGTTGAAATCTATTAAAAGGCAGCTGTGTTCTTGGGCCTCTTGTGATGTCTGTGATGACTATGCAATTTTTGTTTTCGTACCTTTTTCGGCCACCTGAAGTCTCCATTGTCCTGCACACCTGAACTGATTTATGTATAAACTTGTACACTGCCTTAATTATTAGGTTGTCAGTCATATTGTAGTCTTTTATACTTTGTAAGGCAAAACATTAGCCTTCAATTTAGAGTTACTGAGAGAATATCCCTCAGGGATGGTTAATTTACCTTTCATATCTTCAGAAAATAAATTGACCCTGCTATACTCAAAATGGATTGGAAATAATGCCCTTGTGTATAGTTTCACCAGAAGGAAAGACAAGTGTCTCACCATTCTCATCTTGGAGAAGTTAACAAGCCCCTCCTCTGTGAAGTTGGGTGTACCCTCCTCAATGAAGGCCAGGTCAGTGAGGTACATGCCCAGGTAGGGAACACATGGAGGGTTGCAGCTGCGCACAAGGAGGTAACAATTAGACAGCTCTAGTGGTGGCAACATCATTCTGTGGGGCAGAAATTAATTATTTGTATCACTTCAATTTTCTGTGACTGTAGTTACTTTTTCAGCGTCTCTCTAAGATTTTTGAACCTCCCCTCTGACGATACGATCTTCTGAAGCCTGTCCATCAGTGCCTTGGTCTGAAAACCCCCAAACATAAAAAAATAAAACGTTTTGTGCATAAAGTAGAGTAAGTAGGTGCTACTGTTATCAGCCGATTTAGTAACAGTATGTATACCTGTTTGCAAACTTTAGCCCAGGTCTTCTTTAGCCTGTAGATGGCACTGCGGTTGAGAGCAGAGGTGATCTCAAGAACTCCGTTGTAGTTGTTGAGGCAGCGACAGATATCGGCTACTGCCAGCCACTTTTCAATGGAGCTGGCCCGGGACCCGACGTCAGTGTGGGCCATTATCTGAGATGCCACCAGGTTACTCATCTGAGGAGCGAGGTTCATAAATAGGGGTTTTCTAGTTATCCTGTGGTTTCAAGGATCACGACGGTAAACAATTTTGCTAACAGGAACAAAAATATAGGCTAAAGAGCTCAACTTAGGGTCTGAACCACTAAAACTATTGTCCACAAACATTCTGATCCATTTTGTTCCACCACCGTCTCATTCACAATTTCACAAAGCAAATAAAACAAATGATTTATGCTGATTATATAATAAAAACCCCTTGATCATTTTTTTTTGTTAAAAATACATTTAAACACTGTCTAAATGGTCCATAGATGTCTAGGCTAAAATTGGTAGATCTGATAAATTGACTGAACATAGTTAGACTGCTCACTCAGAGTGGTTTCACACTGCTAGTCATATTCAACCAGCCACACTAACAATGTATTAAGGTCATACACAGAAAGGTTGCAGTCTTTCTGATTTTGAGTCTTCCCACTGAGCCAACAGCTGACCATGTCTGGTCTAAAAGTAAATGTGCTTTTATTTGCTTTCAGGTGTTTTGTTTTAGAATGTAGAGCAGGTTTAGACAATATCAACAAGCCCCCAAAACAGGACCAAGGCTCATACTTGGGACCTCCAGGTTATGGACATGGTATCTTTACTAGCTGAGCTACACAATCACATTCTTCCTGATGCACAAATGACTTACAATACTTACACAAAATTAGGGATATTTGGCTTCTGGGTGAAATTTATGGAAAATGTAAATCATTTCCACCACAGTGATATTATATCCTGAAAGTAGGGCATTTAAATAGAAGCAGGCAGTGGTGATTTCCTCATCTAAACTATTTATTAAAAACAAAAGCCACCAACAGTGTTGGGTGTCCCATAATGTTTTTGGTTAATTTTGTATTCTAAGTCTAAGCTTAGGCCACTTTTAGACCAGGCAGTCCTGCTTGGTTTGAACCTAGACAAAATATTTAAGCCTAAATGAGGGCTAACTATAGACAGACAGTTGACTTATATGTAAATCAGGTTCACATTTAACCTGAAGGTTAGAAACAGGGCTGTTGCTCAGTGGGTAAGTACAACTCTCCTATCAAATACAGCCGGTGTTAGAAATATGCAATGTTATTTGAATGCGTTTAAAAACGTTCCTCTCAATGGTATCTGTCCCCCTCTGCCTCCAGCAAGTTTGATAGCACTTTGATGTGTGTCTTCTGAGAGATTATGGGACAAAGTTCTTGTATTTCCTGCTGTCTGGAACACACTACGGTCAAAAGCTGCTATGCAAATACAACAGATTACATGACTACATGTAGCAGTGTTGTGATCAGTTCACAGAAAATACTCCTGCACAAAGTTAAGAGGCTAAAAGTTAGTTGCATACTGAGTATGTTTGAAGGGGGTTCACTACATGAAAACTAATGTACAACATGTTTAAGCTGTAACGCACAGCCAGAAGCTCTTTAACATGTTATTTGTGTTTCTTGTGTTTCTAAGTTTCTGATTTAAGATATTTCCCAATCCTGAACCTAACGACT
This sequence comes from Girardinichthys multiradiatus, assembly GCF_021462225.1. Classification (NCBI taxonomy): domain Eukaryota; kingdom Metazoa; phylum Chordata; class Actinopteri; order Cyprinodontiformes; family Goodeidae; genus Girardinichthys; species Girardinichthys multiradiatus. Next base: position 7,517,872 of record NC_061801.1, read on the forward strand.
TCACAAAGATATGTAGAACTTATAATTTGATGCTTTAAACACTCAACAGTCTGCTCAGTTTTCAGACGAAGATCACCCTGTTCACATTTTAATAGAATTTAGTTTAAAATAAGCATGATTATGCTGTCATTATCCTACCACAGGAAACTAACACCAGTAGCATGACAGGGTGCTCTTCACCACCCTGTCATGCTACTGGTGTTGCTATAAAGAAACCAACTGACACTGTCTTCCCAGTCTGGATTTTATGATTTAAGCCATTATAATTTGAAGATAGTGGGAGGAATTTATGTAATTGCACCAACTAGATGTCATTCTACACACTGGAAGTTTGATCAGAGAGATGCAACATCTCTGTCATATAGTACACTGTGGCAGCATTTGTCTTTATTAAGTTGCTCTTTAAGGTTTTCTATAAAAAAGCAAAGTGTGACCTGAATTTCAAAATCCCCCATTTCACATTGTAAATGATCAGGATATTGGTGACTGATAGAAGTGGGTTCCATTTAGAAGCCAAAAATAAAACCACTTTCAGGGTTTTACCATCAGCTCCAAGTACAGGTCCTTCTCAAAATATGTGATAAAGTTCATTATTTTCCATAATGTCATGATGAAAATTTAACATTCATATATTTTAGATTCATTGCACACTAACTGAAATATTTCAGGTCTTTTATTGTCTTAATACAGATGATTTTGGCATACAGCTCATGAAAACCCAAAATTCCTATCTCACAAAATTAGCATATTTCATCCGACCAATAAAAGAAAAGTGTTTTTAATACAAAAAACGTCAACCTTCAAATAATCATGTACAGTTATGCACTCAATACTTGGTCGGGAATCCTTTGGCAGAAATGACTGCTTCAATGCGGCGTGGCATGGAGGCAATCAGCCTGTGGCACTGCTGAGGTCTTATGGAGGCCCAGGATGCTTCGATAGCGGCCTTTAGCTCATCCAGAGTGTTGGGTCTTGAGTCTCTCAACGTTCTCTTCACAATATCCCACAGATTCTCTATGGGGTTCAGGTCAGGAGAGTTGGCAGGCCAATTGATCACAGTGATACCATGGTCAGTAAACCATTTACCAGTGGTTTTGGCACTGTGAGCAGGTTCCAGGTTGTGCTGAAAAATGAAATCTTCATCTCCATAAAGCTTTTCAGCAGATGGAAGCATGAAGTGCTCCAAAATCTCCTGATAGCTAGCTGCATTGACCCTGCCCTTGATAAAACACAGTGGACCAACACCAGCAGCTGACACGGCATCCCAGACCATCACTGACTGTGGGTACTTGACACTGGACTTCTGGCATTTTGGCATTTCCTTCTCCCCAGTCTTCCTCCAGACTCTGGCACCTTGATTTCCGAATGACATGCAGAATTTGCTTTCATCCGAAAAAAGTACTTTGGACCACTGAGCAACAGTCCAGTGCTGCTTCTCTGTAGCCCAGGTCAGGCGCTTCTGCCGCTGTTTCTGGTTCAAATGTGGCTTGACCTGGGGAATGCGGCACCTGTAGCCCATTTCCTGCACGGTGGCTCTGGATGTTTCTACTCCAGACTCAGTCCACTGCTTCCGCAGGTCCCCCAAGGTCTGGAATCGACCCTTCTCCACAATCTTCCTCAGAGTCCGGTCACCTCTTCTCGTTGTGCAGCGTTTTCTGCCACACTTTTTCCTTCCCACAGACTTCCCACTGAGGTGCCTTGATACAGCACTCTGGGAACAGCCTATTTGTTCAGAAATGTCTTTCTGTGTCTTACCCTCTTGCTTGAGGGTGTCAATAGTGGCCTTCTGGACAGCAGTCAGGTCGGCAGTCTTACCCATGATTGGGGTTTTGAGTGATGAACCAGGCTGGGAGTTTTAAAGGCCTCAGGAATCTTTTGCAGGTGTTTAGAGTTAACTCGTTGATTCAGATGATTAGGTTCATAGCTCGTTTAGAGACCCTTTTAATGATATGCTAATTTTGTGAGATAGGAATTTTGGGTTTTCATGAGCTGTATGCCAAAATCATCCGTATTAAGACAATAAAAGACCTGAAATATTTCAGTTAGTGTGCAATGAATCTAAAATATATGAATGTTAAATTTTCATCATGACATTATGGAAAATAATGAACTTTATCACAATATGCTAATATTTTGAGAAGGACCTGTAGGTTCGTTGTTCTCCTCCTATTCTCTCTGCATGCTCACTTAGCTTTGCTCAGCTCCGTGTTGTTGTACAGAAGCTAAGTCTCCTCAGTTGAAACGGTTTTTTGCTTTATAATGAATTGGGATCGGTAACCTTATGCTGAGTTAATGATACAAGCATTAGTAACTCATTAAATACGCCTTTTAAAAAAGTTGCCCCATTTGTTCTAAATGGGCCAAGAATAAAACAGACCAGACTGATGAGACGTTCATTAACTTATCAATAACATTATACTGTTACACACTCATGCTTGGAAAGCAAACCTTTCGTTCTTACATCATTAAAGTGCTGGCTGGTCTTCATGATGTATGGAGTTCTTTCAGTTTTGTCCACCTTCATCCAGCCCTGACCCAAGAACTCCCTGAATGGACACACAAAGTGAGACAGTCAGTCATTCTCTTATCCCTTAATGTTTTTCACATGGTAATGCAGAGCATAAATGTTAAATAGAAAGGAAGCAATAGATGATTTTCATTTTTGTTATAAATACAAATCTAAAAAGTGTGGTGTGCATTTGTGTTCAGCTTCTTTAAATCAAGTTTGTGTCTACCAGCTTTGCACATCAACAGACTGAAATGTTTGACCATGTTCTTTGCAAAAAAAAAACAGAAACTCAGTGAGTTTGGAAGGTGAATGTCTTTGAACAATATGTTTTTTTTGTTTGGATTTAGATCTGGACTTTGACTGAGCCTTTTAAAAACATAATATAGTTTGATCTAATTTTTCCACCGTAGCTCTGGCTGTATGTTTAGGGTTCTTGTCTTGCTGCAAGGCAACTCTAAGTGGTTTTCTTCCAGGACTGCCCTCTATTTAGCTCCACCCATCTTTTCATAGTGAAGAAAAGCATCCCACAACATGATGCTGCCACCACCACGTTTTACTGTGCGTTTGTGTGTTCAGGGTAATGAGCAGTTAGTTTTCTGCCACACATACAGTTTTTCATGCAAATCACCTTTCTCATTGCTTTCCACTGTTTTTGGTCATTGGTTCTCATCATGCTGTTTGTTTACCATTGTTTAAAAAACCTCCGAGGCACCCGGTGGTTTTTTTAATTTAATTTTTAATTTAATTTTCCACTTGACAGTTTTGATCTTATTTGTATTGGTCTATCACTTACAACCTCAATAAAATGCATTGAAGTTTGCTTTTGTAATGTAACAAAATGTAAATATAAAGGGTGTATGCGCTGCGCATATTCTTCAGAAACACGCCGACAAACCTATGGGGTTGAAAATAAACCTCGTACTCGTACTCGTCGTCTTCTGCTTATCCGGGACCGGGTCGCGGGGGCAGCAGACTCAGCAGAGACGCCCAGACGTCCCTCTCTCCAGACACCTCCTCCAGTTCCTCCGGGGGGGAGCCCAAGGCGTTCCCAGGCCAGCCGAGAGACATAGTCCCTCCAGCGTGTCCTGGGCCGTCCCCTGGGTCTCCTCCCGGTGGGACGTGCCGGGAACACCTCCCGAGGAAGGCGTCCAGGAGGCATCCGGTATAGATGCCTGAGCCACCTCAACTGGCTCCTCTCGATGTGGAGGATCAGCAGCTCTACTCTGAGCCCCTCCCAGATGGCCGAGCTCCTCACCCTATCTCTAAGGGAGTGCCCTGCCACCCTATGGAGGAAGCTCATTTCAGCCACTTGTATCCGGGATCTCGTTCTTTCGGTCATGACCCAAAGTTCATGGCTATAGGTGAGGGTAGGAACGTACACCGACCGGTAAATTGAGAGCTTTCTCTTCACCACAACGGACCGGCACAGTGCCCCCATTACTGCGGCAGCCGCACCGATCCGTCTGTCGATCTCCCGCTCCATTCTTCCCTCACTCGTGAACAAGACCCCGAGATACTTAAACTCCTCCACTTGAGGCAGGAACTCCCCTCTAACCTGAAGAGGACAAGCCACCCTTTTCCGGTCGAGTACCATGGCCTCGGACTTGGAGGAGCTGATCCTCATCCCAGCCGCTTCACACTCTGGCTGCGAACCGCCCCAGCGCATGCTGTAGGTGTTGGCTAAAGGGGGCCAGCAGGACCACGTCATCTGCAAAAAGAAGAGACGAAATCCACTGGTCCCCAAACCAGACCCCCTCCGGCCCTTGGCTGCGTCTAGAAATCCTGTCCATAAAAGTTATGAACAGGACCGGGGACAAAGGGCAGCCCTGCTAGAGTCCAACATGCACCGGGAACAGGTCCGACTTAGTGCCGGCAATGCAGACCAAAATCCTGGAATCCTGCTCCGCTCGTACAGGGACCGGATGGCCCCTAATAAAGGGCCCCCGATTCCATACTCCTGGAGCACCCCCCAGAGGGCATCATGAGGGACACAGTCGAATGCTTTCTCCAGGTCCACAAAACACATGTGAACCGGTTGGGCAAACTCCCATGAACCCTCGAGCACCCTGTAGAGGGTATAGAGCTGGTCCAGTGTTCCACGGCCGGGACGAAAACCACACTGCTCCTCCTGAAGCCGAGGTACGACTCTCGGTCGGACTCTCCTCTCCAATACCCTGGCGTAGGCGTTACCAGGGAGTCTGAGGAGTGTGATCCCGCTGTAGTTGGAACACACCCTCCGGTCACCCCTCTTATGTAGGGGGACCACCACCATGACAGCCCTACACCATCCAGAGACTTGAGGTACTCAGGGCGGATCTCATCCACCCCCGAAGCCTTGCCACCGCGGAGCTTTTTAGCCACCTCGGTGACTTCAGCCTGGGTGATGAAAGAGTCCAACCCCGAGTCCCCAGCCTCTGTTTCCACCACGGAATGCGTGATGGCAGGATTTAGGAGATCCTCGAAGTACTCCTTCCACCGCCCGATAATGTCCTCAGTCGAGGTCAGCAGCCTCCCGCTCCCACTATAAACAGTGTTGGCGAAGCACTACTTCCCCCTCCTGAGACGCCGGACGGTTTGCCAGAATCGCTTTGAGGCCAACCGGTAGTCCTTCTCCATGGCCTCACCGAACTCCTCCCAGGCCCGAGTTTTTGCCTCTGCCTCTGCCACAGCCCGGGCCGCAGCACGCTTGGCCTCACGGTACCCGTCAGACGCCTCAGGAGTCCCACAAGCCAACCACAGCCGATAGGACTCCTTCTTCAGCTTGACAGCATCCCTTACTGCTGGTGTCCACCACCGGGTTCTGGGATTGCCGCCGCAACAGGCACCGCAGACCTTACGGCCGCAGCTACGGGCAGCAGCATCGACAACAAAAATGAAAATAAACCTACCATTCTTATTCCATCTTACATCAAATTGTCATTACCATTTTAAATGTGTATATTTACCCCCTTCAATCATTAAACGGTTACATATAATGATGTTTGGATTGGGGTCAGAAAGAGTTGGAAAAAGCTGATTGAAAATACAGTGGGTGTTAGCCGTGTACTCACTCATAGGGAATACTCCTGAAGACAATGTGATCCAGTAGTGTGATCTGCTCTGCCATCTCCATGGCCGAGAGGGACTCAAAACACTCGGTTTTAGGAGACTCCGCCTTGATCACACACAGACATGTTAGCTCAATGTGTGGATAACGTAACATTAAGATCATTAACTTCACAGGAATCTACTGGAAGGATCACCAGAACGGCTCCCCATGTCGGAGAAACACATTTGACTGAGGAATGTGGAAGAATTAAAAATAACAGCTGCTGGATTTTTAGAGAGAAGGGGATTCCCAGAAATAATTGTCCTTACCGCAATGAAATGCAGAAGAGGACAGCTTTTCTGTTCCACATAATAAGAAGAAGAGAAGTCATTTAAAACGTTTTGCTTCACCGAACCTCTTCAGGGAAGTGTTACATATGCACTAATACTGACCATTTGTAGTATGTCCTCTATCCTCAGCTGGGTGTCGTCTTGTTCATCCTGAGAAAGGGCACTGCAAAGCAAACTACAGTGTTACAGCTGCAGGTGGAGAGATCTTTTCTGTTTGGTGGTGATTTTGAAGATGCATTAGGACAGATTATAAATGCCTAAACATTTAACTGCAAAAAATAACACAATTGTATAAAAACAGCTTATAGAGATGTGCCAGGAAACAGTCTGGACCTTAAAATGTTGGTTGCTGCTTTTCTCTCTTGGGGCAGAAGATCTGGGTCTCGCAGCACTTCCTCCAGCAGACTGCTAACCCCTGTCTTCAGCTCACTGTTTATGTCAAAGTCCTGATAGAGAGATGGAGGGAATTTTATACATAACTGTGCATCAGAAGGTTTGAGCTTAAGGAGGTTTATTGTCATTTACAATGAAGACTGAGTTGGTCCACTCCGCGCAACAAGAACAATCCAAAGTAAGATCCATACTGAAAAAAGGAACCTGTTAAAACCATTAAAAATAATTCATTTGAACCCCATAAAATTACTATTGTAAGCCATATTTACTATGATTTTCCCTTTAACACTTTCAGTTTTGCAGCCATGGTGTTCATTGTGAATCCAGCTAAGGTATAAAGAGAGCAAATCCTATTTCAGTTCTATGGTTTCATGCATCAAGACATAAAAACGTATTTGGTCTTTACGAGGTTCTGAAGTATTTAAATCTAAGCCCAAGCTTTATCAAGGTGTGGCATATTTAATATTTTTGCACAATGAGATGCTCAAAAACAAAACAAACAAAAAACAAAATGGCAAAAGTAAAACAAAAGCCTAATTAGGTAATTAATATTCCCATCACAATATTGTTCATCTGCCTAGCATATCAATGATCCACAAAGATACTTGGCTTTAACGACATAGCATTCCAGCAATGCCCTTCCACTCACCTGATGCTGTGGCACACCCAGTTCAATCCGAAAAGACGCAAAGTGCTCTTCAAATGTGTCAACCACCTCTTAATAACTGTACTGAATCTCATGCTGTGCCATGCAGATGCTCTGTCTGTGCTCATGAGGACTGACTCACCTGCAATTTATTTGTTGATAAACTGATATTTGACCACTTGGAGGCGCTCACGGACAGTGCATAGGACATTAAACTTTCAGCCAAGGATGACAACGGTATCATGGAAAATATTTAAGATGATGATATTATGTTTTTATTTTATTTCTTTTATTAAAATGTGATTGTGAAAGGTCAAAAACTACCTCACACTCCTAAACCAGAGCTGTATTTCTCAACCGGCCCAAACAAGTTTACTTTTCCAGGCAACAACATCCAGTAGCAAAAATAGCACCTTATATAATCTTAAATAAAAATGATAGTTCTCTCGGGCTCCCTGGGGATGAGGCTGACCTTTCCGCATGCTTCCATGATGGGAAGGACATGTAGTGCAAAGAGCACCTCTGTCAGGGAGAGCAATAACTGGAGAAGAGATGCAGCGAAAGCAGAAACAGCAACCAGCTTTTTTATGTGTGCTCCACCAAAGGGGCCGTCTCTTCCAGCTGTGTGTGGAAAACACTGAGAAACATGAGTAATAATTGCATCTATGGTAACCTTATAAGCTCTACCATTATTTGCCAGATTAGCTCATGTTGGAATTAGGATTTTTGCAGCCTAAATAAAAGTATATTTATGTTTGCCATTTCAAACAGAAATAATTTTTGTGGGAAGATATAAATAGTAAAATGGACTACTTTCCAAGTTGATATTATTTAATATGAATATGTGTGTGTCCGGGTAGAATCAGGGGAGTTTTCAGCAGAAAACACATGATGGATCTACAAAGAAAATTTTAGTTTCCCCGTTATATTGACTATTGGTTTAACAATGTTCTAAGATTTTGATTGATATAGAAGATGCTATAAATGATTGTGATTAAGTTTTAAGCCCTATCCATTCTAATGACAGCCAGTTATCAGCAGGGTCCACCATGACTCCTATTCAGGCTCTTTTTATCAGATTAGATGCCATGCAGTCTAATAAGGTTCCTATAGCTTTGAGTAGAGAAACAGACCAACATCGTGACAAATACTCCATCATTAACAGAGATCATGTTTTTCTACATGTTCATCCTTTGTTTAATTGTAAACTCGCCTGTAGTGTTTGTGGCAGAAAAGATCAATCTTAGTTTTTTCTGACTAGAAGCTAAGTAAACAAGGAGCTAACTAAACAAGAAGAAGACGTGGGAATGGATTTATCAAGAAGTTCTGACCAACCAAATCAGGCCTGATCTTAATATAGTTTAACGTAGCCCATCAAATCCGCTCTGCTTTACATGTACTAATCGGTGCAGGTTAGGTTACCCATCATGGGTCACTACGGTGACAGACTCAGAGAAGAAGTGGACTAACTCTGACACAATAAAAATAAAGGTTTTTTTGCTAAACCACTAATCCGTCCACTTTTTTCCTAGAAAGGATAAATGATAAAAGCCTGACTGCTTTGATTAAAAACAGGCATGAAACGTGATTCCTCCTGTACCGCGGTGCATCGCCCTGACTCACCTGAGAGTGTTTAGAGACCCAGTGTCGCAGCACATTGAGGACTCTGTTGGTAGCAGCTCTGCGGATGATGAATTCCTTGTCACACATTTTCTCAGAGTTACTAAAACCTAGAAGGGCAAAAACAATCCAGATTTGGTTAACAGACACTTTCTTTGTGAAAATGACTTCAATCCAGAAACACATATTATAAGAATCGATGGTATATTTATTGTGATAAAATTACTTTAGTAAATCTTAGAGCTTTAAATCAGGAGAAAATGCTTATGAGGTCAGCAACACCTGTGTTATACATACAGCAGGGCCTTTTAGAAAGATGACAGGAAGTTTCCATCAGTGCCTTAATAAAATAAAGAATATATTTTTGCATAAATAAATGTATTTTGTCTTCATCTTGTGATCTTTCTTAGTCTGAAATCACATTTAAAATGAGTCACTCTCAAGGCATTGTTACATGTTTCTAGATTTCAGATTTTTATGAGTTATTACATGTAGTTGTTAAAATGCATGATGTTTATTTGAAACTTGATCTTCTGTTTGTATTTATTTTACAGCTTTGTTGATGCTTTAAGTCACCAATTTTAAAAGAAAAAAAAGTCTAAAGGTAAAACAATGAAAGCTCATTAAATGATGGTCTTCACTCTTCCTCTTGAAGCAGAAATCCTTCCTGTTATCTTAACAATGCGTTATGCTGTCCTTGTAACGGCTCCACAACCCATAATTTAATTGGCAACACAACCAGAGCTCCCTCCCTCAGCTTTGTCCACTGTGACCTTCGTGACTTGACGTGCTCACCCTGCGAGCTGTTGTGCCCTGCGGCAGCTGTGGCGATGGCGAACGCTGATGCTGGTGACATGGTGCAGCGAGGGTTCTCGCTAGCTGTGACTGCAAGCAACCAGAAACATAAAAACTATAATGTGAAGTCTGCTACAATGACTCTTAAAAGTGTAAACACTACTCTTTAAATTACAGGTTCTAATAATGAATCATTTTAAAACTGTTCAACCTTTATTGTCACATTTATTCTGAACAATTCAAGTAAAAACAAAAAAATAATACTGGAAAAATAGCCCTCAATATATTTGTTTTAGAGAATCCAATGAACCTGAAACGAAGTTCAGCTGTCCTAGTTGTCCTTTAGTTTGCAGAGGAGAATCTGATGAAACCAGATTACTATACTGATGGGTATGCCTGGCACAAAGACAACACCATCTTTAGATGTTTTAGTCAAGTTGGATGAAGTCGTTGATCATCATCAAACATCAATGAGGGGGATATTATTTTATAGGATCACAGGGAGTCCGAGCATACATCCAAATAAAAAAAGGAGCTTTAGCAAAGTAGTGTAGGCAAATGTTACCAAACTCAGATTTGTGTTGCTGTTAGCCTCCTGCCAAAGAACGCTGATGTAGAATCAAAAGGGTTTTTGACAAACCATGCAGCAAATTGTGAGCACACTTATGCAACGAGTTTTTTTTTCCTTTTAGCAGATTTTGTTGTTTTTCATTTGGATTGTACAGAATAAATGTAGTAGTATGTAGTTTAAAAATGATCTATCACAGTCTAATTTTTTGAAGTCTAAAAGTGGTACCTCCAGATTGTCTGTATCGGAGATGCCTCGGTGTAGACGGGGAGCGGCAGGGAGATAAGTCCCCCGGCTCAATGCTGGATGGGGATTCAGGGATAAACTTGTCCAGTGACACTGATTCCAGGACAGCTGTGTGGGAGAAAAGGTCAAACATTCAGTATGAATCCAGGTGATTTCCACATTACAGATAGAAAACAAAATAAGGCAACATTTTTGTTTTTTGTTGCCTTATTAGTTTAGATATTTTCAGTCTTAAAACAAAATAATCTCTAAAAATGGTGAAAAAGGTTGGAGAAAGAATAACAAAAATCCTGCTCAAACACAGCAAGAGCAAAGATGAGGACCTCGGTGTCATAAAGTGGGTTTTTGATGGACCAAAATGCAGGGAAGGCTCCTGAAGCTCGAGGTTTTCAGGTAAGATGAGTCTTTATTATCCATGGCAGGACACAGACAGGGTGGCAAACACATGAGATCGCACATACACATAACATAAAGAACCAGCAAGGAACAACGGAAACAAACTGGCTTAAATACAAAACTCAACAGCAGGGGAACCAATGACAAACGTGAAAAGACAATCAGGGGAAAACACAGAACAGGTGTGGGCTTGGGGTTCAGGGAGACAGAAAACAAAGGACCAGACCAGGTAATATTACAAAAACACAAACTCAAGAACTCAAAACACAAGCTGGTATGACACTTGGCTAAATTCAGAATATTTGAGACTGTTTGAAACATATTTGTGAAACACATATGAATTAGAAAACACATCTCAACCAGGTCAGCACAAGCTTTCAGATGTGAATTTAACATGCTGCATCTAAACTTGTGACAAACGCTTCTATAGAAAGGAACAAGATGTTCATTCTGGATGTAGTCTAGGGTCTATAAAAAGGCAAGATTGATTAAACACAGGGGGCATTATTTTCATCTACAATAACCCTGAGCAACTGTGGATTCATCTTCAGTTTTGTTTTGAAAAAGGAAAAGTAATTCTGTGTCCTGATTTTGGCTTTTTACACACTGATTGTTGCCTCCTATTGATTATGACGCCATCATCATTAGACCTAGTATACTTTTTAAAAACTTACATCCATCATGAATCAATTTCTCTTCAAGAATTGTCTTTCAAACACTGTTGCCTTGCAGCAAGAAGGTCCTGGGTTCGATTCCCAGCCGGGGATCTTTCTGCATGGAGTTTGCATGTTCTCCTCGTGCATGCGTGGGTTTTCACCGGGTACTCCGGCTTCTTCCCACAGTCCAAAGATATGCCTTAAATCGCGCTTATGTGTGTGAATGAGTGTGTGCATGGTTGTTCATGTGTTGCCCTGTGATGGACTGGGGACCTGTCCAGGGTGTACCCCACCTCCTGCCCATAGACTGCTGGAGATAGGCAACAGCGACCCACTATGGAATAAGCGGTAGAAAATGAATTGTCTTTCATCTAAGCTTATTTTGTCCCTTAATAAACAGCATACTGTGTTGTTCAGGTTAGCTGAATATCCAAGTTTGTTTACTTGAACAGCATGTCTAAAAACTCTTTATTCATTTTGTGGTATTTTTACGGACACAGCTGAACAGTTACTAATCTGTTTAATTGACTGTGTTTATGCCATTCACATAATCTGTGCTGAGGTTGAAAATTTGATGGAAGGGGATTTATTCTCTCAAAACCTAATAAAACAATGTAGGAGTAGCAACTTTTGGAAAAGAAATGTTTCTGCTTATATTTACATAAACAAAGTCATGCAGAAAATTATTTATTCCCATTTTCTATAATTAATGGAAAAATATTTGCTGGTATTACAGCAATCAAACCTTTCTTATAATTGATGACCAGCACTACATGGAGAAGACTGCTGTCCTTACAGTTGTCCCTTCAATGACACTGTCCACATGGAGAGTAAGCCAGAAAAAGTCTTTGCTAAAGAAGGTGGTTGCTCACAAAGTGCTGTATTCACATGAATGGAAAGTTGAGTGCAAGGAAAAATTGTTTAAAAAAAAGGTGCACAACTAACAAAAGGAAAATGAGAGACACCAGAGCTAACAATCCAGATGAGGGCTGCTATTAAAGCAAATCAGGTTGCCTTAACACCTGCAATGTAGAGATCCAACAGAATTTTTTTAACAAATATATACATCCTATATTTCAACGGCATAGGCTGGGTAGTGGTAACAAAAACTCTGGATCAGGAGGTCCCTAAGCTTTTGCAGGATATCAGAAAGTCCAATAATGCATTTTACTCATATATTTTACAACACAGATCTTATAAAAACACTAAAGATTTTGTAGCAACTAACATAATCAGAGTTTCTTGTCTTTGTGAGTTTATAAGAATAACTGTTTAAACAAAGTTCATGAACCTTTGGGTGATTGGCTATTTGAGATACAGCTGCAGAGCTTCTCATTTCATGTCATTATTTCCTTTCTTATCTCTATCTATTCCCTGTCTTTTCATGTTCTTTCTCTTCCCTCTTTTTTGAGTCTGTTTTTATAGTGATCCTCCTTTGAACTGCAGCCAGATGTTAATCTAAAAGCCTGATTATTCCTCTGCAGAGAAATGCTGTCCCATTTATGTCTTTCACTTTGCTTGATTTGCTAGAACACAATTAAAGACATGTCAGAGTCTGGTTTAATATTAGCTGCAAATGAATTATGCACATAGTTCCTTCACATTGTTTAGGTCAAGATTCCTTTCTATTCCTGACTCAAATGTACATAGCTTCCAGTCTCATGACAACTCATGATGATATTTTCACAGGAAGAAAGTTAGGCGGCGGGCTGGGGTGGGTTTGCTTGTCGCCCCCCAGCTCAGCCGTCTCGTGTTGGGGTTTACCCCAGTGGATGAGAGGGTCGCATCCCTGCGCCTTCGGGCTGGGGAGAGGTCTCTGACTATCATTTCAGCCTACGGGCCGAGTGGTAGTGCAGAGTACCCGGCCTTCTTGGCGTCCCTGTCGGGGTTGCTGGATAGTGCCCCTCCTGGGGACTCCATTATTCTGCTGGGGGACTTCAACGCCCACGTGGGGAACGACAGTGACATCGGGAGGAATGGCCTCCCCGATCTGAATCCGAGCGGTGTTTTGTTATTGGACTTCTGTGCTAGTCACGGATTGTCCATAATGAACACCATGTTCAAACATAAGGGTGTCCATCAGTGCATTTGGCACCAGGACACCCTAGGCAGGAGGTCGATGATCGACTTTGTTGTCGTATCATCAGACCTTCGGCCGCATGTTTTGGACACTCGGGTGAAGAGAGGGGCTGAGCTGTCCACTGATCACCACCTGGTGGTGAGTTGGATCCGCTGGGGGAGGAGAAAGCCGGACAGACTTGGCAGGCCCAAGCGCATAGTGAGGGTCTACTGGGAACGTCTGGCGGACCCCTTGGTCAGGGATGTATTCAACTCTCACCTCCGGGAGAGCTTCGACAGATTCCGAGGGATGTTGGAGACATAGAGTCCGAGTGGACCATGTTCTCTGCATCTATTGTCGATGCTGCTGCCCGTAGCTGCGGCTGTAAGGTCTGCGCTGCCTGTCGCGGCGGCAATCCCCGAACCCGGTGGTGGACACCGGCAGTAAGGGACGCTGTCAAGCTGAAGAAGGAGTCCTATCGGCTGTGGTTGGCTTGTGGGACTCCTGAGGCGGCTGACGGGTACCGTGGGGCCAAGCGTGCCACGGCCCGGGTGGTGGCAGAGGCATAAACCCGGACCTGGTAAGAGTTCGGTGAGGCCATGGAGAAGGACTACCGGTTGGCCCCGAAGCGATTCTGGCAAACCGTCCGGCACCTCAGGAGGGGGAAGCAGTGCTTCGCCAACACTGTTTACAGTGGGGTGGGGAGCTGCTGACCTCGACTGAGGACATTATCGGCCGGTGAAAGGAATACTTCGAGGATCTCCTCAACCCTGCCATCACGCATTCCCTGGTGGAAACAGAGGCTAGGGACTCGGGGTTGGACTCTTTCATCACCCGGGCTGAAGTCACCGAGGTGGATAAAAAATTCCGCGGTGGCGGAGCTTCGGGGTTGGATGAGATCCGCCCTGAGTACCTCAAGTCTTTGGATGTTGTGGGGCTGTCATGGTTGACACGCCTCTTCAACATTGATATGGCGGACGGGGACAGTGCCTTTGGATTGGCAGACTGGGGTGGTGGTCCCTCTACATAAGAAGGGTGACCGGAGGGTGTGTTCCAACTACAGGGGGATCACACTCCTCAGCCTCCCTGGTAAGGCCTATGCCAGGGTATTGGAGAGGAGAGTCCGGCCAATAGTCGAACCCCGGCTTCAGGAGGAGCAGTGTGGTTTTTGTCCCGGCCGTGGAACACTGGACCAGCTCTATACCCTCTACAGGGTGCTCGAGGGTTCATGGGAGTTTGCCCAACTGGTCCACATGTGTTTTGTGGACCTGGAGAAAGCATTCGGCTGTGTCCCTCGTGATGCCCTGTGGGGGGTGCTCCACGAGTATGGAATCGGGGGCCCTTTATTAGGGGCCATCTGATCTCTGTACAAGCGGAGCAGGAGTTTGCCGGCACTAAGTCGGACCTGTTCCCGGTGCATGTTGGACTCCGGCAGGGCTGCCCTTTGTCACCGGTCCTGTTCATAACTTTTATGGACAGGATTTCTAGGCGCAGCCAAGGGCCGGAGGGGGTCTGGTTTGGGGACCAGAGGATTTCGTCTTTTCTATTTGCAGATGACGTGGTCCTGCTGGCCCCATCTAGCCAAGACCTACAGCATGAGCTGGGGTGGTTCGCAGCCGAGTGTGAAGCGGCTGGGATGAAGATCAGCTCCTCCAAGTCCGAGGCCATGGTACTCGACCGGAAAAGGGTGGCTTGTCCTCTTCAGATTGGAGAGGAGTTCCTGCCTCAAGTGGATGAGTTTAAGTATCTCGGTGTCTTGTTCACGAGTGAGGGAAGAACGGAGCGGGAGATCGACAGACGGATCGGTGCGGCTGCCACAGTAATGGGGGCGCTGTGCCGGTCCGTTGTGGTGAAGAAAGAGCTGAGCCGAAAAGCGAAGCTCTCGATTTACTGGTCGGTCTACGTTCCTACCCTCACCTATGGCCATGAACTTTGGGTCATGACCGAAAGAACGAGATCCCGGATACAAGCGGAGGAAATGAGCTTCCTCCGTAGGGTGCCCGGGCACTCCCTTAGAGATAGAGTGAGGAGCTCGGCCATCCGGGAGGGGCTCGGAGTAGAGCCGCTACTCCTCCACATCGAGAGGAGCCAGTTGAGGTTGCTCGGGCATCTATACCGGATGCCTCCTGGACGCCTTCCTCGGGAGGTGTTCCAGGCACGTCCCACCGGGAGGAGGCCCAGGGGACAGCCCAGGACACGCTGGAGGGACTATGTTTCTCGGCTGGCCTGGGAACGCCTTGGGCTCCCCCTGGAGGAACTGGAGGAGGTGTCTGGAGAGAGGGACGTCTGGGCGTCTCTGCTGAGTCTGCTGCCCCCGCGACCCGGTCCCGGATAAAGCGGAAGACGACGAGTATGAGTACGAGGAAGGAAGGAAGGAATGAAGGAAGGAAGGAATTAAAGATGCAAGGAGAAGAAGAAAAGGAATCAAGAAAGAAATGAATGAAAGGATCAAATGGACATATATGTTAAACCATGGGATTGGGGTTAAAGTCTGGAAATATATACACCTTTCCCTTTTTTATTTTCACACTTTTTTCCACAGACCTGGAAAAAATTAAAGCTATAATTCAGACTTTTCCATACATTCTCATACTGCTTAGGAACCCTGTCTGACAGCATCTTAAGCAGAATTTAAAGTACAAGTCACAAATACCAGACTTAAAAAAAAAAATTGTATTTAAAGCGTAATTTCCTTACAGTGACACACTTTGAAGTGTGGGAGGTGTATGGCTATTAACTAATGCTCATTTGGGACTGGCTGAGTGCGAATCATTCTCTGATTTGTAGTTTCTTACCCCTGCGGATGCTACGCCTCAGCTTCCCACAGAAAGCATCAAGGCGAGGCAGTTCTCCGCTGACGTCCTCCCCCGCAGCTGGACTCAGCTCCGGGGAACTGGGACCCCGGCTGAGGTCCAGCGGGGCTTTGGTGGAGAAGGGAGGTGGCGAGGACACCCCAGAGGCCTGTGGGAGGCTGGGAGAGCACGTGGCAGTGGGCGGAGGAGAGGAGAAGCCAAAAGGCAACCTGGAAGAGCCGGCAGGAGGGGAGGAGATGGAGGGACTGTGGCTGGAAGTGGGAGAGTTGGCTGCAGACGAGGAGGGCGTCGTGGACAGGTCCAAGGCCCCAACTTTCACACTAATGGGGGAGCTGAGGGAGAGCTTGCGGCAGTGCACTGGGGAGGAGGTGCGGGAGGGGATGGAGATAGGAGGAGGGGAGGAGAACTTGCGGCAGAGTCTGGGGGATTTGTTGTTTAAGGGGTCTGTTGCCCAGGCGCCCTGATTGGTGGCGAAGAACAGCTCCAGAGACCTGAAAGAAATCAGTAAAGTTAGTCTACAGCTCTGTTGAGGAGTATCACAAATCATTCCGCAGTCCTACTGATGGTATTTACTTGGACTGGTCCAAAGCCAGCTGTGTGATCTTGAGACTGTAGTCAGGACAGAGAGACATGATGGACAGACGATCATATGAGTGCTGTTCGATCCTGAGGCAGCGACAGGAATGTAAGGATGATGAAAGGGGAGGTGAACAGCAAGACAAGATGGAGTGAATGAGAGGATTTTAGGTGTGAAGAGGGTAGAAACACAATGAGGATGTATGAATGAGATGAAGTTTGCGATCAGGATAAGGAACATCTTCAGTCTTTTATCGCACAGTGAGATGTACCTCACAGGAATGGACGTGAATGGCTTCTTGTAGATGTCGGCCAGCTTGTCGATGACTATGGCAGCTGAGGTGAAGATCCTGTATGTGTGGAGGAAAGTGTTGAGGAAGTCAATGGAGAGAAAGCGCAGGTCTGTCAGGCGCTCCAGCAGCCTCTCCACGCTGGCATATCGGATCTGAGGGACTTTGCAGGAGTTGAGTGTCTTGCTGAAGCAAATGTCAACGTCGTCCTTATGCAGTCTGGCATCAGCCCTTAAGAGAAAAACACACGGTTGGTATAGCAAATAAAATCCTATTAATACGCTGAGGTTTCATATTGTAATGTTAGTAAATGTGAAAACGTTTGAGGGATGTGAATACAGCAAGGCAATATATGCCACTGTGTGAATCCATTTCATCCAGCTTTCCTCAAGCTATGCAACTAAAACATAAAACTTAAAACTTCTAATTATTTTCATTGACTGAATGTATCCACTATGACGTGTGTTTCTGTGAGCTCTGTAAAACTGTTTTAGCAATTTAATACTTAACCATTGTCCACAGTTAGAATGAGGTCATTTTCTTACTTGATCATGTGTGGCACAGAAACCTTGGAGTTCTCCTCAAACACACTGGTCATCAGGCCATTACAGCGGATGTTGTCAATGCACTAAAGTGGAAAGAAAACACAGCAAAGACAAGGATGAGAACTCCTTACAGGAGATCAGCTAAAGTCTGTCATGGTAGCTCTGAGTCCCTCTGTACCTGACTGATGTCGCTGGTCCAGGCAGCCTTCTCCTGGCGAGAAGGAGCCAGGAGAACAACGGAGAAGCTCTGACCATCAGGGGGCTCCACCACAATTTTAAACTCCAGATGACTAAACCCTGGACCTGCAGCATTGTCTAAAAATACAAGAGGAAACCACAAAACATTTTTATTCTGCTCAACATGGACACCCCAGAGCTGCAAATGGCCTGTAATGTTTAGAACTCTTGTTAATCTGTAAACTGTCTAAAATGGCTGTTGCATTTAATCGAAGTTGTAAAAAAATATTTTCAAATTTAATTTTTTTTTTCCAGAGTTAGTATTTCTTACAGTTCTCCTTCCACCAAACTTTTTTCACAGTTGCTGAGTTAATTCTGCTAAGTGTTCTTGGTAGAAATCTGAAACTCAGTGGTTAACTTGAATGAATTTTAGAAATAAGGAAGGATTGCAACGAGAAACTCACAGTCTTCATCACTGGCATCTAGTTCCTCAATCAGAGTGCACTCGATCAGGGACAGTGTTCCTCCCTGCTGTTAAGATAAGAAAACAAGATTAAGTATGTCTTGTTTGCTTTTAAATGGTCAGTATAGTATAGAGTAAAAACAGATATGTACCAAAGCTCTTCCTGTTTTCCTCTACACTGACAAGTGACAACACTCTGGATCTTTTTTCTGCCACCTCCTCAAAGGAATCTAAGCCTTACTGAAGAAAGCTTTTAGACACTAATCCAGACACAAAGAAAACACTGGGTGCCTTCTTGTTTTTTTTGTCTTATTACACCAGAATTAATATTTTGTGTGATAACGATAAGGACATTTTTCTGATATATTTGTACTTCTAAGGTCAGAAGATATATGACCATAATTAGAATATTTTGGGATAAATCCTGAACAGATTCAAGCTGGCAAAAACTGTACCGACAAAATGTCTGACTAGCAGGAGGGATCACATGCTTTCATTCTGAAAAGAATTTGAAACTTCAAGTCCTTACATATAAAGCTCTTCATGATTGAGCCCAATATGACAGAACAACCACAGGGTTTATACATTTTTCCTACTGCTCTGAATTTCTGTGTTTGCATGTCCTTATTTACTTAGAAAGGACTTTGTTTCCCTCTAAGACTTGGAGCTTTTTCATGTTGAGTGTAGAGCAGGTTATCTAGCCTCTTTTATTTTTCACCTTTCAGTATTTATTCCACATGTCCTACAATACCTGCCTCTTTCTGCTTCCTTGCAAAGACCTGTATGCAGTCCACAAGAACTTAGAAATTTGTTTTCTTTCTCAAGTCTGCGACAAAAGTATGACATCAGTGTTTCCCTGCAGCTCTGGTTTAGGAGTTTTCACAGCTTGGAGTTTAAACATCATTTTTTACTCATGTGCTGTTCAACAACTACTGTATGACGTAGGCAAGTTTAATGCAGAAAAGCAAACAGTGGTGAATGTTCCTACAACTTACTAGTCTACCAAAATTATTCCAAGAGTGCATTCAAGATCCATCCAGGTGGTCAAAAGAATACCAAGAACTTAAACAGAAGAAACCACAAAGGCCCATCTTCCAAAACATATTGATGTTCTCCAAGACTTTTGGGAAATTATTCTGTAGACTGAAAAAAGTAGAACTTTTTGGAAAGTACATGTGGTGTACAATTAACAAAGCACTGTGGGAATGTGATGGTCTTGGCCTGTTTAGCTTCCTAAGGACTTGGACCACTTATGGCAATTGATGGAACCATGAATACTACTCTCTAGCAACAAATTAGTTTATGAGCTTAAACTCAGGTGCACCTAGTCTATTCAGCAGGCCAATGATCTGGAGAACATCAACAAATCTGCCTCTGAATGTCTCAAAATAAAACTGTATCATAAGCTGTGCAAATCACTTTGATTTAAAAGATCAGTTTTTTCTCCCTTTACAATGATGTTCACTGTGAAAGAATAACAGTATATCCTGCTGCAGCTTCCTGACTGTATACATGTTGAGACCTTCTCTGTGCACTATACACTCAGACAGCATTTGGTGTAGGAAAGAGATGTGCATACTGGAGGAAAAACACTTTTCTTTACATTTTCGGAATTTCTGCGAACACGCATGATTAACTGGAAACAATGAAACATGTAACAAGCGAAATTATCAACAAGTCATGTAAAAAGACAATGTGAACAGAGTGAAAGTGATTTGTATGTATTTGTCATCTGTACAATTAAGATGTGAGTTTAATTAAGATTGTAGCAGGATGTTCTGAGTCAGATATACTGTATCTTTAAAAAACAAATTATTAAGCTGACATTTCTTTACAGAGGTACCAGTGTTACAGCAGCATATCAATGCCATCCATCCATCCATCCATCTATCCTTCCTTCCTTCCATCCTTCCTTCCTTCCGCTTATCCTAGAATGGGTTCTGAGGTAAGAAGTCCAGGAGAGAAATCCAGACATCCCAATTCCCGGTGACACCGTCCAGCTCATTATGTGAGATTTGAAGGTGTTTCAGGATCTCCATTAACTTGCTGAACTTAAACAAAATCAGATTGTAAATAGGGGAGGTTTACCTTCAACAGGTGAAGCTTCCCTCCAGAGGTTCGTGTACAGATGAGGAAGTGTTTGGTAAACAGAAAACACTGCCTCTCTCCTTCCTTTCTCAGTGAGAGGGAGCCCAGGCGTACCTTACTGAGCATGCCCCGTTCACTGTTGGATGGTAGCTGGATGAGAGAACCTGTTCATAGAAGAGTTAAGTAATGAAAGAGTGTAGGAATGACTGAAAGAAACCTAAGAAAACAAGAAGGTTACCTTGTCTGACGAAGGTCTGACTTGTGTCTAACAAGATGTCGCAGCCTTCAACGATCATCCTTTCAATGGCCAGATTCTTCCTGATGTTCTCAGTGTCGCTCACCTCATCATGCATCATCCTGAAAAAGCCAGCAGGCATCAGTGAGTGTGTCCCTGAAACAACTTAATGAAGATCTCAGTGATCCAGATGAAACTCCATTATTATTAGAATAGAATGTGTCAGAAAATGTGTGTTGTAATTCTGTTTCTGCCATTTACATTAAATTAGTCATTTGCATGCTGATGTCATGTAATATTTTGTATTTCAAACCCATAAAAGTATTAGTCGGAATCCATGTTCCTCCTTTCTGTGTAGTTAAGGATCTGTGGCTCAGTTAACCAAAAATAGGTTTCTGAATAAGAACCAACATGTAAACTACGTACCTGGATGTGTTCTTGTGCTTTTATTAGTTACATGCGGCATAATGATATTCAAGTCTGGTGTCCACAGTAGTTTAAAAGGCTCTAAAACTGTGTTGCTGTATCTAACTAACATTTAAATAATGTTGTGCATCATTCTCATGAGATCTTTATTTTCACTCAGCCCGGTCCACTCATTCTGACGATGCCACGCTTACTTTGACAACTCTTCCAGTTTGGATTTAGCAAACTCCAAACTCTTACGCTCCACATGCTCATGAGGCGTGTGCGCCAGCAGCTCGTGGAGGGTGATGATGTATCGAGGAATCTAAAGTTTTAAAAATATGTAAAAAGACAAACAAAAAAAAAGAATTCATTAAGACCTATATAAATGTAGGATTAGAAAGACAGCTGGATCTAAACATAACATTTATGAAAATTTTGAACTTAATTAAAAAAAATCCAGACATTTTTAAATCAGCAATTGTCTTGAAAGAGCATTTTCAAATGTGTTGAAAAGCAGCGTTTTAGTACTTTGTGACTCATGAATACTTTAAACTTAAGACACTCTACTGAGAACTCTTCTGCCTTTTCAGTGATTTATTGAGCTATACATTCCTGCATGCTCCAAGTGTTTTTGTTTTTCTGTCTAAATAGCTCGTAATGTTTTCTTAAGTCAAAGTAGAAAATGTCTGAATTTAAAAAATAAAAGGCTGCAGTAACCCAGTTGCATTCGTTTGCAAAGCCTTAAACTAAAACTTTGTTGAAGCATCTTTTGAATTTCTCACCTGCCATCAGTTCTAGTGAATTAGAATACGGTAACCTGAAATAATGTTCAGCTGTCCTAATAAGATTTTCCTAACATTTTCTCATTTGTATCCTTTAGCCAAAAAAACTTTACAAAGATGGCAGACAGGTCAAAATGATCTTTATGTACAAAAGTATCAGAATACATAAAAATACCACAGGTTTCTCTACACACCATGGCATTGTGAAAACAGTGGTTCAAATTTGGAGAAAATAAGAGAAAAAGTAACGTTTTAAAAACTGGACATTTCTCCAAAGTGGATTGAAAAGACAAGAGAAGCTGGTGAGGGAGGCTTTGAAGAGGCCAACAGCAACACTGAGGAAGATTCATAAATTTTTGACAAGTGCCGGTTGTGTTCCACATGTTGCAGCAATCTCCTCTATTCTTTGTTTATCTGGATGTACAAGAAAAGGCTTCTGTCTTGCACCCTTAATTTTGGGGAGTAAAAAACAAGCCTTTTCTTTCAAAGAAAACATTCAGGTCTTGGAAACATCTTCTAAAATGTTTTATAGTTTGACAAAAGCAAACGTGAACTTTTAGGCCACAATTGCAATAAACAAGCTTGGTAAAGAATAACAACATGGAGAATCACCAAGAGAACACCATCCACATAGTGAAACACAGTGGTGCTGGTATCATGCCATGGGGTTATTTTACTTCTGTTAGAACTTTTTTTTTCTTTCCAAAATTGATGGAATTATGAACAAATACCAACCAGCTTTGACTGAAAACCACCAGGTATTTGCTGAAAAGTAAAGGATGAAGAGAGATTTCATTTTTAGCATCACTGTTAGTCCAAGCATACACCCATATCAACAAAACATAGCCTCACCTAAAGATAATCAGTTTTGGAATGACCTAACCAGAGACCAGAACTACAGTCTGTGTGGTCAACTGAAGAGGTTTGTGAACAAGAGATCTTCTCACAGTCTGATAGATTTGGAGATGTTTTATAATGTAAAGAGGTCAAACATTTCCAAGTCAAAATGCTGACAGACTTATTCCAAAGAAGACTGAATGCTGCAACCAAATACAAAGGGGAATTATTAGTTTAAGGCTGTGCAAATTTATGCAACCGTGTTCTTGCAACTTTTTAATTTTTTATATTTTTCCACATATTTCTTTTCAATGAAATACATGTCATATTAGGCTGGAAGCATTTTTTCAAATATTTATCATAATTGAACTCAAATAAAATGCATTTTTATTTGTGTCTGTTAGTTCAGTGGGAACACTTTTATATCCACCACATTCAAAACACCAAATAAGTAAAACAACATCCTAGAGTTTTAGAAAAGTGAATGTACTTTGTTTAAAATAAGTTTAACTGAAAAATACATAAACATTACAAGTATGAATCCAAAGCTATTTCTGACTCAATATTTGGAAGCATTATGATACATTTAAAAATATGAGATTCCAAAACACTCCTGCTCAACAATATTAGGCAGGGTAGAACTTAATATTATGAAATCCTACAGTATAAATGTTTAATATTTGTCTAATTAGTGTTTGGTACCTGGAACATGGGATATGTGAGGAATGTTTCCAGCATGCGGCCCTCGCAGCCAGCATTGGATTCATACTGTTTCAGCAACTTGTCAAAGTCTCTGTTCTGCTTGCAGTTCGCCAGAACTTGCAGGCTGTACTGATGGTTCCGCACAAACTCCTGGTAAATGTTCAGCATGGGCAGCAGGATGTCGAAGAGGTCCGCTATGAGGAAAACACACAAACATCTTACATACTGACCATGACATATCAAGAACTACAGAAAACTATAGTTTCTACATGACACAACATTACAGGTAATAAATGTATGTTTGTGATGTGGTTAGATAGCAGTGAATGTACAGGGGTTGGACAATGAAACTGAAACACCTGGTTTTAGACCACAATAATTTATTAGTATGGTGTAGGGCCTCCTTTTGCGGCCAAACGTTTCCTGACTCACTCCTCCAAAACACCCCAAAGTGGCTCAATAATATTTAGATCTGGTGATTGTGCAGGCCATGGGAGATGTTCAACTTCACTTTCATGTTCATCAAACCAATCTTTCACCAGTCTTGCTGTGTGTATTGGTGCATTGTCATCCTGATACACGGCACCGCCTTCAGGATACAATGTTTGAACCATTGGATGCACATGGTCCTCAAGAATGGTTCGGTAGTCCTTGGCAGTGACGCGCCCATCTAGCACAAGTATTGGGCCAAGGGAATGCCATGATATGGCAGCCCAAACCATCACTGATCCACCCCCATGCTTCACTCTGGGCATGCAACAGTCTGGGTGGTACGCTTCTTTGGGGCTTCTCCACACCGTAACTCTCCCGGATGTGGGGAAAACAGTAAAGATGGACTCATCAGAGAACAATACATGTTTCACATTGTCCACAGCCCAAGATTTGCATTCCTTGCACCATTGAAACCGACGTTTGGCATTGGCTTGAGTGACCAAAGGTTTGGCTATAACAGCCCGGCCGTGTATATTGACCCTGTGGAGCTCCCGACGGACAGTTCTGGTGGAAAAAGGAGAGTTGAGGTGCACATTTAATTCTGCCGTGATTTGGGCAGCCGTGGTTTTATGTTTTTTTGGATACAATCCGGGTTAGCATCCGAACATCCCTTTCAGACAGCTTCCTCTTGCGTCCACAGTTAATCCTGTTGGATGTGGTTCGTCCTTCTTGGTGGTATGCTGACATTACCCTGGATACTGTGGCTCTTGATACATCACAAAGACTTGCTGTCTTGGTCACAGATGCGCCAGCAAGACGTGCACCAACAATTTGTCCTCTTTTGAACTCTGGTATGTCACCCATAATGTTGTGTGCATTTCAATATTTTGAGCAAAACTGTGCTCTTACCCTGCTAATTGAACCTTCACACTCTGCTCTTACTGGTGCAATGTGCAATCAATGAAGACTGGCTACCAGGCTGGTCCAATTTAGCCATGAAACCTCCCACACTAAAATGACAGGTGTTTCTTTACAGTATGTAACTGTAAAGAACCACTAATTTATAATTTAATGATTTGTTTGCAAATTACGTTCCTGGAATGAATGATTATCTGTTCAGTGACTGAAGAGTGAAACTAGAGTATGAAAATAATAAACATAAATCCCACTTGTAAACTAAGGCAGAATGATACTACATCAAAGTTTGACAATACTCTATATTTCTTTTTACTACAGGAATATCACTAAAAAAGATGCAGATTACATTTTCTTCATACTAGGAACTGTTGTCTGAAAGCTAGTACAGTATATAATCTTGGTTTTCATGGTAATGTGATGTTTACTTATTGTTAAGTAAGGGGCAAAGCAAGAATATATCTCCAAGGTCTACCATACTCACCTAGAACCAATGTTGGCCAGTTGGCGATGCGAGCCTTCAGCCCTTGGTGGAAGATCTCATGCAGAAACATGATGGTCTCACTGCACATAGAGAACTAATCTGAGGATTGTGTTGCAGTTTAAGAGTTGTACCCGACAAAAGACAATCCATGTTTTATCATACATATACAGTATTTCATAATCCACAAGCATGTCTATTTATATGTTTCACTGCTTACAAACTAAAAAAGGGGAGGGGATAGTGTAAAGATGGTATTTATACTATTAAATGGATTTTTAATATTTGAATTTAAGACTCACGGTGGATTCATGTTTTAATATGAGGAGAAGTGAGTGAAAAGTTGTATGGAAGCTCAAACGTAAGAATATAGAGATGCACAGAGAAATCAACTGGAGACTGCAATCAGCCAAGTTTCAGTCTAGACGACCTCTGAACAGTGACCAGCAGGTTAGAAACTTACCACCATACACTATCTAACAACAGCACTCTTTGGTGTGAAAAATGTTTCAGTATCAGTGAGGTCTTACCACAAATTTAAAAGTCAGCTGTATTTTCTATGGTGGCTGTTCATTTAGGTTGACCTAACATAGGACCAGGATTTTGCAGATGCTGGCTATTGTGTATCTTTATACTCTTGCAGCTTTGTTGTTTTGGTTATGAAAAGAAGCCGTTTGCCACAGGAAGTCAATTTGTTCGTGATGTTTTGCAGAATTGGTAAATGAACCGACTGACCCAGAGAGGACTTTAGCAGATAACAGAAAGGCTGAATGAGAGTCGAGCAAAATGGCTCTGATTTATTCTTCTGAGATTTCATCCTGGAGCTGGGAATGGGGAAAGGCTTTTGAAAAGGTAAGGGTTCATAATCTCAATGAAGTACCCACAAAGACAGCTGTTTACACTCAGTAATGCTAGCTGTGCTAATCACTAATATATGTGAACTCTGTAATCAACTTATACTTATTTAAAATGAGTAAAATCTTGTTTTATAGTGAAACTTTTCACACACATGGAACGACAACACTTCTGCTAGCAAAATACATAATTTAGAACTGCTCACAGCAGGAAGACCATAAACATTTTATTTATCTAACCTGAACTGACTAAAACTTGCAGTTCAAAGCTTCTCAAAACACAGATTTTTGATTAGTGCATCTCTGAAAGAATGAGATATTTTGGTGCAGGTATGAATCATTTGATCATCTCTGTGGAACAGCACAGCAGCCATCAAAGCACAAGTGCCCAAACTGCGAGTCAAAATGATCCTCGGTGGGAAAATTCAGTAGGAAATTACAACAAGGAAAGTCAGAAACATCTCCTCCCACTTCAATGGCTGTTATTACTGCTATGACCCATCAGGGAAATATCATACTAACAATGTTATCAAATTCAACTGCAGAAAAAAAGTGGACTCACAGATCATTGTATTCAGTATGTTAGCATGTTGCCATGCCTGGTTTGAAGAAGAACACCCATCAGATGCAAATCCTACCGACCAATTACGGAAACATCTGTATGCAACTGTTGAACCATCATTACATTGCATTACAATTATTACAATTAGTCGCTTGTCAGCCGTCTCAGGCTTAAATCTGCAAGGTACGGGGTGAGGTGCATTGCGATGCAGCGCGTGACCCATATACAGAGGCCTCAGCCCCAATCCCAGAGACCTATGCTGCATGTCTTCTTCCTCTCCCCAACTGACTTCCTGTCTGTCTACTGCCATAAAATAAAAAAAACATACTGTAACGCACCTATGACGGATTTGTCGCATGATGAGAAAATGTTGGAGTAGTAATAAATCCTAAAGTATGAGGATATGATATCAATCACTTCATTTCCACTTACAGAGGTTGGACAATGAAACTGAAACACCTGGTTTTAGACCACAATAATTTATTAGTATGGTATAGGGCCTCCTTTTGCGGCCAATACAGCGTCAATTCGTCTTGGGAATGACATATACAAGTCCTGCACAGTGGTCAGAGGGATTTTAAGCCATTCTTCTTGCAGGATAGGGGCCAGGTCACTACGTGATACTGGTGGAGGAAAATGTTTCCTGACTCGCTCCTCCAAAACACCACAAAGTGGCTCAATAATATTTAGATCTGGTGACTGTGCAGGCCATGGGAGATGTTCAACTTCACTTTCATGTTCATCAAACCAATCTTTCACCAGTCTTGCTGTGTGTATTGGTGCATTGTCTTCCTGATACACGGCACCGCCTTCAGGATACAATGTTTGAACCATTGGATGCACATGGTCCTCAAGAATGGTTCGGTAGTCCTTGGCAGTGACGCGCCCATCTAGCACAAGTATTGGGCCAAGGGAATGCCATGATATGGCAACCCAAACCATCACTGATCCACCCCCATGCTTCACTCTGGGCATGCAACAGTCTGGGTGGTACGCTTCTTTGGGGCTTCTCCACACCGTAACTCTCCAAGATGTGAGCAAAACAGTAAAGGTGGACTCATCAGAGAACAACACATGTTTCACATTGTCCACAGCCCAAGATTTGCGCTCCTTGCACCATTGAAACCGACGTTTGGCATTGGCATGAGTGACCAAAGGTTTGGCTATAGCAGCCCGGCCGTGTATATTGACCCTGTGGAGCTCCCGACGGACAGTTCTGGTGGAAACAGAAGAGTTGAGGTGCACATTTAATTCTGCCGTGATTTGGGCAGCCGTGGTTTTATGTTTTTTGGATACAATCCGGGTTAGCACCCAAACATCCCTTTCAGACAGCTTCCTCTTGCGTCCACAGTTAATCCTGTTGGATGTGGTTCATCCTTCTTGGTGGTATGCTGACATTACCCTGGATACCGTGGCTCTTGATACATCACAAAGACCTGCTGTCTTGGTCACAGATGCGCCAGCAAGACGTGCACCAACAATTTGTCCTCTTTTGAACTCTGGTATGTCACCCATAATGTTGTGTGCATTTCAATATTTTGAGCAAAACTGTGCTCTTACCCTGCTAATTGAACCATGTGCAATCAATCAAGACTGGCTACCAGGCTGGCCCAATTTAGCCATGAAACCTCCCACACTAAAATGACAGGTGTTTCAGTTTAATTGTCCAACCCCTGTACTTTACAGCAGAAGTGTGTGAAGAGTTTGATCACCAAAATCAAACTGTATTGAGTAATTCTATGATGTTAACTTCCAAGTGATATTTCATCATAGCCAAAAACCAATAGATAATTGTGGAGAAACTTCTTGTTTAGCCTAAGAACACAGACAAAAAGTAGTCTACATTTATTTTTCGATTGATTGTTTTTGTCAAATTCTTCTCAGTTTCAGAGTCTTTTTCTCCAATTCCTTTTATAATCCCTCATACATTTAGTTTACATCTCAAAATCTTGACATTTTGCTTTGCTCTGTTTTGTGTTATTTGCCATATTATAAATCTCGGCAAAGGCCCAGTATGGGGTTCCTCAAGGCTCCAATCTGGCACCAATTTTCTTCAATATTGATATGGTCATTTAAGCTATGAATATCATATATTTTAACCATGCCAACACTGTTGACAAACAGCTACACTCAGTGGCTGTTTTATTAGTTACACCATGCTACTACTGAGTTGGACCCACTTTTGCTTTCAAAACTGCCTTAATTCTTTCAGAAACATTCCTCAGAGATTTTGGTCCATCTTTTAATTGTAGCATCTCAGCTGCATATGTCTCTTGTTCTACCACAATTTAAAGGTTTTCTATTGGGTTGAGATCTGATAAATGTGGAGGGCACTGGAATCAAGAGGATCCATTGCCATGGTTAAGAAACCAATTTGAGAAGTTTGAGCTTTGTAAAATATTTTTCCTCATAGCATAATTGTCTAAGTCTTTAACCAGAGGCTAAGCATATGTTGCATTATCCTGCTGGAAGGAGCCATCAGAATATAAGGACATCATGAGGGGATGGACATGGTCAGCAACAGTACAAGGGTAGGCCGTGAAGTTTAAATGATACTCAATTGGTACTCAGGGGCTCAAAATTGGGGCAAAAAATATGCCCCAATAATCTAGCGGTGTTCAAATTCACCTAATTTATCTTTCTCAATTTTAGGTCCAGCTTTATTCGCACAGTATATGTTGCCTTTGGGGTCAATTTTCTCATGTTATAATCTTTTGTTCGACTGTTTCGCTGATGACTTACAGATTTATCTGCTCTTAAAAACAGGAAAAGTCTCATTTCAGCTTTTATTTTCCTGCCTTAAAGACTCTTTTTTAATTAAGAAAAAACAAAACATAGATTGTCAGTTTTGGGAACTCTATTAGATGGACCCCCTATCCTCTTATTTCAAAGCTAATGTGAAAAACCTTGATGGTTCCCTTAAACTATGTAGACAGGTGAGTAAAGTCGTCTAATCCAGCTTCTTCCATCTGAGACCGTTAGCCAAGGTAAAGCCATACCTTCCAGCTGATGTCTTTAAGCATGTCATTCATATGTTTGTTACCTGCAGATTGGACTACTGCAACTCCATGTACTCTGGCTTGGACCAGTTCATCATCTCCAGTTGGTCCAAACGCTGCTATTTGTCTACTGACTGGTATGCATATTACCAGTGTTGGCATCCTTACACTGACTTCCTGCCATGACCTTTCATCTACATTCATTCATGGTCAGTTCAGGTAAGGTCAGTAGAACTTTCTTAATCCCTTAAAGAGTAATTTGTTGACAGCCAACCAGTCCATGTACAGTTTAGGAAGGGACAAACAGACAAAACCATGTAAACATACAATAATTATAAAGTACTAGCAACAACTAAAACCAAGCCTGCAGCATCGTTGTGCTGAAAAAACACATTTACAATAAAAACAGCAATAAAAAACAGTAAATTGAATTAAGGAGCCGTTGCAGAGTTATTAAGAGCTAACATTCAAATGTCTAATAACAGATGGGAAAAAAGAATGTTTTTTGTCAAGGACATAGGATACCACAGACCCAAAGGCATCTGAATAAAGCACAAAGACAAAACATGTCTTTCCTTTTGGTTAATGATGCATTTAGCCTTCATCTACATTCTGATGCTCTTTTTGAACTTCAGCAAGTCATCTTCATCACTTCAAGTGGCCTGCATGCACTAAGTGTCCATAATGTGATAGGCTGACCCCATATTTGCGTTAAACATTTGAACTAGTGTACCTTATAAAGTGGCCAATGAGTGTGTGCTTCTGGTTAACCACATGACAGCAGGGACTTGTAGTCCCTGCGTGAGCATGTCCACAACATCACTGAATGGAAGGTCCAGAATTCCATCCAACTTAATGTAGTAATAACAAGTTTCACTGTATTCAGTGCCAATAAACACAGGGTTAGCGATCAGCCCTCAACTAAAACCAACAAATCCTAAAACTACATGGCATGTCAGAGAAAACTCTAGACTTAAGTTTTAACAGCTCAGGGATTCCTAACAAAACAATGCACAGAAAAAATTAAAAAGATAAACATTTTTAGTGTTTGTAATATTAAAGCAATAAATCAGTCAGCTTCAGCTCATCCAAAAAAACTGCTGCCAGAGTCCTGACCAACTAACAAAAAATGAATCCAATCACAGCAGTCCTGTCTCCATGTTAGTAAAAGGAGAGTTTTAAAAATGTTTCTCTTTCAGGTGCTGAATGGCCTTCGGTCTAAACACATCCTAGAGTTACTGCCAGGTATGAATAATCTATCCATTGGGTCGTTTCCTCTAAAACATTTTGAAACACCTGTAGCATCAATGGGGCTGTATGAATAAACATACCTTGTCTTGCTTAAATTTCAACATGTTCCATTGATTACACAGTTTGGGCTGCTCTAACACAGGCAAGAAAATAATCCATGAAGTAAATCTTTCCCCTTGTATGTGTCTTTACATGAAAACATCTTCTCTATTGTGACACAAACACGACTAAAGCAGGCAGCACTGGTTGTTTAAAGAGGATTTCAGTACAATAGCGTGCTCAGTAAGTAGAGTAAATGAGTTGAATAATAGCTTTACAATCTTGTCTCAATGCCTGCTTTTTTCCACACTAATCCTTGGAGTCTGGCCAAAAGCTCATTACAGGCCATTGTCAGTCCGATATCAAGCATCACTAATAGACTGGGATTTACATACTAAACACACTTATTGTAGATGGTAGTCTGAATTTGCAGAGCTTTGCAAGAAATAACAGATAAAAAATGATCAGACTCCTTTGATCTTTTCACATTTTGTCAAGTTACAAGTACAAATTATAATGTATCATATTAGGATAGACCAATACCAGGTATAAGTGAAGTGGAAGGAAAAAACCAATAAAGATATGATTCCTTTGGGTATGTTTACCAGCGTTGAACATCTAGAGACATCTAGTGACACTTGTTGGACAATTGAAAACATCAATATTCAAGTCTTGCTACAGACTGTTACACATGAATATGCTTTGATCTAAACCATTCAGTTGTAGTTCTGGCTGTATGTTGAGTGTCCTGCAGAAAGGTGAACATCAGCCCCAGTCCGAAGTCATTTGCTGCCTCTAATGTGTTTTCTTCCAGGACTGACTTGTATTTAGCTTCATCCATCATTCTATCAACTCTGACCAGCGTATCTGTTCCTCCTGAAGAACATAATGTATCTTCAAAGCATTATGTTGCCACACATTTTAAAGTGGGGATGGTGTGTTCTGGGTGATGAGCAGTGTCATGTTTCCACCACATTTATTATTTTAGCATGCTGGCTAATAAGGAAACTGGTTCTACAGGATTTTATTTAGAGGTATCTGTGTAAAGGGTTAAATATAAACCACACTTTTTCCACAGTTTTTAGATTTTTATTTGAAGAACAAAATTAAACCATTTCTCATTTTCTTTACTCTTTTTACACTATTAGGTCTATCACATAAAATCCCTATAAAATGTATTGGAGCAACATGACAAAATATGTAGAAGTTCAGTGGGTGTGAATACTTTTGCAAGGCATTGTATATGGTCGTCTAGCACACATCTCTCTTACACAGAGGAAGATGAGGATTTTTACCTATTGAGGAAGATGCTGCTGACGTCATCGTGGCTAATGGGAGGTTTCTTGGAGCTGGCCGCCATGCGGAGCGGCCTGAGGAAGCAGTTCACCAGAATGGAGAGCTGGTGGACGTACTCTGTCTCTGCTTCAACCATGTTAAACACAATCTGGTTCCTCTTCCTCATGCTCTCTGCGTGAGGTGAGCAGATGTAGTCTTGGACGATGATCTTCCACTTCCTCCGGCATAGCCAACCACGCATAAAACTTTGCACCTGCATGGTCACACAACACCCTATGGGCCTCCTTTACTTTCCTTCCATTGCTTCTCTGCACATCGCAGTGTGATGACAATACTTTACCTTTTTAATCTTTTTGATATCTGGGTCCTCCTCTTCTTGGTTGTTCTGATAAGGCAGCATCCTCTCCTTGGCTTTGTTCAACACCACAATCTACCACAACAACAGTATCGATGTGAATGCACTGGTACAAAGAATCAAATATTCATGAAACCACTTTGGACAAAAATAAACATCTAGATAGGGAAGTAATGGGTCTTGGAATCACTGGAGCCCTGCTGTGCTTTAATGTCTTCTCATCAAGCCTGGGGCATTTGCATGCTTTGATCTAAATGTGCTCCATCTGAGGGTGCATCTTAGTGTCTGTGTACATTCATGGGTGTGTGCAGCATGTGTATTTAAGTATGCATGCACACGCAGATGTGGATGCACTCATGCATACCTCAGCTTTGAGCCTCTCAATCTCTGTGTCCTGGTCCTCTAGCTGAGTGCGAAGCTGATTGGCTGCGATCTTTTCCGTCTCCAGGATCTGGACCAGGTGGATGTACTTCTGCATCAGGATCTCACGCTCGATCATGATGTCAGAGTAGCTGAAAGGGGAATGTGGAAAAGGTCAAACTTATGTACATGCTTGTGCGACATTTGATGTTTTTGACGAATGAGATGCAGTAGGTTTTATACCCACTTCTACGGTAAAAAGAAGGCAGGCATCCACAGAGAGGAGAGCTGAAAGAAATAAAGGGTGAGTGGCGAGATCAAGTCTGTGATGTAACCAACGTGGTAATACAGCCCTAGCGTGACCTAAATGTGAACCGCTGCGAGCACTAAGCATCCAGACACACTTGCTCGCTTGGATGTGGTAGCTGTGTCAAATGTGTTTTATCAGCACAAAGAAAAAAGAGAAGCAAAGATGATCTTGGTTTAACGAGAAGCTTTAAGGTTACAAACTGAACATTAAATGTTTAGGGACTTTATTGGAAGAGAAAAGATAGTGAGGTGGAGAAAAGATTCACTGTCTGTTGCACAGACTGATAAGCATTTAGGTCCTTGACACATTTACTAGTATGATCATCTATTCCTTACTAGAGAAATTAGTGAATTCCTTTTATTTAAAGCATCATCTGAAAAGACTGGGGGTTGTATTTTACTACAATAACAGCTGCAAGTCTTTTAGGGTATGTTTTTACCAGCTTTGCACATCTAGACACTGAAATTATTAATAGCTCAAACTCAGTCATATTGGATGGAGAGCATCTGTGAGAATCAATTTTCAGGTCTTGTTACATATTTTGAGATGGTTACATCTGCAACAAGGGAAGGCGTACCCCAGTCATGGGAAGGCATGACCTAAGTAAAGCAAATCATGAGCATGTCAGCATAGGTGTATACTTTTCTACATACATTTATACATAATACAAACACACACTTCATGATTAAGGAAAGTATTACCACCATTCTTTTCATCATACCTTGCAACTGTTGAAAGTAAGAAAAAAGAGGAGAAACAGGGCTAATTGAACAAACTAATCAATATTTGTGCAGATGAAATGCCTTAACCTTCGAACCTCCCACTTACAGTATGCAGATGTACCCCTCTCCATATTTTTTGTTGGATTTAGGCCTGGACTTTGACTGGGCCACTTAAACAAAAATATGCTTTGATCTAAGATATCCTATTGTATTTATGGCTGTTTTTGGCTGTATTTGCAGTTAAGCCAAACATTGTTCAAGCCTCTGGCAGATTTAGATTTAGGAATATTCTCATTTACCCTAGAAGGTAGTTTTCCTGTTCCAATTTTAATATTACTTCCAGTCAGAAGAAACATGTTGGTAAAATTAAGAGAAGACTTTAAGTATAAATCTCTTGGCAGGTTTGCACGCTACCATACCAATGGATGCATCACTTTTCAGATTTTTATCTGTAAAAGAATTTGAGAACATGTATTATTTACCTTCCACTTCAAAGCTATTGGCTACTTTCTGTTGGTCACTTACATAACATACTTTTAGGTTGGGGTTTTATTGTGACAGTACATGAAAAAATGAAGGTGTGAGAGTACTTTGCAAGGCAGTGTACGTAGGTGTTTCTCAATTACATTTACTTAATTTGAGCCAGACCCCACTGACACTCGCCAATTATTATGACATTAATAAATGTTGCATTTATATTTAAAACTTTATAATTTAACAAATTTTACAGTAACAAAATATTTGACACATATTCTGTGTGTTTCATGTCAGGTTTATTAAAACCTTCATTACCTGATATGTGTGTGCTGCTATTGGTTTGTTATTTCTGTTACATAAATCAACAGAGTGGGTACTTATTTATCAAACAAAAGTGCACATTTTATATTGAAAATTAGCACAAGTTCCAGTTGTGATTAATCAAACTGTGTATATTAGCTAACCACAGTAAACAGGTAGGTATTAATGCATCTGGTAGGTGGAAACAATTGTTTCTTCTGCAAATGTTTGTCATTTTAACAACATTCTTTCTAACATAACTGTTTAAGAGTCACATTTTAGAAGTGCTTGACGAGGTCCGGTCTCCTTCTGACAGCCCTTAGTCCCATATCAGTTCATCCTGCTGTAGAGTAACAAGTTAAACCAGACTGTCCAGCGCTTCACTGTGGAGAACTGGCCAAAATGCTGTCACACACGTTCTCTAGTGTACAGCAGATTTTGTTCAGCCGATCCAAGGTGGACCCGTCTCCTGTTGAAAAGCTGGAACGCCACGAGATCAGAGGCTTGTGTTGCAGTTGGTTAAAAGTTATTTTAGTGGCAGACAGCAGTATGTGAAAGTGGGAGATGTGAGTTCTTAGTGTTTAGTCATTGCTTGTGGGGTTCTGCAAGGGTCAGTTTTGGGTCCTAAACGCTTTGTAATTTATGTAAATGGATTATGCAAAATATCTGAAGTTATAAAACAAGTTATTATTTGCTGATGACACAAACATTTTCTGTGTTGGAGATAGTCTAGGACAGTTGTTGAAAGATGTCAATGAAAAAGCTAAAGATATGGTTTGATTGTAACAAACTGTCTTTAAATATGAACAAAACTAAACGGTAAAATAGGAACTGAAAATACAAATAAATAAAGTGAATGTTGAAAGTTGAAGTCAAATTTCTATGTGTTATTATTGATGATAAACTGAACTGGAAACCTCACATCAGATATGTTCAGAGTAAAATATTAATAAATTAAAAATTGATAAAGTATTTTCATATTACACAAAACTAAACTTGTGTTGGATGAAAAAGCGCTCTCACTTGTTCCTTTACGTTATTTAAGTTACTGTACAGAGGTTTGGGGAAAAAAACTACAAAACAACATTACACTCATTAACTATATTTCAAAAAGAACATTAAGAGTATTTAACAAGGCTCTGTACCTGGATAACACTAAACCATTGTTTATAATTTTTCAAACTTACTGACATAGTTAAACTACGAACAGCGCTATAGTAATGTGTAAAGCTAAAAATAATCAATTGCTAGAAAATATTCATAAATTATTCAAATGAAGGGAAGCTGTGTATGAGTGAAAAGGTACAAGTCATTATCAAACACAGATGATTAGAACAAGAACAAGTATCTGTATTTCTGTCTGTGGGCTGAAGCTTCAGCAATGTTCAAACATGAAACACGGTATAAAAAGATGATTATAGATAAATATCAGACTTAAATAAATATTATTATTATCACTACTACCATTTATTAACTTTTATATTGCTGTACATTGTCCATCCATTCACTTTCTATATGTGCTCCTTCCATACTGCTGGTGCCTATATCCAGCAGTCTACAGGTGAGAGATGGGGTACACTCTGGATGAGCCGCCAGTCCATCGCAGGGCGACATACAGAACAAAAACCGTGCACAATCCCATTCACACCTAAGGGCAATTTATTTATTTTAACTTTTTTGTTATTTTGGATTACAAATTTTGCATTAAATTAAGTATGTTTTGTTAATGAATAAAAAGTGATGGGAATAATGTCGCAGGAGAAGGGGTGTGTTAATATAAGTTCATACTTCTGTCCACTAGTTTCGGTGTGTATAAATTCTGTATAATAGTAAATACTGCTAATACTGTTACTATCTGCTGTTACATTCTATAAAATTTTTGAAATGGAAAAAAATACCCCCAAAGTATTCCTTCACAGTGGCCTGTTTCCCAGTGTCTTCTCTGTGCAATTAAGCGCGACAGATCACTGCGCCAACTGTCCAAATCTCCTTAAATGCTGGTCATGATCTTGTGGTATTTGATGTTCTGTGTTAAGGGTCAGTCGTTAATCTCACGCACACAGTTCAGATTTAGACAGTAACATGCTTTACAACAGTACAGCAGCCATTTTTCTGAGAAATCCTGAGCTCAGTCATTGCTGGCTAAATCAGTTTTTTTTTGGAAGCTATATGTTATATCCCACAACGGACATATTTACTCACATTTTGTGACGCGGATAATCATGTTAATTATTTTGTTGGACAGACACTGACATAAACCGGGGTGTGCTATCTTAAAGCTGGTGTTTGTTTTGACCGAATCCTACACTGATGTCTACATTCATTAGTCAGAAATTTAATATGCAACTGACCATACAATAATTTTCCTGCCTTACACACATTTGACAATTATCTGCCAGGAGAGAATAACTATCCTATCCTCTGAAATGTAATGGCAAAATATCAATGAAAACAAAATAAGTACTGAAATGAAGCACAAATAAATATGTAGGTTTTCTCAACTATTCTGATATTAACAAAAAAAAAAAAAAAAAACATGAAAGAAATTTGTCTGTCTGTACCTGGCCTGCTGGATGCATTCCACCCACTCGTTGCAGTCCGACTCATCCTCTGACCGCAGATCCAAAGGTTTCTGTCCTTCATGGCCAAAAATGACGAGGAAGTAGTGCTGTATTCAAGACAAACCAGCAACACATTCAAAATCAATGATAGATAGATTATCTGCTTGATTTAAGTTGGGAGGTAGTAAGATAAGGCTGTTTTTTTTTTGCTACTTTATTGATGAGATAAGAGGCTGCAAGTGGTGCTCCTTGAACCCTATAAGCTACTGCTTTATATTATGATTGGTAGCTGTCTCTAGCAGTCCCACTAAAGTGAACTTAAATAATGTTGCTTCATAGAAATTGTGCCTCACTAATCACATTAGCAGGTTTGCACTGAAGAACTGGGGATGCAGAGCACAGTCAGTGGGGCAAGAACAACACATAAAATACAGTCAAAAACCATCTAAACATACAAAGAAAAGAAACAACAAACCATTTATTTGTTTATGTCATTATTCCAATTTGGCAATAAACAAGTAAATCAGTTGGACTACATCATCTTCTGGGAAAAAAAAAAAACATATCTGTGCACCTTCTCAGTGTTCCAGCTGTCCAGACGTTCAAAGCATCTAATATTGGAATCCAAATAATTAATTTGAGTGTGGCCTGATACTTTTACCAAGATGATAATACGGAAAGTGTTGCCTTGCAGCAAAAAGGTCCTGGGTTCGACTCCCAGCCGGGTGTCTTTCTGCATGGAG
Source organism: Girardinichthys multiradiatus (assembly GCF_021462225.1). NCBI lineage: Eukaryota > Metazoa > Chordata > Actinopteri > Cyprinodontiformes > Goodeidae > Girardinichthys > Girardinichthys multiradiatus. The sequence goes on from NC_061801.1 coordinate 7,555,711, forward strand.
TTTGCATGTTCTCCCCGTGCATGCATGGGTTCTCACACAGTCCAAAGACATGCCTGTTAAGTTAACTGGTCACTCTAAATTGCCGTAAGGTGTGTGAATGAGTATGTGCATGGTTGTGTGTTGCCCTGCGATGGACTGGCGACCTGTCCAGGGTGTACCCCGACTCCTGCCCATAGAGTGCTGGAGATAGGTACCAGCTTCTCAGCGACCCACTATGGAAGAAGCGGTATAGAAAATGACTGACTGACTTATAACAAAATGTCCTGAAATTGAAATGACAGAGAAAGTGCTTATGTTAGCCTAATGCTATCTGCAATAGCTATTATAAATGCCCTTGATCTATCCAAAATTCTAATGCTTTTCACAGCAGGGAGGTGGATTTGACCAGTCCATATTGTAATGAGTATGAGTCCACGTATCACGTTTAAACCACACTGGTGTAATGAAGATATACAGGGGTTGGACAATGAAACTGAAACACCTGTCATTTTAGTGTGGGAGGTTTCATGGCTAAATTGGGCCAGCCTGGTAGCCAGTCTTCATTGAATGCACATGGTTCAATTAGCAGGGTAAGAGCACAGTTTTGCTCAAAATATTGAAATGCACACAACATTATGGGTGACATACCAGAGTTCAAAAGAGGACAAATTGTTGGTGCACGTCTTGCTGGCGCATCTGTGACCAAGACAGCAAGTCTTTGTGATGTATCAAGAGCCACGGTATCCAGGGTAATGTCAGCATACCACCAAGAAGGACGAACCACATCCAACAGGATTAACTGTGGACGCAAGAGGAAGCTGTCTGAAAGGGATGTTCGGATGCTAACCCGGATTGTATCCAAAAAACATAAAACCACGGCTGCCCAAATCACGGCAGAATTAAATGTGCACCTCAACTCTCCTGTTTCCACCAGAACTGTCCGTCGGGAGCTCCACAGGGTCAATATACACGGCCGGGCTGCTATAGCCAAACCTTTGGTCCCTCATGCCAATGCCAAACGTCGGTTTCAATGGTGCAAGGAGAGCAAATCTTGGACTGTGGACAATGTGAAACATGTATTGTTCTCTGATGAGTCCACCTTTACTGTTTTCCCCACATCCGGGAGAGTTACGGTGTGGAGAAGCCCCAAAGAAGCGTACCACCCAGACTGTTGCATGCCCAGAGTGAAGGGTGGGGGTGAAGCAGTGATGGTTTCAGACTACCATATCATGGCATTCCCTTGGCCCAATACTTGTGCTAGATGGGCGTGTCACTGCCAAGGACTACCGAACCATTCTTGAGGACCATGTGCATCCAATGGTTCAAACATTGTTTCCTGAAGGCGGTGCCGTGTATCAGGATGACAATGCACCAATACACACAGCAAGACTGGTGAAAGATTGGTTTGATGAACATGAAAGTGAAGTTGAACATCTCCCATGGCCTGCACAGTCACCAGATCTAAATATTATTGAGCCACTTTGGGGTGTTTTGGAGGAGCGAGTCAGGAAACGTTTTCCTCCACCAGTATCACGTAGTGACCTGGCCACTATCCTGCAAGAAGAATGGCTTAAAATCCCTCTGACCACTGTGCAGGACTTGTATATGTCATTCCCAAGACGAATTGATGTTGTATTGGCCGCAAAAGGAGGCCCTATACCATACTAATAAATTATTGTGGTCTAAAACCAGGTGTTTCAGTTTCATTGTCCAACCCCTGTACATTTGCAGGAATAATGAAGCAAACATCAAAATCTGTGCTAAACAACTGTCTTTTTGCACTGCTCTCCTCTACAGAGGTTTAAACTACAGCAGTCAGTTTAGACTCCCACCTGTCTAAACTGGTGGAAGAAGAGCATTATTTGAAGATGCTTTCAAGATTCCCATGGTTACTCTGGAGGGGTTGCAGAGATCCACAGCTCAGGTGGGAGAATCTGTCCTCAGGACAGCTATTAGTCATGCACTCCACAAATCTGGCCTTTATGGAAGAGTGACAAACAGGCAATTCAGCTCAGTTCAGTTTATTTATAAAGTGTCTGTTCACAGCACATGTAGTCTCAAGCACTTAGAAAAAAGTTAATTAAATTGAATCCTAGAGACTCCAAGTCAATTACATACATTCCAAATTGATCCTAGTTATCAAACAAAACAGTCAAGTTCAGTTTATTATTCAAGTTGGATAAAAACGTTTTCTATTCAAGGAAACCCAGCAGACTGCATCAACAGCAATTATTCAAAGAAAGTGATTAGAAGTACTGTTTGCAGTTAACCATGTCATGTAGAGGACAGAGCAAACATGTGGAAGAAGGTGCCTTGTTTAGATGAGACCAAAATATGAGTTTTTTGGCCTACACGCAAAATGGTATTTCACTAGGACAAGGCCAGAAAGATATGAGATTAAAGGTTTATTGAAGGAAGGGATTGAGGGGATGGCTGAATTGGGACTGAGGATGGGTCATCTGGGGAAACTTCCTTGAAGACTTGAGAAGAGGAGACTCAGCGTGGGTTTGCAGTCTTCAGGATATGACGTTTCCAGAGCACACTTCGGACCCCCCCAGATAGAACCTGCAACTAAGGAGAGAATAAACAATGAGGAAATAGGGAGTAGGGTGATGGAATGAAGAGGAGGAACAGGGATGAGGTGAGATGGGGTACAGGGTAATGGAGAGTGGGGTAGAAAGAACGTGACAGACGGTGAAGGATAGGTGAACTGGGTATAAGTAGACTGTTGGGTAATTAGAGGTATGGTAAAGGAATGGCTGCCAAACCTAAGTTAACGTATTAACTTAATTTCACTAGTAAGTACCAGGCCACAAAGATATGAGATTAAAGGTTTATTCAAGGAAGGGGTCACGGAGATGGATTAATTAGGAGTGAGGATTGTCATCTGAGGAGAGTTGCTTGAAGGGTTGGCAGGAGGAGACTCAGCGTGAGGGTGTAGTCTTCAGGAAATGGCTTTCTTCTGAGCCAACTTAGGACCCTAAAAATTTCAGAATTGCGTTAAGCAGAGGCGAGACTGAGCTTGATGTAAATTACTGAGATTTTTACGTATATAGGAACAGTATGCATGTGATGACCAACCAAGAATCGACCTAGAATTTGAATTATTTGATCAGAGATGCCCTGACTGGATGCTGTAGGTGTGGCTCTGATATTGAAGGAGTGGACTAAACAACGCTCTGATGAGATCCTAGACCTTGGCAGAAGTGTTTACCGAACCAGAATCTCATGACTGGACTTTCTGAATCAATAATGAAGAAGTGGAGAGGTGCTTTCATAGTCAACCCATTGTGGATGTAGGATTTTGGAGGCAGGACTTCCTTGCATGAGTGCCACCACAGAAGGAGCAGGCATGTAGCATTTTAAAGCTGGAGACTGAACATCCACGGTCATTGAATTATTACAGACCACCCTGCCTCCTTGAAACAGGATTGGACAGCCTTGTTTGCCAACACCCTTTGGGATTTCAATATTGATTGATGAGGTGTGGGTATCAAGAACAGTAGATATTAGAGGTGGAACTGGACCAGAAATGGATGATGATTGTACATGCAGCGGCTGGAGGAGAAGGAGCGCCACAAAGACTGCATGACAGAGATGTGCAGGCAGCAAACATGCAGCAGTACAGTTCAAAGTCAACAGAACCCCAGTATGTCCCCTGATTAAATTGCTGCACGCGACCTGTGGTTTGGTTAGTGAAGAGCATGTGATACCAATAGAAACCAGTGCCTCCAAAGAAACCATGTCGAGAATGATCTGGATAGAGTGAGCAATTGGAATCCCTGAAAAGTGAAAACGGCAGGGCAAATTCAGTAGGAGTAAAGTCTTTTGAACAAGAACCAAGTGGGTGACCTAGCTGCATGAACCCTAAACCTTTTTTACAACTCCCTGGACAGACTGAATTTAATGAGACATGGCTGAAGGACCAGGGCTATATCTACGTGATTACCATTAAGGATGATGTAAAGCGGTAGATACATGAGAAGGGCGTTGAAGGTGGTTGGGGTTAGGGCAAGGTTGTAAGGATTGTTACAATGAGAAAAGACATTGGGGAATGGGGAGGGTAGGGGAAGGGATTGGGGAGGGAAGAGGGAAAGGACAGACCAGGAGGAAACAGAGGAGGACGTCCAGGAGCAGTAGGATGAGTTAGATGAGCTGACGCCATAAGAGAAGATGACTGAAGCTCTTGACAGGTTTGAACAGTTTGAGGATCTTGAAAAGGAGCACGCACCATATTAATATGTACGGTGAAGGTGTGCTACGGTCCAGGCTTTGATGTCATGGCGGGTTGGAGTGACAGAAACCAGACCCTGTGGCATCAAGATGTTGATGGAGTGTGGTGGTGATGGTCTGGAGGGAGCTCGATGCTGCCTGGGGGAACGGATAGATTGGCTTTCACCTTTGATAGCGCAACAGCAACAGGTCTTAGATCTCAATGAAGAAGGAGAGCCGGCTTCTGATTGAGGCTGAGTCGGTATTTCTATACGTTTATTGAGAGTGAGGTTTGGTGATCACAAAGCATAGACGGTTACGGCAAGAAACATTTCTGATCACCAGAGAAGAAGTGTTGGCACTGAATAGATTATTGAGTAGGCTGTCGTCTGAAATGGAGCAATTGAGCTGATTTGCAAGATCACCACCCATGGTGAGTAAAAGTTTAAACTAGTTTAGACTCAGAGAAACACAGGTGCAGTCTGTTTGTTGCAAGAATGTGACAGACTGTAAAGGATTGGTGAAGTACGTTTAAGTAGACTGCTGGGTAATTAAAAGTATGATTGAGGGGTGGCCCTGCTATCGAACCTAAGTTGACATATTAACTTCATGAGTGGTTCAAAAAAACTACCTCTGCACCTCAACCTGAACACACCTTTACCACCCCAAAATATGATGGTGGGAGTGTCATGCTATGGATGTGGTGTTGTTTTTCTTCAGCAGGGAAAGGTAAGCTGATCAGAGTGAATGGGAAGATAAATAGTGCTTAAATGGTGAGCAATCCTGAGCGAAAACCCCAAACGGGAATGTTTCTAACCAATCATATGTCAGTTCATCCCCACCAGAGGTACGTTGTACTTGTTTCATCAACCAGCATTTTAGGATAATTTTCAATATTCTACTAATAGTCTACTGTGAGGAAATTGTTTATATCACAGAAGGGGTTAATTTAGAGTTAGCTTGATTTTATTAGGGGTCATAAACTGTTATATTTCATAAGTCAGCTGAACTAAACAGGGATCAGTGCCAAAATAAATAAAAATAGACTGCAATACAACGTTTTCAAATAACACCTAATTGAATTAACAATTCCATAACATTTGTACATTTTTATGGCCATTTATATTCACAAAAAACTACAATCACAATAAACTGAGTGGTTACATGGGAATCAAAGGGTCTGTTTACAAATATGAAATGAAAGTTGGAAGGGAAGAAATGGCAATGCACAGGTGCAAAATGGGTAAACTGGCAGATTTTAATGGTTGTGATGGTAAAATGAATGCTCAGTATGAGGGATTGCTGCAAAGTCAACGCCAGTGACTGTCTACTGTCTCTACATGCTTATCCTGGAGGAGGGAATGCTGCAAGTTACTGACTGGATGCAATCTGCTGGGTTTCCTTAGACAGAAAAACTTTTTATCCAATTTGAATACTCCGACTGCACTGTTCAATGGTTAGGATTAATTGGAATGTATGTACCTGACTGTTGTGAAGTGCCTTGAGACGACATGTGATGTGAATTGGTGCTATATAAATAAAACTGAATTGAATTGAAAATTAAAAAATTGAAAACTGAGAGATGTCCCATCTTTGCAATATTTTTGAGGATAGTTAACAGAACTCCTCAAACAAAATATTCAAATGCTAATTGTATCAGTATCATTACTCATTAAAAAGAATTACATTGGGGACAGTACTGAGTAAACAAAGGTCCTGCCTTTTTATTCCATTTTCCCATGATGGATGGATGGATGAATGGATTTTGTTGTCTATTTCAAAACCCCTTTCCCTACACCCAAAAGTATTGGCAAACCCTACCCTTTAAAAACATGGAGTTAGGCCTACGAATAACAGACAAGGGCTAAAATCAGACAGCCTTAGAAGACTGGATGAGGTGCAGTATGTGGACTATTCAGCTGCTTCAGATTGTTTTCACATGTGGTTAAAATTCTCACTGGTTACGTTTGGCTTTTTTTGTCTTAAGAAAAAGGTTTTCAAACAGCTCCGCCAAACCTTTTGAAAATGGAATTTAAAAACACAAATAAAGAAATTTGCAGTGTTTATTAAAATGTAAGTCAGCACAATTCATCAGCATGTTTTCTTTCTAGCTTTAGCATTTTACAATAATAAGAGATTTGTTTTTCATTATTATTTTTACACTTTGGTTTGAAAGTGAAACTATGTATGGTACATATACATGTGCGCTGTTGGTTAATTATTAAAGTCCCCTACAATTTATTTTCTCATTTGCAATGAAATATTATCATATAAATAACACAATTTGCAAGCCTGCAGTCTGATATATTTGGTTTTAAGGGTGCCTTACAGAGAAACAGGCGGCCTGTGTAGTAATGATGTAACGATAAGCGGGTGAAAGACACTTGCTGGCGTGTGCTGGCTACAAACCAGAGAGGCTTAAGGGCTTGTTGGTGTGTTGGGGGAGGGTAGGTTTACATAACCATCAAGGTTTGTACAGCTCCTTGCATTGCTAAAGCGGCTTCCCTAGCCACAAGCCCGCTTTAAGCTGGAGGATAACAATGAGTGAGACGGACAGACAGAAAGGAAGCTTTAAGCTGACTTGAACTGCAACCAGCATTTCTATGGTCAGTCAGAAAAAAAACAAAAAAACATCAGTTCATCAGTCTGGCCTGGACAGTCGTTTTAGCCAATGTTTGGCTTTACAAAATAAACATCTACTATTGTACTAAGTTTGAATTGGATTTTGACATTCCCTTTATTCAAAATCTTCTATACTATTTATAGTATAGAAGATCCTATAGAAGATACTATAGTTAAACATTTTGTTGTGTTTAACTGTGAGGCAAGAACCATTATCATCAGATACCTCCACCATCCTAAGCTGCTAAACCATTTTCACCAATCAACTCAGTAATACCCACCCCCATATTTAAAGTCTGCTGTTTGAAGCATTACGTTTGAATTTGAATTTATTTATTTATTTCAGACGATTCCACCAACAAAAAGTGATCGGTAAACAAAAATTACAAAGAGTAAAAATTGCAATCTACACATACATATTCATCGCTGTAAACTCAAACGCCACATTACATATCCATATATGAATTTGAACATAATTTAAACAAATTATCCAATTGTATACACTTGTAAGTATACAGATGTGACCTTAATTAGTGGAAAGTGTTTGAAAAGGAGTATGAAGAATTAAAACGTATTTATTCATACCCCTTCTCCATCTTATAACCCATTACGTATGTAATAAACGTCCTGTTTCCTGTTTCATTTCTATGCTTCTGATTCAAAGTTCACAAAAAATAAATACATATATATATTTAAGCAAATACATACATTTACACACATATTTAGATATATGTTCAGATACCCACAAGTATTCATATGTACATATATAAACATACTATATACACACACCTATATATGTACCTATACATACACATGCAGGGGTTGGACAATGAAACTGAAACACCTGGTTTTAGACCACAATAATTTATTAGTATGGTGTAGGGCCTCCTTTTGCGGCCAATACAGCGTCAATTCATCTTGTTAATGACATATACAAGTCCTGCACAGTGGTCAGAGGGATTTTAAGCCATTCTTCTTGCAGGATAGTGGCCAGGTCACTACGTGATACTGGTGGAGGAAAACGTTTCCTGACTCTCTCCTCCAAAACACCCCAAAGTGGCTCAATAATATTTAGATCTGGTGACTGTGCAGGCCATGGGAGATGTTCAACTTCACTTTCATGTTCATCAAACCAATCTTTCACCAGTCTTGCTGTGTGTATTGGTGCATTGTCATCCTGATACACGGCACCGCCTTCAGGATACAATGTTTGAACCATTGGATGCACATGGTCCTCAAGAATGGTTCAGGAGTCCTTGGCAGTGACGCGCCCATCTAGCTTAAGTATTGGGCCAAGGGAATGCCATGATATGGTAGTGTAAAACCATCACTGCTTCACCCCCACCCTTCACTCTGGGCATGCAACAGTCTGGGTGGTACGCTTCTTTTGGGCTTCTTCACACCGTAACTCTCCCGGATGTGGGGAAAACAGTAAAGGTGTACTCATCAGAGAACAACACATGTTTCACATTGTCCACAGCCCAAGATTTGCGCTCCTTGCACCATTGAAACTGACGTTTGGCATTGGCATGAGGGACCAAAGGTTTGGCTATAGCAGCCCGGCCGTGTATATTGACCCTGTGGAGCTCCCGACGGACAGTTCTGGTGGAAACAGGAGAGTTGAGGTGCACATTTAATTCTGCCGTGATTTGGGCAGCCGTGGTTTTATGTTTTTTGGATACAATCCGGGTTAGCATCCGAACATCCCTTTCAGACAGCTTCCTCTTGCGTCCACAGTTAATCCTGTTGGATGTGGTTCGTCCTTCTTGGTGGTATGCTGACATTACCCTGGATACCGTGGCTCTTGATACATCACAAAGACTTGCTGTCTTGGTCACAGATGCGCCAGCAAGACGTGCACCAACAATTTGTCCTCTTTTGAACTCTGGTATGTCACCCATAATGTTGTGTGCATTTCAATATTTTCAGCAAAACTGGGCTCTTACCCTGCTAATTGAACCTTCACACTCTGCTCTTACTGGTGCAATGTGCAATCAATGAAGACTGGCTACCAGGCTGGTCCAATTTAGCCATGAAACCTCCCACACTAAAATGACAGGTGTTTCAGTTTCATTGTCCAACCCCTGTATATACACATAACTTTATACATATTTATATGTATGAACATACATACAAATACACACATGCACCAAACTACAATCAAACCAATATAACATCAAACCACAGAACAAACCCTTGTGAGACAATCACACATAGATATATATTCGCACCCATGTACATCATTCACTTAGAGTAAAAAACCCTCCCCAAACCCCAATCATCTGTGCCACAATCAGACACTACAGTCTCCCCACCAGGACCCCTTACCATTCTGAACCCTGCACCCCACCATGTCAGGGAGAGAACAAGATCCCAGAGACCCCCCGAACCAGCCAGGAAGCAAAGTGCAAGACACCACAACAACATAAGCATCCACGTTCCCTACACTAACGCAAGGGAGCCAGCCCAGGTACACCCCAACCCCCCACCAGTTACCAAGACCTCCCCACCCCCACCACCCAACTGCAGTGTACCTGTGACCCCTGGCGCGGGCTGGGGGCTACAACCCAGCCCAACCCAGCCCACCCCAGCAACAAGCCGACTCCAGCCAAGGAGTAGAGCCGTCCCAGTAACTACCAAGAGGTGTTGGAGACACCTGCGGCAAGTCCCTAGCATCAATACAGAAGACCCAGAAACCCATGCCAGCACCGCGTCACACTCCAACTCACTATACCCGTCCATAACAGTTCCCTGAACCCAGACCCCTCCAGCCACCATGAGACACAGAGCTCAGTCAACTACACGGATGGACAATGACAGGTGAATCAAACAATTATGCTTTATAATTGTGCTTTATGCTTTTTTAAGCTTTATGTTGGCATTAAGTGATAAGTTATTTATGTCTCCTCAAACAACATTACCCAACAGAAAAGACAACTGGTACAGAAAACAAAAAGGATAAAGTGCAAACCCAGCTGTTTGTAGCATCAAACTGCCCCTTCCTAACAATTCAGACCAGCCAGAACAAATTTTATGGACTTGATGTCAGCGGGTGTTACCATAATCTGTTGTTCAAATCCAGCGGTTTTAGACAGATGCTGAAAGTAACAGTCTGCATTTTGGTTTCTGTAATTAATCAAAAATCCCTTCATCAAATTTGGAACAGAACTCCTAAAAAGAAAGAAACAAAATAAAATTCCCTTACACATTAAGTCTTTAGGATGTATTATTAACTTCAAGCAGCAATTGCAACTAAATACACCCAATGTGAAACTACACTGCAAGAGGACTGCTCTGGAGTTTGAGTCTGCTTTGTTCCTTCTAGATTGTTGGTTTTTTTTGCAAGTTGCTGAAGGAGCTGGAAGGCAATGTTTGTAATGTTGTTCTAATTGGAAATCCAGAGATGTTGAATTGTGTCTTTACAAATAAGGAACAGCAGGTGAGAGAAAAGACAACAGAGTGGTAAAGAAACTAGGCAAAATAGAGAGACCATGCAGTTCTGTCAATTTTCAATTCAGTAAATCCCTTCAATTTTGATGTCTGTTCCAAAATCTGTGTAGTAGAAGAATTAGACCCAAGTGGTGACAGAAAAATGGCAGTTTCACGTTGAGGGGAAGCTTGCTTTTGCTCCCTGGACAGATTACTAGTCAAGCCTAAGGTCTATATATATATATATATAGCAGTATAGAGAGACCAGTTTACCTAGCATTCATAATTTTGGACTGTGGGAGAACACAGGAGTACCCAGAAAGAATCCACACATACACATAGAGAACATGCAGTCTCCATACACAAAGACCACTGGCCATGATTAGAACCCAGACCTTCTTATTGCTAGGAAATAATGCTAACAATAATGCCAGAATGCAACCCTGACCCACATTCAAATTTTATATTTCTCTGGAAAATATTACACTTTGCTCTATTGCTTTGTCATCATGAATGCACATCCAGATGCTGCTGCATTGTCTTTGGCTCAAACTTCTCAGACTTGTACTCACATCTCTTACTGTGCTGAATCTTGCAACACCCCCCAAAAACGCATGTTTTTTTTTTACTTCAAGTAAAAGACATGTTAAGCACTCAGGACAATGTTAAAACCACAGGGTAAGCCACGCACTGATGCATAAACAAATGAAAAGGCCAAGTGCAATGTCTGCAGGATTTAAAATTTGCACTCTGCTATCAAACTTTTCTGCACTGTAGCTAAATAGTCTGTGCTGATGTACAGACAGATGAAGAGAGAGAAGGACAGCTAGGGGTGTTGTTTGATTGAACATGTACTGCAGAGAAGGACAGGCTGACCCAGATAGTGCACAGTCAAAGGCAAGCTCCACCTAGCACAGGTACCCACGGTGGTAGTAGAGCTTCTCAGATTATACACTTAGTTTTCATTTCAACACCAACTCCATGGTTCATTTTAATAATGTTATCAACCATTTCACACTCACTGCATGTACTACAAGACATAAGCCACTTTAACTGACAATCCTCGTCACCGACCGACCTGCTGCCCATTATACTCCAGAGTCAGAATAAGTTGGAATATAAAAAAAAACTACATTGGTTTTCTGTTGCTAAGTGTGTCTGTCAGGCCACGGTACTGAGTGCAGGTTGGCTGTGTTGTGTCTACACTTCTCCACCAGGGTGCTATAGGCAGGTGCAGCTCTACAGGATTGACCATCAAAGTTCCAGCTCATTCTCTGTTGGCTGTCTTTTGGCTGTCAGCGAATCCTTGTCCTGGATAACCTGCCTGGGTTCAGTCTCCTACCAAGTTGGTAAATACTTCAATGAATTTACCTCAGCCCAGGGACCTCCTTGGATCCACCGGATCGGATTGCAGAATTGCTCCTTGCTCTAAACACCCTGCCTGTGAACCCTCCAACACCCTCTCCAACTGGAGGAGCACGCTCGCACAGCACACCGGCCTGCTAATCTCAGTCTCTGTGGTTTGCTCACTTCTCCCCAGAACCGAAATACCTATCACAAAGTAAGCCTTGCTTCTTCCTCTTCAACATTCGAAACCATTTACCAGTTAATAATCTTCTTCCCTTTCTCAGTGAGCTGATCCCAGAAGCCTGACAACTACGGAGTCTCGACACTACCAATAAACATTATTTCAATAAATCTGTTTAAACCTTTCCTGTCTCTGAATCGTGCTGCTCAAGAGTCTCCCGGTTCTGAACCGAATATGACAGAAATATGTGAAAATATGTTACTTACAGATTAGTTTGGCCTCTTTTTCAATTTGTCAGTTTTATGAACCACAACCTTATTCTTTAACAGAGATATTGACAGGTCATTTTTACCAGGTCCAAATCAAGAGGAGCAACTCAAAATCAAGTGTCTATAACGCTGCAACACTGTAGGTTAGATCAGCAGAGATGATTTTGAGAATCGTCGTGATGCAACCCATGAGGTGTATGGAGGGCTGAAAGGAATTTAATTAATTAATTACATTATGAAATAAGAAAATGTAACCCTCTCATTAAATAATTAAATGTACTGTACTATTTATTTAATACATTAATAATTATTAAACCATTAAATTATGAAATGCAGAATTAAATAATTAAATGTCTTTTTTTTATATAAATTACTTTAAAAATACATATTTGTTTATTTCATGGCTCTCGTGCAGCAGTATCATCATGAAATTATTGAAACTGTCAACTTGATCCATCAAACTCAGTGGGCGAGACTAGGGCAGCTCCTCAACAGACCCTGACGTCTGATTGGCTGCTTCACACGGTAAGTCAATACAACTTCTTCCAAGTCTCCTATGACTCTGAGGTCAATCTCTTTGCTGGAAAATGTGGAAATAACTCCAATAACTTTAAGAAATTCTTCCAATGTATTTACCAAAAACTCTTGGTGAGCAACACCAGCTTCTATATCCCTATCTTGGTCTAAAATATCTCCAACCAGTTCACGAGAGAGCTCACTGAGGTTTTACGTGGAACAAGCTCCCATGTTTAGACATCAGACTATGGGGATAGAGGGGGCCGCCTGTCTCTGGGACTGTTATTTTAGGGGTCACAAGCTGTTGGGGAACACTTAGGTTAGAAATTTAAATGCCGAACTATTTGACCTTAGGCCCAATTTAAAACATGAACATTAAACAAATTTCACTTTCAGCATTTAACGTTTAATCTTAAAAATATTTTGAAATCAAATAGTGTTATTTATTTTTAACACCTGTCAATTATCATATTTACAGTAAACTGCTTTAGATGGGGTTTAGGAGCTTTTCTCCTCTCATTCTGAGTCGGGGGCTTTATTTAGATCTTTTGGAAACCATGTTCTAAATCTGAATGAATGGTTAATGTCCAGTACAATAGTGTTGTATTTCAGTAACATGAACATCTTTAGTGCGATTTAAAACAGGCCCCCCATCTAACAGGCAGTTAGTTTCCACCCCCCAAGAACTTCTTCAACTTTAAACAAACTCACTGAGATATCTTGATTATACCGATATATAATCTAATGATCATAACTTCACAGAACCTCCCCTCACAAAATGAGTTGAACAGAGGCAAGACTTGTTTAGATAAAATTAGTTCCCCTAACAAGTGTCCATGCTTTACTTGACAGAACATAGCCGCATCAGATTTAGTCCAGGATGAGAAAAGGGATGGCATCAAACCCCGAGATAATATTTTTGAAGTTTGAGTTTTAAAAACCTTGTTTGAATGAGATTGAGCACATATACTGTAGATAAGAGTGTTTTCAACAAATTGTTAGGAATAACCTTTATTAATATGACTCGTAGCTGTCTTTCCCATTTATACCATAAAGCATAAGTTCTAATGTTTTCCTTCTGTTACAATAGGATAAGAATGCTCATAGACATACAGTACATGTTACGACTTGCGAGATATAGGACCCCAGAATGCAGACTAGAAGGCAGCATGTCAGTAAGTAAAAAGGTTTTAATGACAAAAAACAAAAACTCACTCACAGCAGGAGGCAGGAACAAAACAACAAACGGGCAGGCGAGACAGGCATGGCCCGAAAACAAGACTTGAGCATGAAAACTAGACATGAGCATGAGAACAAGACATGAGAATGTTTCCACGACGACTAACTGAACAGGTCTGTATATATGGAGTGAAAACCAGGTGGAGCAAGGAGACAGATTAACTTGGACAGGTGAACCGAATAAACTTAATTAACAGAACAAAACGTGACTGGAGCAAAACAGAGACTCTTGAACGCAAACTAGAAAAACATGAAGCAAAAGCATAACCAGATCCAAAAACCAAACTTGACAAAACATGAACAAGACGACAAAACAAAAGCATGACCAGGAAAGTAACAGAAGCATGATTCAAAATCTAAGAAGAATATTAACAAAAGAACGATTCAAAACCTTAACTGGGAAAAACATAAGAAAAACCCAGAAACCAAAAACCAAACAACCCCAAATCATAACTGTACAAGGATAAACGGCCCAAGGTTTGTCATGAACGACCTGAGGCTGGGGCACTGGGGTTGATAGTGGAGCAACTGGTTTGATTAGAATGCAACAGTACACTTAGATTAAGGATGGACACCCGCTACTACACAATCTACCAGATAGACACCACAATGGTGACACATAGTCTACTGATAATCAATGAGGGAGGGAACATCCATTGCATTGGAGGGCCAGATATAAAACTACATGTGATTTTCTATCAAGGCTCTTCATCATCCTCTAACAGACGGTGACGGTCCGGGACAGGAGCCTCAGCGCTGATCTCTGTAATCATTCCTCTGCCTAAATTTAGGTTAAAGGAGCTAAAACTTAGAAACTGTATGAGAGTCGTTCATTTAAGAGTCTTTAGATAGCGTGTGATCGCTTCTGGGGACCAAGGACCGCAGGACGTCTGACCGCCAACAGGGTGTGGTAGCTCGGACAAAATCAATGACATTTAAGGATGACAGGACAAAACTTGAATTTGTTCGAGGATTACTCTCCATGTAACTGCCCAATACTAATAACAGACCTATTTTTACCAAACCGCAGTATCTGCAACAAGTAATCTAATGCTGTCTGTTTAAATATTAGCTTCAAAGACACAGACAGACACAGATTGACGGTGTTCTGTCGGTCTGAGCTTCGTCGAGATGCAAAGTTCTGCACGGCACAATGCTCTACTGCGGTACATATTAACGCAGGAAAGGGTTGATCAGCTGACAGCTCAGTCAGCTACTAAATAGTGCAGCAACAAAAGAAACCAGTACCAAGCCAGCAGCCAGACTGAAGCTGACGATTAGAGCAGAAAAAAGAGGGAACCTGTAGCTGCCTACCCTGTTTCTGTAGTTGATCACTAAAGAAAATATTCAGCAAAATTACCAGAAAGACAGGAAAGGGCTGCATTTGTACGGACTAGATTCTTGTTTACACTGTAAAACATGTGTTAAACATATGTTCTATATGCACCAGAATCATGTTTGCTTTGAAACAAAGCAACAGAGCAATCTAGTGGAACACTTTAGATAAGCTTTTATAATAAAACATTTTATAATTATAAGCAAATAAATAATTTCATTGCTGAATCAAAGGATCACTTCCATAAAGGAAGCGATCCTTTGTCTACTGTTGTCTTATTGGATTTTAGTCTTGTCTACTGTCTACTTATATATTGTATTTTTTTTCTAAATGCGGGCTGAATTCCCCCTAATTATTGGTTTTGCCCTAATTAAAGAAGTTCAAATATTGTCATGTTGTAATTGCAAATTGAAATGATAATTTCTGTGCTTTCAAAAACTGTTGCTGCGGTTTAAAAAATGGCATCGAGTACTATTGAGTATTTTCTTAGTACTGGCATTGAGTTTTTATATTGTGACAACCATATGATTGTTAAACAACTTCTCTGCTTCAGTTGGCTGCTGAGTTCTGTACAAAAGTGGGAAGTTAAAACAGACTTTTAAAAAACAAAAAACACATACGGTCTGTCATTTTATCATTCATAAGTAAAATGGTTGCCACAGCAACAGACTAAAACAAGTTACCTTCCTCACAGTATGACTGTCTTATCAGTTATTGTTTTCTTGTCTTTTCCTGCTTTGAATTTTTTTTGCTACAGAAACCAGCAGCATCAGCATCAGTTCCAGTGAAAAGTGATGACCAAAAACAGCTAACTAGGAGGGCAAAACAGTCACTTTTTTTAAAGGTTATGTAGAACACAATAGCTGTGCTAGCACAAAAAAGGAACATCTCTTATGGTAAAAGCATAGATTATATCCTTTAGTTGAAATGGTGAAAGAAAATGATATTAGAACAAGCAAACAAAATATTTTAAGTAGTTGCAAATAAATGTTTGTGAAATTCATATTATGTATTTGATTCCCATGGGGGTCTGGTAGTTTGTGTTACTGCACTAGTCCTGAGACCAAATTTCAAAAGCCAGACTAAGAAGTGGGCCCCTTGTTAGGAAGTAAAACTCAAGTGTTCCTGGGTTCCCCCTCTGTAGGTATACTGCTGAGGAGACAGTTTATGCTTATTTAAACACTATTAGCCAGGGTACACGTATCATGTTATAGCAAGGATTAAAAGAATTATGGTTTCTAAACGTCTGAAGGGTAACAGAGTAAATTCTCTCTAACCCTGATGGTCAGCTGGCTGAAAGAAGGCAAAGAAGGGTTTACATGCAGCTGTTTAGAAATATTTTGAGTCTGTGACGTTGTAAAGGAGGACCACCTATCAGTCTGATTAGGGTAACTACACTTTGTAAGGCACAAGCAGCATCTGTAAATCAGCCAGCTGCAGGTTCCCTATCCCAGCAGATAGCCTGACTAATTAACTACAGGTCCTTCTCAAAATATTAGCATATTGTGATAAAGTTCATTATTTTCCATAATGTCATGATGAAAATTTAACATTCATATATTTTAGATTCATTGCACACTAACTGAAATATTTCAGGTCTTTTATTGTCTTAATACGGATGATTTTGGCATACAGCTCATGAAAACCCAAAATTCCTATCTCACAAAATTAGCATATTTCATCCGACCAATAAAAGAAAAGTGTTTTTAATACAAAAAACGTCAACCTTCAAATAATCATGTACAGTTATGCACTCAATACTTGGTCAAGAATCCTTTGGCAGAAATGACTGCTTCAATGCGGCGTGGCATGGAGGCAATCAGCCTGTGGCACTGCTGAGGTCTTATGGAGGCTCAGGATGCTTCGATAGCGGCCTTTAGCTCATCCAGAGTGTTGGGTCTTGAGTCTCTCAACGTTCTCTTCACAATATCCCACAGATTCTCTATGGAGTTCAGGTCAGGAAAGTTGGCAGGCCAATTGAGCACAGTGATACCATGGTCAGTAAACCATTTACCAGTGGTTTTGGCACTGTGAGCAGGTGCCAGGTCGTGCTGAAAAATGAAATCTTCATCTCCATAAAGCTTTTCAGCAGATGGAAGCATGAAGTGCTCCAAAATCTCCTGATAGCTAGCTGCATTGACCCTGCCCTTGATAAAACACAGTGGACCAACACCAGCAGCTGATACGTCACCCCAGACCATCACTGACTGTGGGTACTTGACACTGGACTTCTGGCATTTTGGCATTTCCTTCTCCCCAGTCTTCCTCCAGACTCTGGCACCTTGATTTCCGAATGACATGCAGAATTTGCTTTCATCCGAAAAAAGTACTTTGGACCACTGAGCAACAGTCCAGTGCTGCTTCTCTGTAGCCCAGGTCAGGCGCTTCTGCCGCTGTTTCTGGTAAAAAAGTGGCTTGACCTGGGGAATGCGGCACCTGTGGCTCTGGATGTTTCTACTCCAGACTCAGTCCACTGCTTCCGCAGGTCCCCCAAGGTCTGGAATCAGCCCTTCTCCACAATCTTCCTCAGGGTCCGGTCACCTCTTCTCGTTGTGCAGCGTTTTCTGCCACACTTTTTCCTTCCCACAGACTTCCCACTGAGGTGCCTTGATACAGCACTCTGGGAACAGCCTATTCGTTCAGAAATGTCTTTCTGTGTCTTACCCTCTTGCTTGAGGGTGTCAATAGTGGCCTTCTGGACAGCAGTCAGGTCGGCAGTCTTACCCATGATTGGGGTTTTGAGTGATGAACCAGGCTGGGAGTTTTAAAGGCCTCAGGAATCTTTTGCAGGTGTTTAGAGTTAACTCGTTGATTCAGATGATTAGGTTCATAGCTCGTTTAGAGACCCTTTTAATGATATGCTAATTTTGTGAGATAGGAATTTTGGGTTTTCATGAGCTGTATGCCAAAATCATCCGTATTAAGACAATAAAAGACCTGAAATATTTCAGTTAGTGTGCAATGAATCTAAAATATATGAATGTTCAATTTTCATCATGACATTATGGAAAATAATGAACTTTATCACAATATGCTAATATTTTGAGAAGGACCTGTAGCTAGTATCTCCTTGTTATGTTACTCTATAAAGAGCTGAATCTCAAAAAGGTAGAAAGTTCAGGGGTATAGCCTTTTGAAATAGTCTGAGGTGGAGGCTCTTTAAAGTGAACCATGTACAGTGCTCATACAAGCCCAGGGAAGCAAGTGCTGCCTGGGCGTGCTCCAGGCCAAGAAACAGGCAATGCAAGAGTTTTGCAAACGCACAGCCATGTTGGTGGGTTAACCGTGACTGACTGGGACGCAATGAGTAGGGACACTGGGTTTACACTTGTCCCAGATAATCGAAACACTGAGTAAATAGAATCATAGACAGGTTAGCAGTTGGTGTGCTGGAAGAGCTTTGTGCTTAGCATCCATCAACAGTAAGCTATTGTCTATATCAGGGGTTCCCATAACAGGGGGCCAATAAGTATCAGGGTTGAGAACCACTGGTCATTAAGTTTTGGGTAGCGTGATTAAGTGTGATGGGTAATTTCTTGGCTAGTGAGCAGAAGTAATGAGTGAGTTGCTAGTGCTTGTGAGAACTGTTTGTTGACAGTCTAGTCACTTATCACCTCACTGTGTGATGGCAGCAGTCGAATTGTAGCCTTAGGAAGCATTAAGGCGGCGGGTGTGCTGCCGTTGAGTGGGGAGTGGGGAGGAGAGTAATTAAATCCCAGCATCATGGTTTCTTCAAACCTCACCCAAAATAGTCAATCTGATCACTCATGTCTTTCACAAACTCCCGCTACACCCTAGAACCTCCCACTCAGCCATTGCAGAGACCCCTTTCTCAAATTTAGACCGTTTTTGTTCACACATGCTCTCATGGGGAAAACATGCAAACTCACTGCAGAAAAGTGCCAGCCAAAATATAAACCCAGGACATTCTAGCTGTAGTGCAACAGTGCTAACAAATGCACCAAGCTGCAGCTATTGAATTTAATATTAAATGTAATATTTAATATTCAAGGGCTGCACACAAGGGTGGAATATGGCCACCTTTGTGGCTGAATTGAAATATGTCAAAGCAAACAGTTTTGTCCCTGTGCTCCGTGAAAAGAATCTAAAAACAATATTTACTGGACCTTTTCCATCTGAAAAACATTTGAATAGTTTGATGTTTGTAATTATTGCAATCATTAATGTTAATGTTAGCAATTGTATGGCTAATTGTTAATTCTATTTGAAATGAAAGCTGTTTAAAAATATTTTTGTTTTGAAATTCAAGGTTAATACCTTGGCAAAGTGAAGCTGTAATATTTTCTCTCATTTTACATTACAGACTGCATGGTGCAACAGTTTTTAATACTGCTGCCTTGCACCGAGAAGAGTTCTGCCTTAGAATCCTGGCCAGGGCCTTTTCACATGAAGTTTGCATGCTCCCCCTCTGCATGCATGAGTTTTCTCAGGAATCTGTACTTATGCTTGTAAACATCATTAAGGAGAAATTTTGGCCCACTCTTCTTCGCAGAATTGTTTTAATTAAGCTACATTAGAGGACTTTCATGCATGGACAGCCTGCTTAAGTTTTCATCACAGCATCTATATTGGATTTAAGTCCAGACTTTGACTAGACTTCTCCAATACCTTCCTTATGTTGTTATTATGTAAAGATCAACTCAGTGATCACAGCCATGATAATCAACATTAAAAGTAACACCCCACAGATTCAGATCACAGTATAAATAATGATCCTACCAGAGAACCAGAGAGCAGAGTGGACATCAAAAGACCTGAGTAATCAACTGTGCAAGGAAGCTTTGATGTTCTCAGATCTTTTGTCTGACTTTAATGTTGCTTCATCAAAAACATCGACGTAACACTGAGCCTGCTAACATGGTCCCTCATTA
Organism: Girardinichthys multiradiatus; assembly: GCF_021462225.1. NCBI lineage: Eukaryota > Metazoa > Chordata > Actinopteri > Cyprinodontiformes > Goodeidae > Girardinichthys > Girardinichthys multiradiatus. Next base: position 7,575,733 of record NC_061801.1, read on the forward strand.
AGCGAAGATCAAACAATAGCTTCCTGGGAGAAGCTTGTCACAATTAGTTTGGATGTCCTTCATGTCAGGGCAAGATCACTACAGCACAGAACTCTGCAGTATCCTAAAGAAAAGTTTTGGACATACATTTATCATCAACTATGTTTTAGTGGAGAACAAGCTTAAACAGTGGCATGAACTCTATATGGGCACTGCTATGTTTAAATATATATATAAAATCAACAATAGATCCAAATGTAATGCTGCTATTGTATGCACACTGGATATCATGGAAGTGATGTGCAAGAAAAACAACATTATCATGTCAGATGTTGCCATAGAATGTAAGACAGAAATTATATAAAATAATGTTTCTGTAATATATTGTGAATAAAACACTACAAACCAGTATACTAAAATACAAGATTTTTTGTTACACGTCATCTAATGTATAAAATATGTATGCACTGGATGATCAGGGCTCCACCCCAGGGATATTGTGTGTGCATTAGTGCAGGGATTCCCAAAGTGGGGGTCTGGACCCCCTGGGGGGTCATGAGACACCAAGTGAGGGTAGCGAGAGGATTTTCAGAATCATTGGGATGTGACTGCTAGGGTGTATGGAGGACCAAAAGGGCCAAATAAAATAAATGACTTTACCATGAAATAAATAAATGTGAATGTTCCATGAAATAACTAAATGTACATGAAATAAAGAAATGTACCATTAAATAATGAAATAATATATGATAAAAACATTTAATATCCAAATGTCATATTTAAAACATAAATTCATTTAAAAAACGAGCTTACTGTCTTCTCTATCAACTCTGGTTGGAAGACTTGTGGAAAACTGAAGTTCAGCATGAGCATTCAACTGATTGATGTTTTTTTCTTCAGCAGTGAGCTCTGTCCAACTATTTTAACACAGAGCAACTCTTGTTGCCATTGGCTTTGCTAGGTGGTTTTACATAAAGGCATGGCAGTGTAAGAAAGTCTAGAGCTGTATATTGACCTTCAAACTATGTATACATATACAAACGTTTCACTTTTTATCAAATTGCATCCCCAGTTTCAAAGTATTTAAAGTATTTTATGTGATAGATCAACACAAAGTAGTACATAGTTGTGGAGTTGAAGGAAGATAAGTCATGCCTTTTATATTTTAATAAATATTGATCTAAACAATTGAGATGTACATTTCTTAGTAGTTCCCTCACTCTGATACCCCTAAATACAATCCAGTGTGACTAATTGCCTTCACAAGTCATCTAATTAGTAAACAGAATCCACCTAAGGATAATTATATCTCAGTATAAATTCAGCTGTTTCGTGAAGGCTACAGAGGTTATCTAGAGAACATTGATGAACCATCAGCATCATGAAGACCAAGGAACACAGCAGACAAGTCAGGGATACAGCTGTGGTAGAATTTTAAAGCAGTGTTGGGTTATAAAACAATATTCCAAGCTTTGAGTATGATAATTGAAAGCGGATGGCACAACAAGCCAAAGCTACAATAGAATGATTCAGATCAAAACATATTCATGGACTAGAATGGCCTGGTGAAAGTCTAGACCTAAATCCAAATGAGGATCTGTGACAAGAATTGGAAAAATAATCTTAGCAGACACTGTCTCTGGTTCTCAAACCTGCTCCTCAGGACCCACTTTCCTGAATCAATCAATCAGTCAGTCAGTCAGTCAGTCAGTCAGTCTGTCTGTCTGTCTGTCTGTCTGTCTGTCTGTCTGTCTGTCTGTCTGTCTGTCTGTAATGGGTGTGGCTTGATTAGAATCTGAAGGCAAAAGGGACAACACTGAAACAAGTCAGGTGCACCTAATAAAGTGGACACTGGACTTCCTTCCAAGTACTCGAAAAGTTCTTTCCAGGAGGGATATTTCAGTGGAGGTGTTCATCACAATACAGTGATGTGTAAAAGTATTTGCCCCCTTACAGATTTCTTCAGTTTTTTGCTTTTCTTGTTACACATAACTCAGATCATCAGACAAATGTTAATATCAGAAAGATATCCTGAATAAATACAAAAAAACATTTTCAATGATAATTTCATTTATTAAGGGACACACACTATCAAAGTTATCCTTGCCCTATGTGAAAAAGTAATTACCCCCATTGTTGGAACATGAATCAACTATGATTGACAACATTTTCAGAAATCAATTAAATATAACTTTTCATCTAGAGTAGTGGTAGGCTAAAAGATCTCAAAAACAGCATCTCATGCTTAAAATATGCTGTTGACAGACTAATAAATTCAAACTCTTGCGAATCACATTGCATCGTAACATGTAAAACTAAAATAACATTTCAGAATACTCCTTAACATATATGCATATTTTTTCTGCACAGCCGACAGAAAATATCCCACTGTGCATCTGTTCAGATAATATACAGCTGTTGTGAAAACTCCTTGTTAAGGCTTTTCAGCCAGATAGAAATCTTAACTCCCTTAACTCCCTGTTTCTAATCACACTATATGCACCAGAAAAAAAGCTACTATTAAGCTACTTATTCGATTCTTTGGCAGTTCTTAACTTTCGAATTTGTAATAGAAGTTCTTGCTCATTTTTAATTACAGTGTGGATGATATGTTGTCCTATCGCTGCACCCCTACAATGATTAAAAAATGAGAGCGGATGAGACAAAACCTAAATAATATTAATTTAAACATCCCTTTCCTTGTGTTCCACAGTTTTAGGTTATATTCGTTTACATTTGACCAGAAAATGTAAAATGCTTTAACGTTAAAAAGATTGTACACTCAACCCTATGTGACATCTTCAAAGCTCTCTCAGCCTAAAATGAAAATGTACTTAGTTCTTAATAATAATATTATCAACAATTTTGCAGGGTGGTGCAGTTGTTGGCACCGTTGCCTTGCAGCAGGAAGGAATTTCTGCATGGAGTTTGCATGTCTTCCCATGGTTTATTTCCTGGTACCCTGGCTACCTTCCACAACTCAAAAACCTGCACAATAGTTTAACTGGTCGGTCTAAGTTGCCTTTGGTGCAGGAGAAAGGCAGTCTTGAGAAGTGTGCAGGAAAGTGTAATATCAAGACAGCTATGTGTTTATTTAATAACGTGCCGCTCTGGGTGAAGATCCATTTTGACAATAAAATCAGGTGAAAGTAAATTCATATGTCATTTTTCCCCTTGCTCCTTGAAAATAAAAATTGTTTAGAGCCTATAAAATCCTTATCAAGTTTTAGAACTATGTACTACGTCAAATTAATTTTAGGTGAAGAACAGAGAAAAACATAAAGCGTGTACAAAATTAAGGGATTTAATACTTCTTCCTAAATGTGGAAAAGAAAGAAAAAAGTAAAAAACAATAAAAAATAATAATACAAAAATACGTTTTAACATCTTCTATGTCTACAAACGTATAAAACAAGAATCTTTTTTAGTGATGTGGACTAATTAAATTTGGAACTTGTGATGTAAAAATTAAACTAAACATGAAGCTGAACTTCTAACACCCCGCATGCTGTCACGCACCTGCTGTTTCTCCGTGGGCTCCTTGCCGATGGCGGAAACCTTGGGCGCCGGTGTCCGCTCGCACGTGCATCCTTCAAGCAGGTAAATGCCGGAGGGCCTCGCACTCTGGTCGTTCTCAAAGTAGAAGAGCACGTTCTGGTACAGGGCGAAGTACTTCTCGGCCCAGCGGCTGTTCTCCGTGGTCTTCTTGCTCAAGTAGCCCCGCTTCGTGCCCTCTTTACGCGCCACCACCGACAGATAGAGCGCGTGGCCCTCGTTGTACCGCACGCTCTTCTGCATTTTTGCCCGGTCTTTATTTAAACTTCAATCAGAAGCCATCACATCGCGGCGCATCTTTAGATATGCTGCTGCTGTTATTTTTATCAGACTGATGCCAGAGGGAAGGTTAATGTCTCAGTCTGTTGGAGAACGTAATCCGGGCTTACCATGGTATAAAAAGTTGGAACGTCCGCCGCTCGGCAGCTTTATGGCAGAGTCAGCTCAGACAGTAACTACAGCAATACCTCTCTGTGTTTGTATCCCATAAAACTTCGGCAACGAGTTGCGCTGCTTAGTGCGCGGAAGTAAAGGTTAAAAAAAAAAGGAAAAAAAGGACCGAGTGGCTCACCGGTAGCAATACGAAAACAGAAACAGAGGAACAGACGGTGGAACCAGAATCACAACCGAGATCGGCGGTAATCGGCTTTGACACGCACTTAAAGAGATAGGTCGGTGCCGCCGCGCGCTGCTGACTACTGCGCATCTCTTCATAGGAGCGCAGCGCATGAGCCCCACTGTCGCTCTAAGTGCGCAGGTGCACGAGAGCGCGTGAGCCGTGAAGCCGAAGCAGAGATATTTGGAGAGGCGCAGGTGTTTGAGAGAGGGCTGCATCCCACACAGATGCTGCTGATGTTGCTCAGGGTCCGCTGTCAGGGAGGTTGAAGGAACTGAGCCACCTTGGATTTAAAATTAATTTACTTTATACTCTTTTATTTTTTATGGTTGTTGTAGAGCTTAGTGAAATATTACACTCTAACACTCTCAGACCTTTTCGACGCAGGCTGTAGCGAGATCGAATCCCGTCGAGATCCGACCTCGACGTTTACTGCGTAGCTACCCTTTCCCTGCTCTCTCCACCCTATTGCCTGTCAACTTAGCTTCGAAAAAATTTAAAATTAAGACTGCTAGTGCCTCAAAAATGCCTAAAAAATACGTTTAAATCTTTCACAGAAACATCACTGCACATGCTCCTTTAGTAAGCAACAAGTCCCCTGGTTTTGAAGCCATGGCTCTAGCAGAATGTAGGAAGAGTGTTTTCTGCACGTCTTTGGGTCCAGTTAGGATTCTTTTGTTTTTGAGTTTTATTGTCAGTTAGTTTATAATTTTTTTTAGCCTATTTTCAGGTTTGATGTCTGACCCCCCGGGGGTCATTTAAAATATACATTAATTTAAAAATACGATGTTTATTTATTTATTAAATAAGTAAATATAGAGGGAAATAATTTTAATTTATTTTTAGGGGGTCACCAGTCTCTGCCACTGTTCTTTTGGGGGTCACAGGCTGAAATATTTGGGAACCCCTGTTCTCCTTATAAAATAAAGTATACTTAACTTTGACAGATTTTTGAATTTCTGAATTTTTTGAAAACTTTCTTCAGTAGTTTCATCTACTATGTTTTTTGTATTTTTCATGTTAATGTTTTAATAAAAAATAATAATAAAAAAAACTCAAATTCAGTATCTCAGAGAATTTTAATATTGTGAAAAGGTTCAATATTGAAGACACCTGGTGCCACACTCTAATCAGCTAAGTAACCCAAAACACCTGCGAAGGCCTTTAAATGGTCTCTCGGTCTAGTTCTGTAGGCTACCCAATCATAGGGAAGACTGCTGACTTGACAGTTGTCCAAAAGATGACCATTGACACCTTGCACAAGGAGAGCAAGACACAAAAGCTCATTGCTAAAGAGGCAGGCTGTTCAGAACTCTGTGTCCAAGCACATTAACAGAGAGGCAAAGAGAAGGCAAAGATGTGGTAGAAAAAAAGTGTACAAGCAATAGGGATAACCGCACACTGGAGAGGATTGTGAAACAAAACCCATTCAAAAATGTGGGGGAGATTCACAAAGAGTGGACTGCAGCTAGAGTCAGTGCTTCCAGAACCACCACGCACAGACGAATGCAAGACATGGGTTTTAGCTGTTGCATTCCTTGTGTCAAGCCACTCTTGAACAAGAGACAGCTTCGAAAGCATCTTGCCTGGGCTAAAGACAAAAAGGACTGGGCTGCTGCTGAGTGGTTCAAAGATGTGTTCTCTGATGAACATAAATGTTGCATTTCCTTTGGAAATCAAGGTCCCAGAGTCTGGAGGAAAAGAGGAGAGGCACAGAATCCATGTTGATTGAGGTCCAGTGTAATGTTTCCACGGTCAGTGACGGTTTGGGGTGCCATGTCATCTGCTGGTGTTGGTCCACTGTGTTTTCCGAGGTCCAAGGTCAACACAGCCATATACCAGGAAGATTGAGAGCACTTTGTGCTTTCTGCTGCTGACCAACTTTATGGAGATGCAGATTTCCTTTTCCAACAAGACCTGGTACCTGCACACAGTGCCAAAGCTACCAGTATCTGGTTTAAGGACCATGGTATCCCTGTTCTTAATTGGCCAACAAACTTGCCTGACCATAACCCCATAGAAAATCTATGGGGTATTGTGAAGAGGAAGATGCAATACACCAGACCCAACAATTCATTATAATCATCAAAATTAAATGAATTAACGTTTGAATGTAATATACAAGTTTCACTTTTTGAATGGAATTACTCAAATAAATAAATTTTTTCTTGATATTCTAATTTTATGATCAGCACCTGTATAACATAGCAATGCTACATAAGCATGACAATAAATCTAACTTTCAGAATGCAAACATTGGTTATAAAAATAAACTTGATGTCAACGTTTAATAACAGTTTAATGAATCCTTGTCTCAGTGTCAGTTAACAAAACTATTTTCCAAAACTAGCTTTTCCAGTTAATGCTCTGTTTCTACACAGAATTCAAATCCTGTAAGCAGATGCAAATTTACTTTTAGAATTTAAGAGGATTAGATTTAACATCACAAAGGTCAAAAACCATCTGGCGGCCAGTTCATAGTTTCACCATACTTGATGCTTATGCTATTTATCCACAAGCACATTACAAAACCAACTCAAGACACTGTATGTTTCCTACATATTACACTTTTCTCTTTATGAGGTATCAGGACTGCACAGCTAAAGGGCAATGCAAGCAGTAGGCTGTGTTCAGGGACCACATTAAGTTGATGCAAATCAACCGCTCCCAAATTTCTAGTGTCATGCTGCTTTTTTTAGTTGCTGTGCCTCTTTTTTTCAGCCACTGTACACTTTTGTGAGTCAAGTGCATCAGATACCAGCTTCCTACTTCATTTTCTGCTTGCTACTGGGTCCAAACAATTAAATAAAATATTCTTTGCAAATTTCACCTCTGTGATCAGGACATCAGTTCCACACTGTGTAAAGTTCCTCTTTTTCTCTGCTGAAGGTTTTAGACTTTGCTGAATGGACAATAAATGACAGGAGCTATGGCATGCTCTTGTTTGTTTAGAGTTCTATGAAGGATCCGCATCATGGAGCTAGTTTGCATGTCCACATACGTTCAGTTACATGCATAGAGGAAAATTGTGCAGGATTAGGCATTCTCATTTATTCACATGCAAATATTTTCATGTATAGATTTTTTTAAATTTTGTAACAATGCCCACTTAACATACAAGCTTCAAAGCCAGCCATGTATGAAGTTTCTGCAAACAATCCGTTCTAAGAGAAACATTTTAATAGTGCTGTTATCAACACAGCTACAGTACTTTATATGTGACTGATTCAAAATACAGGGTGGTGATGCTATTCTTATTGTGTAAGTGTGTTTTCTTCTGAAAACTCTCACACACACCAACACAACTGACACAAACACACACATACACACACACACACAGTTGTAAAGAGGGTGAAAGCAGAAGTTTCTATTTTTACAAAGTGGTGACATGCATCAGAAGAATTGTTTGTTTTGAAACTCTTATTCAGCCTGAAAGCACAAACAGATGTTGTAGTGCATCAGCTAGATAGTGTCCGTGTCCGTGTGTGTGTGTGTGTGTGTGTGTGTGTGTGTGTGTGTGTGTGTGTGTGTGTAAAGGCACTCAATCAGAACATTTATATGCCCTTTAGCACATGTGTGTTTCTTGGGATCCTAGCCATGTGTAACAACATTAAAGGCCAGCACGAATTTTTCTACACCTTTCAGTGTCACACTAACTTACGCCTAAACCAGTCCAGGAGGAGGAGGAGTCATAGCTAACTCCCCACAACGTCATTGTTTGAACAAAATCACATGTTCCAACATGGCGTTTTCATTCCACGCAGGTCTATGATGGGAACCGGACAGAGGCTGACATAATGCTTCAACTTGGACCCAAAGGCTACTATGATCACACCGACCATATCCACAAAGTTAAGTAATGATTTGCTGTTTGAGTACCTTGCATTCATTCATTAAAAAAGGGGTAATTAAGACAAGGTTGATTTCTTTTCTGAGGCCTACAGAAACGTCCTGTGTCTCAGAGTACTCCCCACAGCAGGTCTAATTGAAGCAGTTTTGCCCAGCCTGACAGAGGACAATGGCACCCCAGCATCGCACGCCTTCCTTGCGTGGATTATTGGGACAGTTTTGCTTCCCTCAACTGGTCGCCCAGGACATCTTTTCTTCAGAGCGGTTCACGTAAGAGGTAGTGTTTGGGCAGAGAAGATTAGTTTAGAATGAAACTAACTGCTGAAACCACTGAAACCGCTAACGGGGAGCGCTGGTCAAGGCAGGGGTAACACGTGACTCGCTGCCATCTTATGAATCTATTAAGAATTTTTTATCCAGAAAGGATGTTAGTCCGTTCGTTCGTTCGTTCGTTCGTCGTCTTCCGCTTATCCAGGACCGGGTCGCGGGGGCAGCAGACTCAGCAGAGACGCCCAGACATCCCTCTCTCCAGACACCTCCTCCAGTTCCTCCGGGGGGAGCCCAAGGTGTTCCCAGGCCAGCCGAGAGACATAGTCCTTCCAGCGTGTCCTGGGCCGTCCCCTGGGCCTCCTCCTGGTGGGACGTGCCTGGAACACCTCCCGAGGAAGGCGTCCAGGAGGCATCCGGTATAGATGCCCGAGCCACCTCAACTGGCTCCTCTCGATGTGGAGGAGCAGCAGCTCTACTCCGAGCCCCTCCCGGATGGCCGAGCTCCTCACCCTATCTCTAAGGGAGTGCCCGGCCACCCTACGGAGGAAGCTCATTTCAGCCGCTTGTATCCGTGATCTCGTTCTTTCGGTCATGACCCAAAGTTCATGGCCATAGGTGAGGGTAGGAACGTAGACCGACCAGTAAATTGAGAGCTTTGCTTTTCGGCTCAGCTCTCTCTTCACCACAACGGACTGACACAGCGCCCCCATTACTGTGGCAGCCGCACCGATCCATCTGTCGATCTCCCGCTCCATTCTTCCCTCACTCGTGAACAAGACCCCGAGATACTTAAACTCCTCCACTTGAGGCAGGAACTCCCCTCCAACCTGAAGAGGACAAGCCACCATTTTCCGGTCGAGTACCATGGCCTCGGACTTGGAGGAGCTGATCCTCATCCCAGCCGCTTCACACTTCCAATGTAAAAAAACAATAATTCCCCAAATATTTTTTCACTAAATGTGATAGCTAATTAAGCAAAAGTTAAGAATAATTTATCCAGGAAATTTTTAGTTCTTATTCAAAATAATATTTAAGGAAATTTAAATATTTCCTTAATAATATTTCCTTAGATATTATTTTACTAAATAGAGGCAGCTAATTAAACACCATTGAGAATTAGTCATCCAGAAGGTTGTTTTTTTCAGCAAATCATTCTTTAAAATGTTTTATTAAAATAATGTTTTATCTGATCTTCCATTGTGAATGGTTGTTTGAAGGTATACCAATGTTAGTTCCAAGACTAACTTGACTTCATTTCCAGATCCCTCAAGATAATCTTTGGTTCTCAAACATAAATAAATTGAATGGTAATGTTGCATCACTTTATTGGCCCTGGTTTTTAACCATCTTTGATTCATGTGTTCATATTGTATATAGTTGGTCTTCTTTATTCTTTCACTTTGCTTGGTAGTTTTAATGGGATTGTTCTAGTGTAGTAAAGAGTTTGTTGATTGAAATATGTTTGACTTTGAGTTGACTTTTATTAATAAATTCTTGTATTTTAAGAAATTGTGTGAATTTATTCCCTGTGTGTGACTTTTGCTCTTCAGTAATGTCAGAACTTGGCTCACCCCTTTTATTATTGTCCAAATACCACCACCATATTGGGCTGGTATTCACCGGACAACACTTAACAGACCGAAATATTATTAAATAAAATATACGAAAAATTAATATCAAATAATATATTTATAATAATAATGAAAACAGTGTTCCACAGCCAAGCTATAAATGTAATGACACTGAAGTAAATTTACTTTGACATGACATTCTTTTATCATAAAAATAAAAGACTAAAATCAAATAAATGTCTTCTAAAATTGTCAAATTACAAAATCTTAGAAATTGATATTACAAATTCATCAGAAGTCCTGTTAGTTCTGACACCAGTACAGCAGAAATGTCATGACGTTTTGGAATATTGCCTCTAATCATGATCGTTTATGTTTTCCAGATACTTACTTGTTCTGGTTATGGTGCATTTTAGTTCTGTTAGTTTTAGATTTATCTTTTGGTTCCGTTATCGTTGTTTCTCTTTTCAGTTCCTATCAGGTTTTGTATCCACTCTCAGCCACTGCCTCCATAATCAGCTTCATTAGGTCCCCCTGTTTAATGCTAATTAGTCTCACTGCTTTCACCCATGCCATGATCGTGTTTCATACTGTAGCTTGTAAAGGTGTTCATAGAACATGAAACTTTCGCAAACTCAAATTAAAATGTATTTATTTAATTTTATGTGTTTAACCAACAATACAAAGTTACACTCCAGCATAACTGTCTTCAGAAGTCACCTGATTAGATAATAGAGTCTATGTGGAAATTTATCTCAGTATAAATGCAGTTGTTCTGTGAAGGCCTCACAGGTTTGTTAGAGAACATTAGTGAACAAACAGCATCATGAAGACCAAGGATCACAGCAGATTGGTCAGGGAGAAGGCTGTGGAGAAGATTAAAGAACGGTTTGAACATCTCTCAACATCTGAATATAGTGAGAGTATGGCAACACTGTAAACCTCCAAAACCTAGCTGCCCATCTAAAAGTGACTGGCCAGGCAAGGAGAGTATTTATCAGAGAAGCAGCTAAGAAGCCAATGGTAACTCGGGAGGAGTTACAGAGATCTACAGATCCGATGGAAGAATCGGTGGACAAGACAGGGGCAGGATGAGAAGAAGATTATTGCTGAAAGCCAAAGGAAGTCCTGTATGTAGTTTGCCACTAAACCATGTAAGCACAGTAAAGATGAGAAAGAAGGTGCTGTGGTCAAAAGGGTAACAAAAGGTAACTTTGCCCTACACACATGGAGCTATATGGAGCAGAATCGTGCTGTACTGATGCTTTTCTTCAGCAGGAGCACGAAAGCTGTTCAGAGTTGAACGGAAGATGGATGAGTCTTAATGTATGGCAATCCTGGAAGAAAAACAGCCTTCAAAAGTCTTGATACTGTTTTTGTCCTACATTAAGGGTTGGTTTCCTGCTGGAAGATTCACTTTCAAGCAGGACCCTTAATAAACAATCAGCACTATAATGAAGTGGTTTAGATCAAAGTATATTTATGTATTCGAATGGCCCAGTCACAGTCCAGACCTAAATCAATTGAGAATCTTGGCAGGACCTGAAAATTGACATTCATGGACACTCTCTATCCAATTAGAGCTATTGTGCAATGAAACATTGGGCAAAATGTCAGTTTCTAGATGTGGAAAGCTGGTAAAAGCGTACCGCAGCTATAAATGCAGAAACAGGTGGTTCTGCAAAGTATTGACTCAGGGGCAATACAAATGCACGGTACACTTTAAGTTTTTGTTTTGTAAATTCTTTTAAAAACAATGTATTACTTTCCCTCAACTTCATTACTTTGCATAGCTTTGAGTTCTTTGTGTCTCATCTGACCAGATTACACTCTTCCACTGTTTGTTTGTGGAACTGTTAAACAAGACTTCTTATGGGTTTCTTTGAATGGATTTTATGTAAGGTTATTATTTTCCTTTCCCTTCACGGTTATGTACTACTTTGTGTTGATAAATCTCATAAAATCTCAATAAATTACACTGAAGGTTGAGGTTAGATCATGAAACAAATGTGAAAAGTTCATAGAGTATGTATGCTTATTAATGTACTGTGTACTGTCTATAAATGTCACAAAGAAATATTTTTGCAAGACAACCAGTAGATGGGGCAATAGTCATCTTATTTGTGTTGCTTTGTGGCGTTTTGCAATGTAAACTGTGTTTTAATTCCTCTGTTTTACTCAGGAAGAAGGTCAAAGTACTAAAAAGGTTTCAGCTTTGTTAAATCAGTGTGTGAAGGGTTTAAATAGCCTGACAATATGAACAACGTGTGTGTTGTAGAGACAAAATATCGTTTTTTGAGAGGATATTGTGTTTTATTTTGTCCTGATTGCTCTGATAATTGTATGTGCAGTGGTGCTAACTGGGACAAGCTTTGGAAAAAGGGCCTCTTTTCAGATCACACAGAAGAAAAAGCTGTAAGTAAAAACAAAAGTCGGGGTCATGAAAGTCCAAGTTTTTTTTCCTTTTTATGATGATATATATATATATATATTCTAAATACAATACTGTACATACCTATGTAGGCCACATTTCTCATTTTAAAATTTGATAAATTTGTCATTTCAATCTGTGCTTTTTCATCTTTATTGAATCAGGGGTTGAATTAAAACATCCTCATTGGTTTAGAAGTACTGTTCCCAACTAGATTTCTTCTTAATACAGTGATATGCTGTTTATTAAGTTTTAAGGATGTCTTGTTTTGATGCTCATATTTGCATCTATGATGTAGAACAGGAAAATAATCATATAACAGATACAAATGAAGAGATCACCTCCTGGAGGACCTTTAGAGTCTGCTACATGTACTTGAGTTGAGTGGGTTTGCAGCTGTTAATTGATAAATTATCTATATTATGTACAAAGTGCATATCACTAAGTACTGAACAAACGTTTTTGACAGAATTGTGAGAGCTATGGCAGGCCCGGAATGCAGTGTTACAACTACTGTCATAAGGTGTTTTTTTTCTCAATGTGTAAATGTGATCTTGCAGGTGCTTCTCTGTAATTGGTGGACTCAGAAGACAGACAAATGTGCATTGGTTACTTAAGAGGAGTTGATGTGTATGATCATCCTCTGCTCCAACCATCCACACCCTGTGAAGTGCCTTTTAAACACAGTCAAAGTTGTGTGATGTTGAGAAGTTTCTAGGGCTGGACTGCCCTTTAATTTTTGATACTAGTATGATGTATTTGTTCCGTACGGAGCCCAGCAAGGGTCAGCGGGTAAGAAAAAACAAAGCACAGTTGTGTAATATGGGCGCACAGATTGCAAAACAGAGAGCACAGTTTAGTAAAGCGTGAGTACAGATTTCCATCGGCTTTGTTTTCTTGTACCCGCTGACACTTGTCGGGCTCCGTAGTTTTGAATTGGTCCGTTTGGCTAATGTTTCAAATAGGTTCCTTTTGTTTGTTGTTCCAGTATAAGTGCACCCTAAAGCTATACCCCACTCCCTATCTGTGTTAAAATCTGAAAAGTAAAATAACATCTCGTAAATAAACCATTGTAAAATCATACATCTGACAAGGATGGATCACGTTGGTGTAGTGGCCTGGCCAACAATTTTGATGCCAAAGCAGACGTGTGCAGACAGGATACTCTAAGCACTGACTATAAAAAGCATTGTTGAGTTGAATAAGCATGCACAATTCAAAGTTCTTACTTTAAAATTTTTTATAATACAAACATAACTTCAGTGTGTTAAATTGAAATATATGAGATAGACCAACTCAAAGTATTATTATGAAGTGAAAGGAAAATGATACCCTGAAATAAAATCCATTGGAAGAAAGCATAAGAAAGCATTGTTTAGAGTTTGCAAACACACCATACAGCAGTGTTTTCCAACCCTGGTCTTTAGGACCATTTCCCTGCATGTTTTGGAGGTTTCCCTGCTTTAACACACCTGATTCAGATAATTGCAGTTCAGCAAAAGCCTGGTAATCAGCCATCAACTGAAATCAGGTGTGTTAAAGCAGGGAAAGATCTAAAACATGCAGGACAGTGTGCCTTGAGAACCAGGGTTAAAAAACACTGCCATATAGAGAAGTGATTCCCAACCGTGGGTACTCGTACCCCTGGTGGTACATGAACACATTGCAGGGCTACGTGAAAACATTTAATATTTTATTTCCAAGATGACGGGTAAATATCATCAGTTTGTAGAGATGATTCTTGTGTGATGCTTTATTAAGATCCAGGGGCAAAATACACAAAGCTTTTGTCCACCAAAAGAGAGAGAAATAGGAAAAAGTAACAGCTGTTTCCACTCTGCCTCCAGATATATCAAAGCTTATCGAGGACAAGCAGTCTCATGTGTCTCATTAAATCTCAGTTAAATAATGAAAACAAAGTAAAACTGAAAGAGTGAACCTGAATATTATTTTTATGAAGTGTTCTGTTGCTGAGTTTTTAGGTTTAAATGTCTGTTTATGGGGGACTTGTTCAAAAGAGCTCCAGTTGTAAAACAAAAGCAGGTATATTATTTATGTTGATTTTGTATTTATTTAGATTACTTATTCACTTTCACAGAGTTTCAAGAGTTATTTTTGGGGTTTTTTAGCTAAAAAGAATAAAACGCCTAATAAATAAATGTTCAAGTTAATGAAATTAAATAAAATGAATTTAATTTAATGATAATTTTTGCTAACACGTTCGACTGAGGGAAGTGTCCCTCGCCCCGCCAACAAGGCAGTAATAGTACGTTTTCACAGTTGATGTCATTCATTTTATTAGATCACATCGTGAGTGACTTCTTTCCCTGCTTCCTCGCTGCTCTACTCTCTATAGCCCAACTTGACAAAAGCTGGATGAAAACACACCCATCACCCCTCAACAACGCTGAGTTACACGCAGGTGAACACCTGCTCCAGACAGCAGAGAGAGCGGACAGAAAATCATGCCGCTAAAACCTGGAAAACAGGCAAGAATATCTGCGGTTTTTAAAAGTGGTGAATTTCGTCTTGATGGCAGCATTTTCTCTTCTGCAACCAGCAGCAGAGCTAACTCTCCTACTCCTGGAACATACAGTGCCTTGCGAAAGTATTCGGCCCCCTTGAACTTTTCAACCTCTTGCCACATTTCAGGCTTCAAGCATAAAGATATAAATTTCTAATTTTTTGTGAAGAATCAACAACAAGTGGGACACAATCGTGAAGTGGAATGAAATTTATTGGATGTGTCAAACTTTTTTAACAAATAAAAAACTGAAAAGTGGGGCGTTCAATATTATTCGGCCCCCTTGCGTTAATACTTTGTAGCGCCACCCTTTGCTGCAATTACAGCTGCAAGTCGCTTGGGGTATGTCTCTATCAGTTTTGCACATCGAGAGACTGAAATTCTTGCCCAGTCTTCCTTGCAAAACAGCTCGGGCTCAGTGAGGTTGGATGGAGAGCGTTCATGAACAGCAGTCTTCAGCTCTTTCCACAGATTCTCGATTGGATTCAGGTCTGGACTTTGACTTGGCCATTCCAACACCTGGATATGTTTATTTGTGAACCATTCCATTGTAGATTTGGCTTTATGTTTTGGATCATTGTCTTGTTGGAAGATAAATCTTTGTCCCAGTCTCAGGTCTCTTGCAGACTCCAACAGGTTTTCTTCCAGAATGGTCCTGTATTTGGTCCCATCCATCTTCCAATCAATTTTGACCATCTTCTCTGTCCCTGCTGACGAAAAGCAGGCCCAAACCATGATGCTGCCACCACCATGTTTGACAGTGGGGATGGTGTGTTCAGGGTGATGAGCTGTGTTGCTTTTACGCCAAACATATCATTTTGCATTGTGGCCAAACAGTTCGATTTTGGTTTCATCTGACCAGAGCACCTTCTTCCACATGTCTGGTGTGTCTCCCAGGTGGCTTGTGGCAAACTTTAAACAAGACTTTTTATGGATATCTTTGAGAAATGGCTTTCTTCTTGCCACTCTTCCATAAAGGCCAGATTTGTGCAGTGTACGAATGATTGTTGTCCTATGGACAGACTCTCCCATCTCAGGATGACAATGCACCAATACACACAGCAAGACTGGTGAAAGATTGGTTTGATGAACATGAAAGTGAAGTTGAACATCTCCCATGGCCTGCACAGTCACCAGATCTAAATATTATTGAGCCACTTTGGGGTGTTTTGGAGGAGCGAGTCAGGAAACGTTTTCCTCCACCAGTATCACGTAGTGACCTGGCCACTATCCTGCAAGAAGAATGGCTTAAAATCCCTCTGACCACTGTGCAGGACTTGTATATGTCATTCCCAAGATGAATTGACGCTGTATTGGCCACAAAAGGAGGCCCTACACCATACTAATAAATTATTGTGGTCTAAAACCAGGTGTTTCAGTTTCATTGTCCAACCCCTGTATATGTATGTATAGGTACATATATAGGTGTGTGTATATAGTATGTGTATATATTTACATATGAATACTTGTGGGTATCTGAACATATATCTAAATATGTGTGTAAATGTATGTATTTGCTTAAATATATATATGTATTTATTTTTTGTGAACTTTGAATCAGAAGCATAGAAATCAAACAGGAAACAAGAAGTTTATTACATACGTAATGGGTTATAAGATGGAGAAGGGGTATGAATAAATACATTTTAATTCTTCATACTCCTTTTCAAACACTTTCCACTAATTAAGGTCACATCTGTATACTTACAAGTGTATACAATTGGATAATTTGTTTAAACTATTAGTTTGTATTTATGTTCAAATTCATATATGGATATGTAATGTGGCGTTTGAGTTTACACTTTAGGTGTTTCAGTTTCATTGTCCAACCCCTGTATATTGTAGGCAAACACAGCTAAATACACCACAGAAGACTCATATTTTCATGCTGAATAATAATAAGTTCTTTTGAAGTCTCAGTTGAGAAACACGCTGTGTCACATTAGGTAACATTAACAGACATTTAACTTTGAATGCCGTGCTGGACTTAATTATACTTGAAAAGTAAGCATGCTATCTGTTCGGTTGCAGATTCATTCCCACACTCCATCAGACATGCAAACCAGCCATCATCAATGTAAGCCAGGTCAAAGTAACCACTGGCTCCTTTATAAATGACCCCTGCTTTTTTCCATATACTTAAATCTAGAGGGTTTGTTTTTAACATATACTCCTAAATTCATTCTTTTCTTCTTATCTGTTGGGTGAGAAAAAAGTAACCACTCGTTTTTTTGACTTTTGTCTCTGGACTGCAGAGGTGTCATCTCTGCAGTCCAGATATTGAACTGTTGGCAGTAAGTTTTCATCCATATTATTTACTCAGAGTTCACCAGTGTTATTTTGGCAACAGTTTACGTTCCACTTTCCGCTGTTGCCGACACTGCACGTGATGCCATCAGCTCAGTTGTTGCTAAGCTACAGACACAAAACCCCAATGCTTTTGTGGAAATTTCTGGTGATTTTAACCATGCTTCACTCTCTGCTACACTTCCAACGTTTCAACAGTTTGTCAGCTGCTCTATCAGAGAAAACAAAACATCGGATTTGTTTTATGTAAATGTCAAGGACTCATACATCTCTACAGCAAGACCTCCTCTAGGCAAATCAGATCACAATCTTGTTTTTCTCTGCTCAAAATATAAGCCCCTTGTTCAGAGGCAACCTGTAATAAAGAGGACTGTGAGAAAATGGTCACAGGAAGCTGAAGAAGCTCTGCAAGGTTGCTTTGAGGCTACAGACTGGGACCCACTGTGGCTGCCACATGGAGAGGACATAAATGCCATGACTGAGTGTGTAACCGACTATATAAACTTCTGTGTGGATAACATCATCCCCACCAGAACCGTGAGATGCTTCCCCAATAACAAACCTTGGATCACCAGTGACCCGAAGGACCTGCTTAACGAGAAAAAAAGAGCCTTCAGAGAGGGAGACAGAATTATTGAGGAGTTTACAGAAGCAACTTAAAGTCAAGATTAGAGACAGCAAGGAGGTTTACAAGAAGAAGCTGGAGAGCAATCTCCAGCAAAACAATATCAGAGATGTGTGGAGAGGGATGAAGAAGATCACAGGCTTCAAGCAGAAGGATGATCAGACCGATGGAGGTCTGGACAGAGCCAATGAACTGAACACATTCTTCAATAGGTTCAGTTCAGAAACAAGCTTCGCATCCTCCTCTCCTGCTCACAGCCAAACAGACATTCCACCTTCCTTTGACCCAAAGGACCCACAGCTGTCCAGTAACACCTCACATTTTTTATCTTCCACCTCAGCCCTGGACCCTTCTGCTTCTACATGTTTGCCTTCAACCGTATCAGAAGATGCTGATGCTTCCTTTGCTTCCCCCTTCCACCTGTGTGTCTCAAGAAGTCAGGCGAAGATGCAACTGGAGAGACTGAATCGGAATAAGGCTGCAGGTCCAGATCAGCCCTAGAGTCCTGAAGGCCTGTGGAGAGCAGCTCTGTGGGATTCTGCAGCACCTCTCCAACCTTAGCCTGGCCCAGAAGAAGGTTCCGGTGTTGTGGAACACCTCCTGTCTTGTTCTGGTACCAAAGAAAACTCACCCATTAGTCCTCAATGACTATAGACCTGTTGCCCTGACATCTCACATCATGAAGGTCCTAGAGAGACTCCCATTGGCCCACCCGAGTAAGCAAACAATAAACTATCAGGACCCCCTTCAGTTTGCTTATCGCTGTGGAGTTGGAGTTGAAGATGCCATCATACACCTGCTTCAACAAACCCACTGTCATCTGGACAAAGCCAGCAGCACTGTGAGGATCATGTTCTTTGATTTCTCCAGTGCATTTAATACAATCCAACCTGATTTGCTTTGTCAGAAACTCCAGAAGACCTCCAGGTGGAGGCCTCAACAATCTCTTGGATCAAAGACTACCTGACAAACAGACCACAGTTTGTGAGACTGAAGGGTTGTGAGTCTAACCAGGTAGTCAGCAGCACCGGAGCACCACAGGGGACTGTACTCTCACCATTCCTTTTCACTCTGTACACCTCAGACTTCCAGTACAAGACAGACTCCTGTCATCTGCAGAAATACTCGGATGATTCTGCAGTCGTGGGGTGGATCAGAGATGGACAAGAAGCTGAGTACAGGAAGGTGGTGGACCGCTTTGTGGCATGGTGTGGAAACAATCATCTCATTTTGAACGTGACTAAAACAAAGGAGATGATTGTAGATTTTAAGAGAAACAGGAATAAGTCAAAAACTATTTCCATCATGGGAGAAGAAGTGGAGGTGGTGGAGGAGTATAAATACCTCGGTGTTCACCTGGACAACAGACTGGAGAGGAGATGCAACTGTGAAGCTGTCTAAAATAAGGGACAGAGCAGACTGTACTTCTTGAGGAAGCTTAGATCCTTTGGTGTTTGCAGCAAGATGCTGCATATCTTCTATAAGTCTGTTGTGTAAAGTGTGATCTCTTCTGCCATCATCTGCTGGGGAAGCAGCATCAGAGCCAGGGACTTAAAAAAGCTCAACAAGCTGATAAAAAAGGCTGGTTCTGTTCTGGGGACTCCTCTGGAACCTCTGGAGATCATTGTGGAAAGACGGATTCTTCATAAAATGAAGAACATTATGGGGAACCCTGAGCATCTTCTTCATGAGACTGTCCTACAACAACAGTGTCTTCAATCAGAGGCTTCTTCAGATGTGCTGTAAGACGGAGCGCTACAGGAGATCCTTCCTGCCCTCAGCCATCAGCATCTACAATGGCTCTTTGAGGAAACCCACATAATGAGCTACAACAACATTTAATTTCCCTTTGGGATTAATAAAGTATTTTTGAATTGAATTGAATTTGAACTTATTTTCCTTTCCTACTAATCTACAATGTATTCCTTGTTTTATAAATATTACACGGCCTCCTCCACCTCACTGTACCCTGTGTCCTCGAATGCTGTCATGCCCTTTTATTGTCACAATAAGGGTGGAGGTATAGCAGGACCAACATCCAGATCAGCAGCTTCAGAGCCGTGTGGTGAGTCAAAGTTCTTTAAAAGGAAACACGAGCAGGACATGAACCAGGGTAGCAAGCAATCCAGTGGTGAGAAATCAAAACCATGGAGTATAAATCCTGAGGTAGGGAGGAGAATGGACCAATGAAGAAAGTAGTAAATAATGAGAACACTAGAATAAGTCATGCACCCAGTCTAATATGAACTGACACAACAGCAACTGAAGAACACAAACAGGGAAGTGTAGAAAAACAGACGAACTAAAACTCAAACACAGGAGGATCATGATATTTATTACACAGTCTAACTCAGATTTAAAAAAAACATTAGGTTCACTTTTCAAATTCTTGACCATCTTGCGTTCCATTCAAGAAGAATCATTATATTCCTCCTCAACGCATTTTTGGCTCAAATTCAATTCAATTCAATTCAAAAATACTTTATTAATCCCAAAGGGAAATTAAATGTTGTTGTACCTCATTATGAGCTACAACAACATTATAAATGTTATTTATAATAACATTATTATTATCATTATAAACATTATAAATCTTTAGTTTATTACTTCCCAAGACAGATCCGTCACAGCAAGGGATTTTCCTGCACCTTTCACTATAATTGAGATTATTCTTTCTTTTTCACTTGATCAGTGCAACTAATAATGTAAGTCACAAATAAAATGAAGTTATCCATTGTAATTTCCATTGCTGACATTCCTGTTTGACTTGACCCAAGTCTTGCATTTGGAGAAATATCTTGCCTTCCTTGAAGTGTTGGATATTGCTTAGCACTCAGAATTAAAGCAAGTCGAGCAGCTTGTCATGTGATCAAATGAGCGTAATGTCATTGTATTACAGTTGCTTGACTCAATCAGTACATAAAACATCTGCAGGAAATCAAACTGGTCTACGTGACAGTTGTACCATAACAATTTCATTAGCTTATCTGGACCGCTGAACTCTAATGTCAAAGCGACCAGGCAGGATTCAGGATATCATAAGTCTTTCCAGCTGGACTATTTCTATCCAGCCTACAAGTTCGCTTTTACAATAACAAGTCCATTAGTCTTTCCTCACTCCAAGAACTTTTCCTTATAATCTACACAGAATTCATTTTCACATATGGTAAAAACAATAGCAAAACTTTTTAATCTACCAAACAAAGCTTTAAGCTTCCACAGAAGCGACTGGAGCTTTGATTTTATTGTCATCAGAGGAGCGTAAAAGTCTTAATGATTATAACATTGAGCAATGTCAAGCAAGGATTTATAAGTTGCTCAAAGTCATTAAGAGCCCACCAAAAGACCTTTTATCAGCGAAGGGTAAGGTTGGAAGTTGACAAGCGTGTTAAACTGCAGCTTGAGCTTGATGATATCTTGCAGACAGCAGACGCCACTATGAGTGAACTGTTAGAGGCTGAAAAGAAGTTGGAAGCAGCTGAGTTGAAAGCCAGAAGGTTGGAGTTAGCTGAAATTAGCCAGAACACACCCCCATCCCTAGAGGACTAGGGTGTGGAGATAAAACCCACCTCACAGGTTGAAACCTTTGTAAGATAGACACTAATAATGCAGAATGTAGAATATAAACTATCTATGTGTGTAACTGGAATGTGCAGATAGATGACAGGGAGTAAAGGATAGAGAGTGCAAGGTCATAAATTGGTGAAGGACAGGGAAGGCCAGAGACAAGACAAGATAAGCTTGCTGGAAGAAATAACAAGAAGCACTCCTTATTTGGACATAAGGAACTGTTATGCTATACATGAGTGACATGATATATGTATATGTTGAACACACCCCTGAGACTTAATAAAACGAGCTGGAAGCGGAGAGAGACCAGAGTTGGGCTCGCAGGTGTTTGGCTGGGGTCTATCTCTCATCTGCGCAGAGGCGAATATAAGTTGATTGTACTTTGTGTTTATTTCACTCTTTTGAAACCTGTTCCCAAATCAACGGACCCTGGGAAGCACAGACGGCTTCGACAATTTGGGGGCGTCGTCCGGGATTGGGAAAACAGATGAAAATTGGGATCACTGACATGACAAGGACCAACAGACACCGGACACAGGCTAGCCAAAACTACAGAAAAGGTAAGCAGAACCTGTTTTATCAAACTCTGCTTTTGGATTTTCGATAGGCTAAATTAATATTGTGTCCGATGTCTTAGTAAGTCTGAGTCTGCCAAAACTTAAGAAAAAGCGTGTCATTAAGGTTGACTAGGATTTAAACTGCTGAATAGGATGTTGTTTTAAGAGAATTACAAGATTTAGTGGTGGTGTTGCGTGGGAAAATATAGTAATTTCTCAAAAATGGCAGTTCAGAGTAGTTCTCGACGGTGGGGTACTATTAGCTGGGTTAGAGGCCCGAGGACATGAGAAACCTCGAATTCTACAGATAACTAAGAACAAGATCAGGCAAAATACACTGTGTGTGAATGCTGATGAGTAACAGAGATATTTCTCTGTGAAAACTCAGATTACAGACGTCTGCATAAACACAGAAGGAACAATATAAGCGGTGGAAAATAACACCGTAAGAATAGGTAGTCCTATGAGTTCGAGACATTTTTCTTAAGAGCCGTGAACAGAAGTTATTACAACTGTAAGACTGACCATGAGCTGTGAGTTGGGCACAACCAACAAGATCAGACAGAAATAAAAGTTAAATGAATGAGCTGTGAGTTGGACAAATAACCAACAAGATCAGACGTTGTTAGGGTCAAAAAATGAATGAGCTGTAAGTTGGACACATAACCAACAACATCAGACGTTGTTAGGGTTAAAAAGCTGTGAGCTGGATACACACTCCAGCAAGATCAGACAAGATTTATAATTTAAGTGAATGAGCTGTGAGCTGGACACACACGAAGTGACATGAGTGAATGAAAGCGGTTGTGTGTGTGTGGGGAAGAACGCCAAAGCAGCGAGCAGCTCCCATTGCGGGTTAAAAAAAAAAAAACGGTGTGAAAGGCCCGGGGGACTGGATAGGTGTTCGGTCTGGTAACCTGATGGTGATAACAAGGACTGGCCACTGAAAACAGGCTCCTGGGGGGTGGATGTGTTCTGGTGTCTTGAGGGTCAATTAGAGAACCTTCAATTGGGCCATAGTGTGCCATACGTCCCGGTCGGCCAGAACTGAATGAGTGAGTGACTGAGATAACGCATTAAATATATCTTTTAGAAAACAGGATAGTAGTTGTCATAAGAATGGAAGGTGAGTTTGATAGAGAAATAGATATTAGTCCAGAGAAACAGAATGGTCCATGGAAGATTCCACTCTCATAGGCATAGCTCTTAGACAAATGTATCCAGTAACCAGAAGACGTTCCATTCCAAAATTTGAGTGGAACGCAAACACAAATCCTACAGAATATTTAGATCAGTGCAAATCCATGTGGCAAACACAGACAGGAACTAATCCAGACAGAGCTGGTCCCCAAAAGAACTGGTTCCGGGATGCTGTCTTAAGAGGGTTACCGTTGCAGGTTAAAACTAATATGGAGGATAATCCCGACCTCCCTGGATCAGAGACTGGAGTATGGGATTGCCATCTGATGCATCATTTATCTAAACTTAAAGAGGCAAAACAAAATGAGGAGAGTGAATTAAAAACGTTACAAACTCAGCTCCTGAAAATGCAATTAGCAGAAGCTAAACAGAAGGTCGGGGAAAAGAAGAAGGAGGGTAAAACATATAAAATTATGTTTGAAGGTACAGTGTCTCAGCCCCCTCAGGCTCCTCCATTTCCTGGAAATCGAGAAACACCAGGACAGTGGCATCAGGCCCCGGTCCCATAGCAGGGACATGCTGGTCGTTTTGGGGGACGTGGAGGGCCGAGAGCAAGGGGATTCCAGAGAGGACCACAGAGGAGACTGGGTGGTGCTGATGTGTGTTACTATTGCAATGAGCCTAGACATTGGGCCCGAGATTGCCCCCATAAGAATGGTCCACCCAGAGGGTATGGGTGTTATGGTCCCGCCATGGCTCCTCCGGCCCGTCCATACAGAGGCAGAGGTGGCCCAGCACGCGGCGCACACGGACCACAACTCCAATTACTGGCCTGGGACAAGCCTAGTCTCTGGCCTGAGCACCACTGAAGGTCCCCACCAACCCCCGAAGACAGCGGGACTGCGGACCCCCTGCTGTCTGTGACTGTGTCCGGAAATAGCCTTCCTTTTCTGGTGGACACTGGGGCCACATGTTCAACCATCAAACAGGCTCCTCGAAACACACTCTCCACCAGGACTACAACTGTCATGGGGTTCTCGGGGGCAAAACAGGTCCTGCCATATACCAAGCCTTTAAAGACTTAAATTGGTGGACAGACACTGAATCACAGTTATCTAGTCTCCACTGACACACCAGTAAATTTACTGGGTAGAGACATATTAATAAAACTGGGAGCAACCATTTTATGTGGGACTGATGGACTGCAGGTTCACCTGCCCAATGGCACCCAGTTATTTTGTGGCAATAACACTTCTTTTTCACATGGACAATACCTCCTCCAGCCACTGCAGGACTCAATGGCTGACATATACTGGGTTTTGCTGCAACCTGAAACCACTGCGCACAGAGGCATTCTTTCGGCTTTCCATCGGTGGAAATCCTGGGTCTCCACTCTGGCGCCCAATGTACCTCCTCCTGATCCCCCGCATGTTACCTTGTTTTATGATAGAAATAATTGTGAATGTTAACAGGAAAGGTTTGCTGACGAGTTAGAGGGTACACACTGGGACATTGTCACCACAGACATTTATGTAGCACCAGAAGGAGTGGTGGCCGAGGTTCACTTGACTGAAGAGCAGGAAGTGTGGTTTAGAATGTGGTCTGATGGTGTGCCTCATGTCTCTTTGGCTCTGCACCCAGGTCATGAAGCACGTGAACTTGGAGGTGTGTTAAAACGCTCCCTGAGCCTACAGGATTGGCAGCCTTTGGCAACCCCCAACCTTTTTTACTCGCCCTCAGGTAACACTTATCGCATATTCAACCACTCCACGGATGTGGGCACACTGGAGCATGTTCAGTTAGACAGACACCATGGTAGGGAAAAAACAGACCATCCGCTGGCAGCTGCTATTGTTGAAAAAATGCCTTCCACCCTCTGGGCAGAGGGACCCACAGATGTAGGCCTGATTCAATGTTCCCCCATTACCGTTCAGTTGACCACCGACCAACCAATATGGGAGCCCCAATACCCTCACAAACCAGCAGCAAAATTAGGCATTAAAGATACAGTGTAAGGCCTCTGGAACTCAGGCGTTTTAGAGTCCGCACATTCACTTCATGGAACACACCCATTTTGCCAGTGGATAAAAAAGGGACGGGTAAATGGCGCATGGCACATGATTTACGGACCATAAATGCAGCTTTGGCCACCCCTACCGTTCCCGTGCCCAATCCCTATGTTGCTCTGACAAATCTTCACCCTGACCATTGCTGGTTTACCTGCATTGACCTGGCCAACGCATTCTTCTGCCTTCCTTTAGCTGAGGAATGCAGGGACATTTTTGCATTTACCTATAAATCCCATAGGTATAGATACACTCGTTTGCCGCAGGGATTCGCGCTTTCTCCAGGAATCTTCAATCAGGTTCTGAAAGACTCTCTCCAAGATTGCCCATTACCACCAAACACCACTCTGATTCAGTACGTGGATGACATTCTCCTCACAACACCCACTGTGGCTGAATGCCTAGAGGCAACAACAATTGTCCCGTCACATTTGGCTAAAAAAGGCTACAAGGTTAGCAAAGCCAAACTCCAGATCTGCAGACGCCAGGTTGACTTTCTGGGCAGAGTAGTTTCCCAACCTGGCACGGGGATGTCCCCAGCTCACCAATCTGCAGTTTTGTCCCACCCAAAACCACTCCTGGTTAAGGACATGTTGTTTTTCCTAGGACTCACAGGGTATAGCAGATCTTTTGTGCCCAGCTACACCGACCTCACTGCACCCCTTAGAGATCTTGTCAAAAAACAGGGCATGAGAAACCTCACTGCCCCACTTGAATGGACCAGAGAAGCTGAAGAAGCATTCATTAACTTAAAAACCAGCCTCTCGCAAGCTGCACATTTGGCACACCCAGATTACACGTTGCCATTTCAGCTGGATGTTTCTGTAACAGCACACACAGCAAATGGTGTGCTGTTCCAGAAAAAAGGGGGGGTTAGGACAGTCCTCATGTACATAAGTGTAATGCTGGACAACATGGAACAAAAACATCATGAGTGCACCCGACACACAGCAGGGATGGCTAAAATAATCCAAAAAACAGCTCACATAGTGATGGGACACCCTCTTAACATATTGACATCACATGGTGTGGTGGCCTTTGTGAACTCTCAAGCTTTCACACTCTCACCATTGAGACAACAGAGGCTGAGTAAGGTGCTGGAGGCCCCAAACATCACATACACACATGAAGGAATAAACATGGCAGATAGAATAACTACCAGTACACCACATGTCTGCGCAGAAAAAGTGGAGTTCAATTTAAAAATCAGACCAGATCTACAAAGTACATCCCCAACAGACGCCCGAAACCTGTACACAGATGGGTGCTGCTTCAGAAATGACACAGAAGGACTTAAGGCAGCATACGCGGTGGTGGAAGACACAGGGACAGATTTTGTCACAGGAAAGGCAGAGGAACTGACAGACGCACAATCAGCGCAGAGAGCAGAAGTTTTGGCAGTAATAGCTGCTCTGGAACTAGGAGCAGGACAGAAGGTTAACATTTACACAGATTCGCCATATGCCACAGGAGCGGTGCATGTAGAACTCAAACAGTGGCTGAGGACAGGATTCAGAACTGCAGGACAGAAACCCATTAAACATGAACAGGAAATGAGAAAGTTGGCTGAAGCTTTGTTGCTCCCTCAAGAAGTAGCCGTCATTAAATGCAAAGGACATGACAGCAGTAACACCAGAGTAGCACAAGGGAACCAGGCAGCTGACCAGGCAGCTAAACAGAGTGCAGGATATCAGCCCAGGCACATAATGCTGTGTTCAGAAGCAGGGTGGACACCACAACCCACCCTGGAAGAAGTAATGAAATTACAAAAGGGGGCCTCTCCTGAGGAAAAATCAGTTTGGAAGGCCCGAGGGGGCTCAGAGGATCAGAGTGGTCTCTGGAGAAGCCCAGACAGACGTCCCATCTTGCCACCAGGTCTTACTAAAGTAGCCCTAGAAGAAGCACACGGAGTAGGACATGTGGGAACAACGACAATGTTGAAAAATCTCGAACATTGGTGGCACCCTTTTTTGAAACCAATGGCAGTCCATTGGATTAATTCATGTGAGATGTGCAGGCAGTTCAATGTTAGACCAACCTTGAAGTGTGTGTGTGTGGTTGCATTTACTGGATGGCCGGAGGCGTGGCCTACAAAAAAGGAAGACAGCAAATCTGTGGTGAAGTGTTTGATAAATCATTATATCCCTAGACACGGTTTTCCAGCTAAAATAAGGCCTGACAACGGAACAAATTTCAAAAAGGAGGAACTCAAGAAAGTGGAAAAATTCCTGGGACTGAAACACTCATTTGGTACTGTGTACCATCCGCAGTCACAGGGGAAGGTTGAAAGAATGAATCAAACCCTTAAAACCAAATTGGCTAAAATCTGTGAACGGACCAAAATGAATTGGGTTACTGCCTTACCATTAGCTTTGATGTCTGTACGGAGCTCTATAAATCAGAAACATGATTTGACCCCACATGAGCTGCAAACAGGGAGGCCATTTCCAGGCCCCCAAACAAGGTTACCGTTTCTCACTGAGTGTGAACAATCTATGTCTCATCGGGATTATTACAGATCTCTCCACAGTCTTGTTCAGTTCTCCAAACAGATCCCAGCAGAACCAGAGACTAGGGTGGGAACCACCAGCTCAGAAGCCGAGTGG
Source organism: Girardinichthys multiradiatus (assembly GCF_021462225.1). NCBI lineage: Eukaryota > Metazoa > Chordata > Actinopteri > Cyprinodontiformes > Goodeidae > Girardinichthys > Girardinichthys multiradiatus. The sequence goes on from NC_061801.1 coordinate 7,603,399, forward strand.
GTCCTCCTGAAAGTCATCAAAAGAAAGTGGTCAAAGCCAAGGTGGACCGGTCCATTTCAGGTCACAGAGAGGACAACCCATGCAGTGAGGCTGAAGGGCAAAGGCGCTACTTGGTATCACTGGAGCCAGTGTGCAGGAGCAGAACCACCTCAACGATCCCTTTCTCAGGTTCAGGAGGATCTGAGCGAAAACACAGGAAAAGACAATCTCATTTCTCCCACCCAAGAAGGGGCAGAATAAACCCCGGGTGAGAGAAATTAGCCCAGGGTCAGTCTGCCCTGAGAGCTGAAAACAGAAGAAGAACAGCAGAAGAAGAGGCGGAAGTGATTGAGTTTCCCTCTCACTAGGAGTGGTAGAGCTTCCCTCCCACCCCAGAAGAGACTGTTCGGTGAACATTTTATATTTTATACTACATTTTGATTTTTGTATCTTTTTTCAGGTTATGATTTAACTTTATATGTTTATGTTTTAAGTTTCATAAGTTTTACGAAAAATGAGTACCCAAAGCAAGGGAACTAGACTCTCTAGGAGTTTCATCATAGGTGGAGTGTTTCTCTCAGTATTCATGGTTATGTTTATTCTATGGTATTTTTGTGAACTTCCATTCCAGACATGTTCTGAAAACCACTCCGGAAAGGTGTCCAAAAGGTCTAGGGTAACTCCATCCAAGGATGTATGCGTTAAATATTATGGGGGATTAGAACTAAATTACATGTTAGGGGCAACTACCACTTTTCAGTTTGACCTGTGTGAAGTCATAGATTGCGGGCAAAATCCGATGGCCTGGAGGGGATATGATGTGTATTTATGTGGTAGCCCCATTATACAGGCTGATTGCGCTAAGGGGCGACCTGTGTGCTCTTTCATGCATTGTCATACTTTGTGTGAAGGTTGGGAACATGTGTTGGCCTATACTGGCAGGTGGACTCCCCCTTACACATATGGATATCAGGATACAGCCAAACAAATTAGTCTGGTAAGAAATGCGTTGACCCATAACACACACGGGGGGGGGGGGGGGGGGGTGAATCCTTTACTTTTGTCCATGAAGTCATTGTTGCGCAGCTTACATGCACAATCACATTCTGGGGGTACGGTAATTTATTTTATTTTGGGAGTAGAGGTATCAGGAAAAGACCCTAAGGCAACAATAAAAGTTAATTTGAATAAAGAAACTTATCAGGTGCAGGCCACCAGGGCTCCTGCTGTCCCTGAACCACTGGTCCCACAAGGAGGGGTAATAAAAGTAGACTACTCCACCTTGCAACCTTTAGACATAATACAGATGGCCACAGGTTATGCAGAGGATAATCTTTGGTTGCAGTGGATGGCCCAAACTGCGAAGGAACAAAGTAGGTCTGACTGCATTGCTTGTGCATCTGCAAGACCACACTTAACCACTGATCCAGCCCCTTTATATCCGGAAGATGCTTGGGGGTACAGTTGCATGTTACAACTAACTAAAGAAGCCACCCCAGCCAACTGTACCACGCTAGCTAGCATCTTTCCACCCATTCCAAACAATACTAAGACAGGACCATTCACTCCCCAGAGGCTGAATGGGACATATTCCTCAAACACCCCAAAGGTGAATGTAGGACAAATTCCCTCGGACTGGTGTAATACCACCACATCTGGAAAAGTGATAGGACTTTGGGCACGATCAGGATTATATTACTACTGCGGAGGATATAGACTTCTCACTAATATACCAAATAACACCATAGGAGTATGTGCAATGGTCAGTTTGCAGGCCCCGTTGATTTTAATTGGCCCTAATATTACCTCTGCGACATATCAACAAAATAAGGCACTGGCACTCACTCATAGGAGGAGAAGGCATATTATGAAAAGAAGCGCTTCAACCACTTTTGACTTGAGTCAGGGTTCCCCCACCTATATAGATGCAATTGGAGTTCCGCGAGGAGTCCCAAATGAGTATAAACTGGCGGACCAAATATTAGCTGGATTTGAAAACATCTCTATTATAGCTGCCTTGTTCCCAGTAACGCCTAACAAAAATGTAGACCCCATTAATTATATTCTGGCCAATCTAACTCGAGACGCTGTAGAAGGTTTATCTGAACAATTCCCCCCAACTTCCCTCATGGCAGTTCAAAATAGGATGGCATTGGATATGTTGTTAGCTGAAAAAGGGGGCGTGTGTGCCATGTTTGGAGATATGTGTTGTACTTTTATTCCCAATAACACTGCACCGGATGGTTCAGTGTCAAAGGCTTTAGAGGGACTTAAGACCCTCTCCACCACCATGCATGAACATTCTGGAATTGATAATCCCCTGGAGGAGTGGATGACAGGCATATTTGGACACTGGAAGGGTTTGATAATGTCTTTGATGATTTCTATTGAAGTATTTGTAGCTATAATGGTGACCTGTGGATGTTGTTGTGTGCCATGCATTCGTTCTCTGATGGTGCGCCTCATCACTTCCGCAATTGAGCAGAGGGATCCAAAGATAACAATGCCACTGTTGCAAATTGACCATAACCAGGATGAGGACTCAGAGTGTAAATTCATGGACGCATAATGAGATGGATGCATGTTTTCTTAATGATTTTCTCATTTTACAGGTGGTACAGTAATATTTTTACCTATTGCTACTTATTCTTAGAAGGACATTTTAGATTGTGAACTCTTTTTGAGAGTTCAAAAGGGGGTGTTGTAGTATATAAACTATCTATGTGTGTAACTGGAATGTGCAGATAGATGACAGGTAGTAGAGGATAGAGAGTGCAAGGTCATAAATTGGTGAAGGACAAGGGAATAGAGGATAGAGAGAGTGCAAGGTCGTAAATTGGTGAAGGACAGGGAAGGCCGGAGACAAGACAAGATAAGCTTACTGGAAGAAATAACAAGAAGCACTCCTTATTTGGACATAAGGAACTGTTATGCTATACATGAGTGGCATGATATATGTATATGTTGAACACACCCCTGAGACTTAATAAAACAAGCTGGAAGCGGAGAGAGACCAGAGTTGGGCTCGCAGGTGTTTGGCTGGGGCCTATCTCTCACTCGCAGAGGCGAACATAAGCTGATTGTACTTTGTGTTTATTTCACTCTTTTGAAACCTGTGCCCAAATCAATGGACCTGGGGAAGCAGAGACGGCTTCGACAAGAACCAAACACTGATGATTATCTTAGGGAAGTCGAATGCTGTCTTTCAGACCATAACTGCCCATCAGCATGGAAAAAGTTAAAGCTCGTTTGGAAGACGACAACCAGGAGCGTCCAGGTTTTCAAGGAGAGCCCGGCACCATTATTCAACCCTCTGTGAAGCTTTAAGGGATGAATATTCTGTGTACACAGACCAGGTTTCCGCAACTCTTGGTGCTTTCGCCATCCAGCAAACGAAAAACGAAGCACCCAGGAAATATTACCGGTGCTTGAGAGTCGTTTACTTCCAAGGATGTAATTCTCCCGGCATAGAGGACGACCATGCTTTTAAATCATTATTCCTCCACAAACTTCATGAAAGTGTACGATACGACGTTACTATGTACTGTAGAACAAAAGCCCTCACCATGCCAGAGATGCGTAAATATGCTCAGATGGTGTGGGAAACACGTGCAAGCCCTACTAGGGCATAGTAGGTGAGGCTAGAAGGTGAGACTAGCATTTTACAGGTGCACACAGAAGACGACAGTCCTGTTTTGGAAGGTCCAGAAACGCCTTCAACCAAAACCTATGTTAAGAACAGGTTCAGGGAACAACGTAGGTTTGCTCAGCAGGACCGGGGTGGTACTGAGTACAAACGAAAGTCCAAGTTGCCAGACCACTTCCAGTCGAACAGATGACCTGACCATCATGTGAGACCCAAAGGTTGGTGCCAACATGCAGGAAGGACCCTGAAAAGAGAGATGGAGGATGCCTTCCGCAAGATTCTGACAGAGGCAGTGTGCCAGGCATGCGCCCAACCTCCACCATCATTAGAGGCAGCTGACCATCTGGTGAAACCGGATCCAAAACTCCCGTCAGCACGACTAGGCGTGGACCCAGTCTCCACAGCCATTAGAGTCTACCTGATCGCATCGGGAGACACACCTGGGAAACTCCAAGAACCCCTTGGGACCTCTCCAGGAGAAACACCACGAACCTTTGCTCTAAGGTTCTTAGGTAAACAAAACCAAAAGGAACATACACGTCACCTATATTGTCTGACCATTATAGGAGGACATGTCAAACTGAGTTTCCATTAAAAAACAGGATCAGAGATCACCCTGATGTGCTCAATCTTGTTTGAGGAGGTGAGCAGAGCCACGCTCTCCCTCAGTAAACCAGTTTGGGCCGAGGCTTGTGATGTGAGCATCACCAGTTACACCCAAGACCAATCGTGCATCACTAGTTGGGTTGAGCTGGACATCACACCCTAAGACATGATTCTGGTGCACCCCATCTATCGGTGCACATTGATGAACACAGATCCTTTCCCTGTTGGCCAGGACCTGCTGGACATGCTGGCCCCGCTCAATGACTGCCACCATGACCAACTCTGGGTCCAAGAGGAGGTGCCAAAACCCTGGATGCAAGCAGCAAACCATCCTTTGTGACCAACCAGGTTGCCAGCTTAGAGAAGCCCAAAGAACCCCTCAGGCTCTCGTCAGAGCCAGACATGGGAACCTCTGGTACACAGCTGCACCCAGCCACCCAGAAAACTCCTCTCCGCAGTCATGCATCATTGCTGTGCTCTTTAACGAACACAGGTGTGAAAACTTACAACCCCAAAGTGGTGGAAGGTGTACACCTGGAAACCACGTTCATACCAAAAGTGCTTCTAGCATTCTGGCTGGAAAAATCATCAACCAGTAGAGAGCTGTATGACCGCTTTTGCCAAGAAAGTCCCCTTTTAACTAAGGCACAATACAACCACACACTCCTTTTAGCAGACAGGCTTCGCCGTCTCCGTAAGGTAATTGGACTGTGCAGCTTCAGTGTGCAGATTGGCATAAAACAGGTCTCCCATGCTTTCAGCATTGTTCTAACAGACCAAAGGGGGGTCACATTAGCCCATTACTCTCCTGTAAGGAGCCATAGGCTACAAAGCCACACTTCACACCCTCCAACAGATGGCGTACTGACCTCCAACGTCTCGGGTCTACATCCATGTCAGTTCCAGCCATCCCAGTCAGTTCCAGCCATCCCAGCCACTCAGTCAACCTGAGCAAAGGGGAGTTACACTACTTTGGTCCCACCTTCAGACCAACTGGGTCAAACAAACTCCAAAAATTGCAGGAAGTAACATATTCCTCCTAACTGTGACATGCAGCTTCATTAAGTGGGTTGAGTGCTTGTCCACACCAGATGATACCACCATCATAGCTGCTGCTGTTTTACTAAACCAGGTGAAGTTCAACATCAAACTCTCCTCCCCAAGAACAGAGCTTGTCTCCATGTCCGGGAAAGGAGAGACCAGTGTGTAGGACCAGTTTAGATAGGTGCGTGCGTTATTATTAGAGAGGTTGGTTCATCTGTGGACAGTCCCACCGAGGCACGGATACTTACTTGCCTAGTTCTGCTGGATTTAGTAGAGAAAATCCTAAAGTCCACCACAGCAGACACCTTGCAACCTCCATAAACACACCTGGCTTATAGCCCAAGTAGTGCAGTTCCATAGTTTTTCCCCCCTTTCCCCATCTAGATAGCTTAGAGACAGGAGTTATGTTAAATCCCATCATCATTTGAAGTTCTCTCAAGCCCCCATCTTGATTCACCCTGACTTTCTAAAACAGTTTATTTTAGAGATTGATGCCTCTGATATTGATCATAAGAACTTGGCTTACATACAGTCAGCTAAAAGATTGAACCCACGTCAGTCCCCGTGGTCTTTCAGACCTGGACCTAAGAACACAAAGCCTGATGCACTTTCCTGACAGTTTGCTTCAGATGATTCTGTAAAGGAGCCAGCTCCCATTTTACCGCCCAGCTGGACGGTTGGAGCCCTCAGGTGGGAGATAGAAGACATAATCCACAGAGCACAACAACAGGAACCCAACCCTGGCAAAAGTCCACCCAATCGCATCTGCGTCCCGCTTCAGGTTCGTCATAGACTCATTGATTGGTTGCACACAGCCAAGTTTTCAGCTCATCCCGGAGTCAACAGGACAATAGCTCTCATACAGAAAAGGTTTTGGTGGCCTTCAGTTCACAAAGACATTAAAAACTTTGTTCAGGCTTGCTCCACGTGTGCCAGAAACAAAACCAGCAATCAACCACCCGCAGGTCTCCTTCAGCCACTTAACATTCCTAGCCGTCCCTGATCGCATATCGCTGTGGACTTTGTTACCGGTCTACCCCTATCCTCAGGTATGACTACCATTCTCACAATCGTTGACTGTTTCTCTAAAACTTGCCATCTCATCCCTCTCAGGAAACTTCCATCAGCACTGCAAACAGATAAACTCCTCACTTTTTCGATTGCATGGAATACCACATGACATCCTGTCCGACCAGGGTCCGCAATTCATCTCTCAGGTCTGGAAGCAGTTTTGTTTAACCTTAGGAGCTAAAGTTTCATTAACCTCCGGTTATCACCCTCAGTCCAACGGACAAACAGAAAGACTCAATCAACAACTTGAATCCACTCTACGCTGTCTCACTTCCACTAACCCAACAGACTGGTGCTCATACCTACCATGGGTAGAATATGCGTTGAACTCTCATGTTTCCTCTGCTACAGGACGTTCACCTTTTGAAGCATCCCTAGGTTACCAGCCGCCTTTGTTTTCTGCCGATGAGACTGGCATCACGGTTCCCTCGGTCCACCAACAAATCTGTCGCTGCAAATCCATATGGAACTCCACAATCCATACCCTCCAACGAACCGCAGAACAAAACAAACAATTCGCTGATCGACGACGCCGACCTGCCCCGGAATATCAGCCCGGCCACAAGATTTGGTTATCAGCACGTGATGTACCATTGAAGTCTATGTCCGAAAACGTTCGCCTCACTTCATCAGACCTTATGAGATCGAATCAGTGATCAGTCCCTCAGCGGTTCGTCTCCACCAACCTGCAAGCCTTCGCATACACCCTACGTTTCATGTATCCCAGATTAAGCCTTGGATACCTAGTGGTTCGTGAAAAAAGAAGTGTACTTGTTGAGATTCCTAAATGGACATTGTTATTTAGCCCTGGTTTATGCAAAAAAGTTTCTCAATTTAAACCTAGTGGATGAGACGTTCTAAGCTTTTAAGCTGTTTAGGACATGCCATTCTGCACATCTAGTCACATTAAGATTAGACTACCCTGTCCGAGCTACCGCACCCTGTTGGCGGTCAGACGTCTTGGAGTTCCTCCGGTCCTCTTGGTCCCCAGAAGCGATCCCACACTCTATCTAACACTGACTCTTAAATGAACAAATTTCAAACAGTTTCTAACTTTCAGTTCCTTTAATCTAAAGTAGGCAGATGATTACAGAGATCAGCGCTGAGGCTCTTGTCTCGGACCGTCATCGTCTGTGAAAGGATGACGAACAGCCCCGATAGAAGGTCACATGTAGTTTTATATCTGGTATACCAATGCAATGGATGTACTCTCCCTCAGTGATTATCAGTAGACTATGTGTCACCATTGTGGTGTCTATTTGGTAGATTGTGTAGTAGCGGGTGTCCATCCTTAATCTAAGTGTGCCGTGGCTTTCTAATCAAACCAGATACCGGCTGCTCCACTATCAAACCCAGTGTCCCAGCCTCATTCATGACAACCCTTGGACCATTTATCCTTGTACTGTGTGTCGATGAGCATTCTTATCCTATTCTAACAAAAGGGAAACATTAGAACTTATACTTTATATCACTATGGTATAAATGGGAAAAGCAGCTATGTGTAATATTAATAAAGGTTATTCCTAAAAGCCTAAATGCAGACTGTGGAAAAACCACTGCTGGAATTGTTGGACCTCAGAGCAGCCCTCAACAATGTTGGTCACTTACCCGAAGGACAGTGATTTTTTTGTGTCAGTAGGTAACTTTACATCAGAGTTGACAAAACTCACATGGGGGGTTCCTCAAGGGTTCATTTTAGGATCCCTCCTATTCAATATCTATATGCTCTCCCTAGCTCAGATAATAACAAACAACAAGATAAGTTACCATACCCCATGACCCACTATGGAAGAAGCGGTATAGAAGATGAATGAATGAACTGATAAATAAAAGATGATGAGCAGCGTTAAAGTTATACAGTTGGTTAATTCCTTCCATTATTCCTTAAGTTGCACTGGACCATGAGCGTGAAAGGTTTAAATCACTATTTTACAGTTTTTACCAACCTCCATCTGGCCAGACTTGTTGCTTTACAACTGCATGATTCATTTGCAATAACAACTAAACACTGATTAACATACGTATTTTTTCTTTTATTGTCATCAGATAAACTCATATCAGATAATTACAGAAAATGTTTTTATTAAAAAAACTTTATTTATTACAATGAAAAAGTGTACTCTTACTGTACCCTTTTTTTTTGAGAGTGTAGTGATGGCGAGATGAAGCCTCAGTGACGCTTTTCATCCAAGTGCTCAACTCCTGAGCCGAGGCTAAAGATGCATCATTTACTCTACTGTGCCATCAAGTGGAAATCCTGATAATTAGTCCAGAAGTACAGGGAATTGATAACTTAACTGTCCAATCATAAGAAAATATTTATATAAAGTAGAAGATGGTTAGACAGTGGAATAGAGCAGTGAATGCCCACCTCGGAGATTTGTACCCCCTACTGGTACATGAGCACATTGCAGGGGTACGTGAAAGCATTTAAGAGATTTAAGAAAAGATAACCAAAAAAGATATTGAAATTATATATAAATACAGCAGTTAGAAGATGAACAAAAAACGTTCTAGAGTTTTTTTTAGGAATGTTCTGTTGAATATGTAGACAGCTTAAACAGGCTGCAGTCAGAGGAAACTATGGGTCTGCCCATTCCATTATTTATATTTGTATATATATAATATTTTGCTCGTACTCGTACTCGTACTCGTACTCGTACTCGTACTTGTACTCGTACTTGTCGTCTTCCGCTTTATCCGGGACCGGGTCGTGGGGGCAGCAAACTCAGCAGAGACACCCTGACGTCCCTCTCCCCAGACACCTCCTCCAGCTCCTCTGGGGGGAGCCCAAGGCGTTCCCAGGCCAGCCGAGAGACATAGTCCCTCCAGCGTGTCCTGGGCCGTCCCCTGGGCCTCCTCCCGGTGGGACGTGCCTGGAACACCTCCCGAGGAAGGCGTCCAGGAGGCATCCAGTATAGATGCCCGAGCCACCTCAACTGGCTCCTCTCGATGTGGAGGAGCAGCGGCTCTACTCCGAACCCCTCCCGGATGGCCAAGCTCCTCACCCTATCTCTAAGGAAGTGCCTGGCCACCCTACGGAGGAAGATCATTTCTGCCGCTTGTATCCGGGATCTCGTTCTTTCGGTCATGACCCAAAGTTCATGGCCATAGGTGAGGTGTAGGAACGTGGACCGACCGGTAAATCGAGAGCTTCGCTTTTCGGCTCAGCTCTCTCTTCACCACAACGGACCGGCACAGCGCCCCATTACTGTGGCAGCCGCACCGATCCGTCTGTCGATCTCGCGCTCCATTCTTCCCTCACTCGTGAACAAGACCCCGAGATACTTAAACTCCTCCACTTGAGGCAGGAATTCCCCTCCAACCTGAAGAGGACAAGCCACCCTTTTCCGGTTGAGAACCATGGCCTCGGACTTGGAGGAGCTGATCTTCATCCCAGCCGCTTCACACTCGGCTGCGAACCGCCCCAGTTCATGCTGTAGGTCTTGGCTAAAGGGGGCCAGCAGGACCACGTCATCTGCAAAAAGAAGAGACAAAATCCTGGCACACGAAAATCCACAAAACACATGTGGACCGGTTGGGCAAACTCCCATGAACCCTTGAGTACCCTGTAGAGGGTATAGAGCTGGTCCAGTGTTCCACGGCGGGACAAAAACCACACTGCTCCTCCTGAAGCCGGGGTTCGACTATCGGCCGAACACTTACCAGGGAGGCTGAGGAGTGTGATCCCCCTGTAGTTGGAACACACCCTCCAGTCACCCTTCTTATGTAGGGGGACCACCACCCCGGTCTGCCAATCCAAAGGCACTGTCCCCGTCCGCAACGCAATGTTGGAGGCGTGTCAACCATGATAGCCCCACAACATCCAAAGACTTGAGGTACTCAGGGCAGATCTCATCCAACCCCTCTGTCCGGCTTTCTCCTCCCCCAGCGCATCCAACTCACCACCAGGTGGTGATTAGTGGACAGCTCAGCCCCTCTCTTCACCCGGTGTCCAAAACATGCGGCCGAAGGTCTGATGATACGACAACAAAGTTGATCATTGACCTCCTGCCTAGGGTATCCTGGTGCCAAGTGCACTGATGGACACCCTTATGTTTGAACATGGTGTTCATTATGGACAATCCGTGACTAGCACAGAAGTCCAATAACAAAACACCACTCGGATTCAGATCGGGGAGGCCATTCCTCCCGATCACGCCTCTCCAGGTGTCGTTTCCCATGTGAGCGTTGAAGTCCCCCAGCAGAATAATGGAATCCCCAGGAGGGGCACTATCCAGCACCCCCGACAGGGACGCCAAGAAGGCCGGGTACTCCGCACTACCACTCGGCCCGTAGGCTGAAATGATAGTCAGAGACCTCTCCCCAACCCAAACGCGCAGGGATGCGACTCTCTCATCCACTGGGGTAAACCCAAACACAAGACGGTTGAGCTGGGGGGCGACAAGCAAACCCACCCCAGCCCGCTGCCTCTCCCCGTGGGCCACTCCAGAGTAGAAGAGAGTCCAGCCCCTCTCAAGGAGATGGGTTCCAGAGCCCACGCTGTGCGTGGAGGCAAGCCCGACTATTTCTAGTCGAAATCTCTCGACCGCCCGCACCAGCTCAGGCTCCTTTCCCCCCAGCGAGGTGACATTCCACGTCCCTAGAGCCAGCCTAAGCATCCGGGGATTGGGCCGTCGAGGTCTCCACCTTCGTCCACCGCCCTATCCTCTTTGCACCGGTCCCTCACGGTTCCCTCTGCAGGTGGTGAGCCTACTGGGGTATGGTCTCGTGTCTCTCGTTTGGGCTTGTCCCGGCCAGGTCCCGCGAGGAGCAACCCAGCCACCAGGCGCTCTCCGACGAGTCCCAACCCCAGGCCTGGCTCCAGGGTGGGACCCCAACTCCGCCGTACCGGGCGACGTCACGTGTCTCGATTTTGTGGTCGTCATGAGGGGTTCTTGAACCGCTCTTTGTCTGACCCATCACCTAGAGCCTGTTTGCCATGGGAGACCCTACCAGGGGCATTTAAGCCCCAGACAACATAGCCTCTAGGATCATTCGAGCACTCAAACCCCTCAACCACGTTAAGGTGGTGGTTCAAGGAGGGGTATAATATTTTGCCTTCTGTCAAATTCTGCCACAAACAGATAACAGGTAGCAGGAAATCTCACAATGCCGCCCGTTATCAGGCAGCGGTTAGTGGGGAAGTCCCAGTCCAGCTCTGAAAACGTAGAAAAAACAGTTCAATGTAGGCTCATTCTTAATGAACTGACTTCACATACGAAGTTTTTAGGTCTATTTTCTTGCTTAAAAATATCTTGAAACTCCTTTTTGTGACAAATTAATGGTATAAAAACGATTAATTTGTATACTAACTTGCGCCATTATTGAAGCTGCTGTTGCCATGCCTTGCTACACATAACCCCGCCCCAGAGTTATGTAGCATTGTTTGAACAGGGTTGTGGCTGTTTGGAAACGACAAAGCAATTAGTCTTTTCTCATGCCAAGAATTTTTCCTTATCTAAACTGTTCTTTGTACAGGCCTGCAAGCTATTTGGCAATTAATCTTTTCTCATGCAAAAAACATATTCTCTCCTACAATATCCTCTTTTTAAAACCCAGCATCTCGTCACTCATCTATGTGTTGAAGAATCTAACATAAACTGACAGTTGTGCATTGTCAGATACATTGGGTAACTTATCTACAGCTAAGCCTACACATGGTAGCTTGTGAATAGCTTTATCCACTTGTTGCATGGTAATTTTTTTCTTTGGGATGATGAGATTTGCTTTACATTTAGACCAAACTCTTGTTTTTGTCTTCCCTCCTGTGGAAATATAAATGCCTTATTATTAGTAGTGTGGAAATATAAATGCATTATTATTAGTAGCTAAGACTAAGATATATTTGGGACTTTGCTGCTTATAGATTGATTATTATTAGGAGTTTTTAGTTATGCTTTTGATAGTTAGAAAGAAACCTTAACAGTAGCCTCTAGTATTATAGAGTCCAGTTTTTACACAATGAGTGTTTCTTTAATTAAATGATGAAATGTATCTCCGTTTCTTTGACACTGACGCTGGGGAGACATCCACAGATAGAATGATTGTGTATGTGTACTGCATAGCAGCGTGGGGTATAAAATGTAATGTAACACAGCCCCCAGTGAGACAACACACAGACGTTTCCAGGTACCTGTGTGAGTGTGATGTCTCCCTCTCTGAATTCAGACTGGTTTTAATAAACTTGTGGAAACGTACAACTGATCTCTGACTGAGGATTGTCCTTTGGGGTGCCAAATATAAAGAGTCGATGAGAGGTGAGGAGTAATGTAAGAGTTAACGGCCAGTAAAGTTTTCCTACCTCGACACTCCGTAAATGTTTCAGCCACAGTATTCATGCATATTCCTGCGTTCTGTTCATGATGCATTCTGCAGAGTTTCCTTGGGTTAGATTGCTTTCCTGCATTTCTAATTCTTAGTGTACCTCCAATTGCTGTGTTGAAAATGGTCATTTTTCCTTTTCATGTGTTTTCTGCTCAGCATGTCACCAGGTCTGAAAGAGCTGTTTTAGGGAGAGCTGGGTCAACTAGGTCAAAACTGGCATCTGTCCAGGGGGTTTCTGTCATGTGTGAAGACATCAAGTTAACTCATCATTATTAAAGAATCTCAAACAGGAGGACAATGTTGGAAAAGTGTGATTGTTTGTAATGATAGATCCTTTATGCTTTTTTATCCTACAGCATTAATGTTGTATTACTTTGTACATGCTGAACTGAGGATGAAATTATGTGCAGATGTGAGTTCTCACAGGATTGCTATGACGTTCGAAGACTGCAGCCAAAACTCCACCAAATGATATCTGCCAGAAATTATCTCACCTGAGTTCCAAGAAAGATGACGTATGTATAGGTGGGGCGCTGTAGATAAATGGAGACACATTCCCTACTGATCTCGAGATGAAGCCTCAGTGACGCTTTTCATCCAAGTGCTCAACTCCTGAGCCGGGGCTAAAGATGCATCATTTGCTCTACTGATCCATCAAGTGGACAATAAAGGTAAAACAGGCAGAGTGATTATAAGAACATGCATACTCCACTGTTTCTTGCTGATTCCAAAGCAAAAAAAGATGCTTGGACACATCACTAGCATCCCCTGTGTTAGTTAGTCCATCTAGACAACTCACACTGAGCAGGTTGTATTGTGTTGGACTCCTTGCAAGTAAAATTTGACCGTGTCTGTCTAAGAATCTAAGTGTTTGTCATTCTCTCCTATAAAGGTGTACAAGGAAAACGTTTTCCCGACAGGGAGAGAGAGAACCTATAGAACTCTAAAGATGTTTTTCAGGTAGATAAACGTGTTCTTTGTTAATTGTTCTGTGATTTCTGACACACAACTGTGAATCAAATACACCACCCAGATTCTTCAGAGTTTTTCCTTGAGTTTCTCTCCTGGATAACCTGAATAAAGAAAAAGTGTGGCACCTTAACTTAAACTTATGTGGACCTCTTTATTTCAACTAAAATAGCTCAGGGTTATATCGGTACCTACACACTAATTTGGTTTTATTCATAGTTTGTATTTAGGTCAGGCACAACCTGCTGTACTGCAAAGCAGACGTTGAACCCCATCAGAGTTTAAAGTTGCATGTCGCTTGGGTTCTAGTGTCATCATCAGGAGAAATACAGGCAACGGTTTTGGGCTGTTTTGAATACTCACCCTGGAGCCACATTTACCCAGTGGCACTCACATTCATGCACTAATATGCAGATCGTAACTTTATAGGGTTTACGGTGATCACTTCCTGTGCCTGTGTTTGTCTTGGTTCCTCATCTGTCAGTGTGATAGTTGTAACAGACAACAGAGAACAAAACTTTGATAAACTTCCAACCAGTTATGTCACAAATACAGCTCAATACATTGCAGCTTCTTCCATCTTCCTGGAAGTTGTGCCCAGAACCAATCCTACAACACCACCACTAGCATTAAGGTCGATATAACACCTCAGGTCATTCACAATCTTTATGAATACTATTTCTGTACTTTTATTGGATCTGAAGCCAGAAACTCTTCAGAAGTGTCCAGAAGAGGATTGAATTGAATACAAAAACATTTCATAAAATGATACATTATTAGGCACACCTGTTCAAATACTTGTGAGCATAAACTGTCAGGAATTTCAACTATGGAAATTACAATGGTTAAATGAATTTTGTTCATGGCTTACATTTTTAGTTGCACTGATCAAGTGAAAAAACAAAACAAAAAGAAAAATCAAAATTATAGTGAAAGGTGCAGAGAAATCCCTTGCTGTGAAGGATTTGTCTTGGGAATTAATAAAAGATCTGAGACAAAAACACGTTGAGGAAGAATATTATGATTATGCTTGAATGGAATGCAATGAGATTATAAACAGATGTCCAAGAATTTAAAGGATGCATAAATTATTTGAAAAGCAAACCAAATATTATTTGTGTCCAAGAAACATGGCTCAAATCACAGTTAGATTATGTGATAAATGGATCTGATAGCGTTCCAAGACATAGGGAACAGCGAGGTGGAGGATGGTGTATAATATTTATAAAAAAAGGAATACAATATAGATTATTAGGAAAGGGAAACAAGCTCCAAAGGATAGCTGTAGGAATTTGAATTAAAAAATGACAGTATTAAACTTTTATAATCCTTGTAAAAACGTTTATTTAGATCAAATGGAACAAATGTTTAAAAATATAGATAGAAAAGTCATTTGTTGAGGAGATTTTAATGCTTACATTACATTTTGGTGTAGTAGTAATAATGCCAATGGAGAGGTGGTGGAAGAAAAAATAGCAATGAAAAACTTGGTTTGTCTTAATGATGGAAGTGGTTCAAGAGTTAATATCAGAATTAGATCTGAATCAGGTGTAGATTTTGAAATTAGAAAGTCTTGCAGGGACTTTAGATTTGCAAAGATTAGAGAGAATCAACAGTAGAAAGAGATTACTAACCTATACTTACTAAAGTTGATTAGGAGAGAGAGAAATATGATAATGAAGGTGGAAAAAAGCAAAATTTTCTGAAGTGCTGATTAGGAAAAACCAAAGAATAAATGAGAATAAGTGATGAAGAAATGTAAAAGTTAATATTGATTTGAATGGTGATAATTTAAATGTTTGTGAAGTCATTTCAGGTGGAGCATGACAAGCAATTGTCAGGGTGTAGAAGTTTGTCTTTTAAATGGGGAAGGGGGGGTTGTTTAGAATAGCAAAGCTGTATTCAGTGCATGTGTGTAGAGCTTGCTGTTTGAAAATGCTTGTGCACAAATTCACTCCATCTCTTGCTCTATATTGCCACACCTCACCGTCCAGGTAAAACAATAACTGGCTGAGAATGAGAGCTGTTTGTATTAATTCCTGATAATCATTTGGTGCCCCAACCTGTCAGTTTGATTAAAGCTACCAACTTAATTGCCCTTGTCGCTTGCTTAGTTATTCATAGCTACACCAAACCTATTGTATAAGAACACTAGCACACCATGTCACAAAGGTCAGCTCATCTCCAACTGGGTCTTGAACAGGAGTAAAAGTGAGCCGGTACTGCGTACCACTAAAAGATTCTGCGCCGGTACGCAGTTCCGGGAAGAGGAAAGAACGACAGTCTGCTATGAAGCCGTCATCCAGAACCAGTTATGGCTGCAAAAATTAACTAGCACACAAAGATCAGATCCGCTACCAATAGGCAGTCTAAAACACCACTTAATCTGTTTATATATGTAGCTTTTTCCCCCTCATTCCACATAGTTTCTGAACTGTTCTACTCTGTTGGAGCCTAAGTGCTCTTGCTTTGCTTCTCTCCCCTCGGAGCTTGAGGCTTTTGTGAACGACCAGCCTTTAAAACGAGCACCGCTACATTTAAAGTCTGTCTGCTCGCCGCTAAATACCCCCAGTTAAAAGCAAAGGGAGAGTAACTAGTTGTGTTTAATTTTGCTGAATTACAACAACACAGTACAGCTCGAAACCACCACTTATGACCCGAGATTTCACATAAGGCTTACCCCCAAAACAGAGTGGTTGCCAAGGAGATCGATGTGTTCGATTTAATGGACTGGGATATTTTACACAGGTGGTGCACAGACAAGAGAAAAAACCGCCGCTTGCATTAGGACAGGACGAACAATAAATCATCTACAGACTTAAATAAAAACCGCAAAAACAACCGAACTGTCAAATTTTTAATTTAAATGAAATCAAAACTTGACCACAATGCAAAGAACAATAACTTCTTTGTTCAAAAGAGGACAAACTTCATATTTCCATGGGACATCAAGAAGGTCTGAAATGAAATTAATACTGCCAGATGGTGACATCTTGTGGTCGACTTGTGAATTGTAATCCCACAGGGTTTCTATGGCTACAGCAAATGATGAAAACCCTTCACCAAGGTCAGAACAATTACAGTCACAGCAGCTTTTGTAATGTGCTTGATAGAAAATAAAAAGAAAATTTTCTGAAAGAAATCATGCAGAGCAGCATTTGATACAACACTGTTCACCAGCTTGTGTCAGCATAATTTTAGATCTATTGACAAAAAAGGAGAATACTATTCATTAACAGGGTTTCAACACCATAAAGTGAATTCAATGTTAGAGAGCTTCTGCTTTTAGACGTGTTGTTTTTCGTTATCCATCCTTAAAAGAAATTGGGTTTTGTTGGAGTTCATTTTTAGGGTTTATATTAGTAGGAACCTAACCATGTAGATGAAGGTTCAGTGGTCTGCAGAGTCATCCCTTTGCTCTTTTTGAGGTTCTTTAAATACATATAATATTTATATAGATAAATAATATACATTCACCCTCCAGCTGGAATGTCTTGCCCTTCTCCAACTTCTCTCGTGGCAGCTCACGTCTTTCTGCCTCATTCACAACTGCTTCACCAAGTGTTAAAAATAAATTAAAATGGAAGATATGTTTAAAAACTGTATTTACAAATTAAACATATGAAAAATGGTTCATAAATTTTGTGCAACACTATGTGAAAAAAGCAACTGTTCATGTAAAAGTCCAGACGTTCCTTTAGGCCCAGCTACTCATATGTTGTGAGAAAAATTAGTTACATAATAGATAAAGATTTTCTTTTTTATATAACTGTGAGGCATTGTAAATGTGTTCCAGTGTTTATAGAGAGCTGGCAAAAAGTGCTTAGACCCTTATGGATTTATTTTGCTGTTGCATTTTTGTCACCCATAAATGTTTTGGATCATAAACTATTTTTTATATCAGGCAAGGATTTTCTGAGTTAAGAAGATTTTATGTATTAAGACAAAATAGCTATTCATTTTAAAAACTTGGATCTCTTCAAATGAATCTATTAAAATTTCCAGAACTGATCCCTGCTGTATCGCTGTCCTAACAGTAATGATTTTCTAAATTTCTTTTGGGATCAATCAATGTGTTAGAACATGTTTCTGGCTCCCTGCCTTTACATTCTTTAAAGGTTTCATCTAAACACACTTTATGACATCTTGTCTCTACTTGATCAAATGAAAATATTTAACTGTCAAAATGACATTCTCCCTGTGGTGGTCTTTAAAACGGTTCTTCCTTATATTTCAGAACTTTGCAATACTTTAATTTTAACAGGTGTGCTTCCAAGCTCTTTCGAGTGTGCTATTGATGTGCCATTATAAAAAGAGTGCAGGGCATTTCTTTAATGATAAAAGCAGATCGTTACAAGATTTCAGTCCGGTTTTCGCAAACTCCTGTTATGGAAAAGGAGCCACAGAAACGTCTTTACCCAAGGTTTCTAGCCCCATTTTGACTCTGGGTATTCAACTCTACAGTTCTTTAAAGCCAACAACATATTTAAAGCTGTCCTCCTTGACAAAATGCTTTATTCAAGAGCAAGCAACAACTACAGACGCAAGAACCAGTTTAAAAGGTTTATTATAAGCCACAATAATGCAAAGCGGTAAATACTGTATGGTCAGGGATCTTCAGGGAACTCAAGCACTAGTGAAGGAACTGATCAAAAGTTCATATGAAGATACAGGAATGTATGTAGAGTCTTACTGGAGGCCGAGGTTGGATTTGTGAGCGAGGGGAGCAACTGCATCTGTTGAGGCAGAGGTTGGCAGTTTCCTGGAAGGCTCTGTGTGTAACGATGATTTCTTCTAACAGCTGGTGATGGAGGGTGGACAGGCTGGCCAGGAGGAGGATCTTTCGAGCGAGACCAAAGGTGAGTCTGAAGAAGGTGAGCTATCCAGTGGAGGTCCAAGGAACATACGCTCGAGGATAAGGTGCAATTCTGCTAGGGGGAGAAAAACACAGAAAGTAAGTAAGTTACTTATGACTAAGAAAGTCACAAGAAAGGAGGCCTAATTACCACACAGTGAATGAGAACTCTCTGGCGTCTCCCTCAGGAACTCCACTCCTCTTTAAGCTTCCCTTGATGACAGACGAAGAACATCTGTGCAGTCCGCCTACCTGGAGCCACCCCGTGGACACAAAAAGTGACCTCTGAAAGGACACAAGCCCTAATTATTTCCCCCAAGAGCCAAATATCTGAAAGCAACACTTTGGTATCTTGGACTCTTCTGTCCAACCAAACCTAGGAAACCTTAGTTTGTTTTTATTTTGATTCTGCAATTTCCTTGAGTCATCATTTTTTTTAATTATTCAGAAGCTGCTTTTTTCCATCTAAGAAATATTTCTACATGAACTATTATGTCAAAAGCTGATTTAGAGATGATTATTCTGGATTTTTTTTTTTTTTTTTGTCACGCACAGTTGAAGAGTACCTATGATAAAAATGATAGACTTCTACATGCTTTGCAAGTGGGAAAACCAGCACAATCTGCAGTGTATTAAATACTTGTTCTCCCCACTGTAGCTTCTCACTATTCAGGTTGGACATCTGAAGTGTATATCCTCATCGTGACTCACACTTGCCAGATTTAAACATCTCTGCTTGTAACTTACCTGATGCCTCTATCCACATAAACAGCTTTTCTCATTGGAAGCCTATCTGCACCTGCCTCCCCCCTCAAAACAGCAATACTATGTTGAGCCTGGACTCACCTGCTTAACAGTCCACCACTGGTCCATACTGTAGTTTCTAAATGATCCACCTAATTAACCCACATTGTGATGACAATCTACAGTGGTGCAAAAAACTATTTGTCCCATTAGAGTGGCCATTATCCACAAATGGAAAAAAACAGAATACTGGTGTTGTGATTATGAATATATTACTTAATATTTATTATTAGTATTTTATTCAATATTTCGTTCTGTTAAGGGTTGTCCTGTGAGTACCAGCCCAATAAGGCAGTGGTATTAGGACGAAACTGAAAGAATGAATTCACACAATTTCTTAAAATACAAGACTTTATTAACAAAAATAAGTCAACTCAAAGTCAAACATATTTCTATCAACAAACTCTTTAATATGCTAAAACAATCCAACTAAACTACCAAGCAGAATTAAAGAATAAGGAAGACTAATGGGCTATGTACAATATAAACAAGTTAATGAAAGATGGTTGAAAGCCATGACTAAAAGAGTGATGCAACATTACCATCCAATGTTATTTATGTCTTGAAGAATCTGGAAATTAAGTTACGTTAGTCTTGGAACTAAATTAGGCAATAATTGGTATACCTTCAAACAACCATTCACAATGCAAGATTTTGAATAAGAACCAAACCTTTCTGGATAAATGGGTCCTAATGGTGTTTAATTAGTTATAACATCTAGATTCGAAACTAACAGCCTTTCTGGGTAAATGATCTTCAGCTGACTCATAAAGTGGACGAGCACGTGTTCTTAGCCATTAGTGGTTGAAGCTAACAAAAGAAGCTTATAGCTGGTTACCAGAATCAAACACATACCTTTAAATACCACTAATAAAAGGGTTGAAATGCATAAGCGTGGACGGTGCGTTATGACCGATCTTCTGTGTTTAAAAACCACCCTTTAAATAAAGTTTGTCTTTGTCAGGATCTCTGCCTTGTCTGTTTGTTTGTTCTTTCCCATCCCAAACCCGTTTTTGTGAAAGACATGCTTTCCTTCTTGGGTCTCACTGGATACAGTCGATCTTTTGTTCCAGGATACACTGATCTCACTGCTCCACTTAGGGACCTGGTCAAAGAGCAGGGCATGAAAAATCTCACTGCCTCACTGGAATGGACTCGAGAAGCTGAGGAAGCTTTTATAGCTTTGAAAACCAGCCTATCCCAAGCTGCACACTTGGCACACCCCGACTACACATTGCCGTTCTATTTAGATGTTTCTGTAACAGCACAAACAGCCAATGGCGTGCTGTTTCAGAAAAAAGGGGGAATAAGAACAGTGCTATTGTACATAAGTGTTATGTTGGACAACATGGAACAAAGACATCATGAATGCACCAGACATGCAGCAGGGATGGCTAAAATAATCCAGAAAACAGCCCATGTAGTTATGAGACACTCCCTCCACATTCTCACATCACATGGAGTAGTGGCTTTTGTGAACTCAAAGACATTCACACTATCACCACTGAGACAACAGAGACTGAACAAGGTGCTGGAAGCTCCCAACATCACATACACACATGAAGGCATAAACATGGCAGACAGAATGACGTCAGGAGAACCACATGTCTGTGCAGAAAAAGTGGAGTTTAATGAAAAAATCAGACCAGATTTACAAAGCACATCCTTAACAGAGACAAGAAACCTGTATACAGATGGTTGCTGTTTCAGACATGACACAGAAGGCCAGAAAGCAGCGTATGCAGTTGTGGAGGACACAGGGACAGACTTTGTAACAGTGAAAGCGGAAAGGCTGACAGACACACAATCAGCACAGAAAGCAGAAGTTTTGGCAGTGATCGTGGCCCTAGAATTAGGAGAAGGACAAAAAATAAACATTTACACAGACTCAGCATATGCCACAGGTGCAGTGCATGTTGAACTGAAGCAATGGTTGAGAACAGGGTTTAGGACAGCAGGACAGAAACCCATTAAGCATGAACAGGAAATGAGAAGGTTGGCTGAAGCATTGCTATTATCACAGGAGGTGGCAATTATCAAGTGTAAAGGACATGACAGCAGCAATACCAGAGTAGCACTAGGGAATCAGGCGGCAGATCAAGCAGCGAAGCAGTGTGCTGGGTATCAACCAAAAAATATATTGTTGTGTTCAGAGGTAGGGTGGACACCAGAACCCACTCTGGAGGAAGTAGTGAAACTACAAAAAGGGGCCTCACCAGAAGAAAAGTCGATGTGGAAGGCGAGAGGAGGCAGTGAGGACCAAAATGGACTTTGGAGGAGTCCAGACGGACGTCCAATCCTGCCACCAGGGCTCACTACAGCAGCCCTGGAGGGAGCCCATGGCATGGGGCATGTAGGAACCACACAGATGCTGAAAAATCTTGAACATTGGGGGCATCCTTATTTAAAACCAATGGCAGTGCATTGGATAAACCCATGTGAAATTTGCAGACAGTTCAATGTCAAACCTACCTTGAAGCCAGCGCCAGTGAAATTCCCAGTGGATCCTATTGCAGGGGAAGAAATCATCATTGACTATACAGATATGACTGAGAGAGTGAATGGGTTCAGATATCTGTTGGTATGTGTGGATGCATTCACAGGATGGCCTGAGGCCTGGCGAGCAAAAAAGGAAGACAGCAAAACAGTGGTGAAGTGTTTGATTAATCACCACATCCCCAGGCACGGTTTTCCTGCGAAAATCAGGTCAGATAACGGCACACACTTCAAAAATGAAGAACTTAGAGAGGTTGAAACGTTCCTGGGACTGAGACATTCCTTTTGAACAGTGTACCATCCCCAATCCCAAGGAAAGGTGGAAAGGATGAACCAGACAATCAAAACCAAATTGGCTAAAATCTGTGCACAGACCAAAATGAATTGGGTCACAGCATTACCTTTAGCTTTGATGTCAGTAAGAAGCTCAGTGAGCCAGAGACATGGGTTGACGCCACATGAACTGCAGACTGGAAGACCTTTTCCAGGCCCAAAAACCAGGTTACCTTTTCTGACTGAATGTGAACAATCTATGTCTCACCGTGATTACTATAGATCTCTCCACAGCTTGGTTGCAGCATTCTCAAAACAGGTGGCCGCCCAACCATCCGAGGTTCGAGCCACCACCTCAGACGCGGAGTGGATCCTTCTGAAAGTCATCAAACGGAAGTGGTCAGAGCCCAGGTGGACGGGTCCATTCCAGGTCACAGAGAGAACCTCACATGCGGTGAGGGTCAAGGGCAAAGGAGACACGTGGTATCATTGGAGCCAGTGTGCAGCAGCAGAGGCACCACAGAGATCGCTGCCAGAGGTCCAGCAGAACCTGAGGAACAACACCAGCACACCAGAAGACCTTTCTCACCCAATTCAAGGGGCAGAATAATCCCCTAGGGTGAGAAAGCGTTCGTTTACACCTAAAGGTTAGTCTACACCTTAGGTGCACCGTCAGATCAGTGGTCCCACCAATAGGGGCAGAATAATCCCCTGGTGAGACCACTTAGCTCCAGGTCAGTCTACACCTGTGAGTGAAGACCAGGACATCACACAGAAGAGGCGGATGTGATCGAGCTTTCCTCTCTTTCACTGGTGGTTGTAGCTGCTCTCCCACCAAAGAACTGAACTGAACATTCTGAATAAAAAAATAAAAAAAAGAATTATTTTTGTGTTTCACCATATTGTTGATCCTTATCTTCCTTTACAGGTACCTTTGAAAAGAATGGGAGATCAAAAGTTAGGACCCAGGCCCCTTAAGGGTTGGGTCATGGGAGGTATAGGTGTTTTATCATTTTTCACTGTTACATTGATTCTAGGAATGTTTTGTGAACTTCCTTTCCAGACATGCTCCAGTCATCCTGAAAACAAGGTGTCGAAACGCAGCCCCTCTCCGCGTCCAGACGCGTGTCTCAAATATTATGGGGGGTTGGAATTAAACTACACATATGGGGATACCACCATGTTTCAATTTGACCTGTGCGACGTCATTAAATGCGGGGGCAACCAAATAGCCTGGAGAGGGTATGATGTTTATGTATGCATGAAACAACAGGCGTCGGACCAGTGCAAAACGAGTAACCCCGATGGGACGGGAACTCTATGCAGCAGTTTGAGTTATGTGGCCGGCTGGTCTGGGCCAGGGTGGAACCCCACTAAAGAATATGTCCCTCGTGACATCCAAGGAAAGGTTTGTATCCAACGTTAGGATCCACGACTAAAGGCATGACACTGGCCTTGGGTGACGTTAGAGTAATTTTGGGACAATCTGTGCGTCCCTAGGTGGCTAGGGAGATAGAACAGAATGCTGATTGCAGTAAGGACCCTGATGACACACCCCTGACACGTGTAATGACAGCCCTAGGGACGGCCATAAGAAATCAGTATCCGCCCCCGTTGCAGTCCCTCAATTCGATTGGGACCCTAATCGGCATCCTAAAGAGCACATTAGTGCTGCAGTGGACACGAGGATGAGACACACAGGAGTTAATCCTAAGGGTGACGGGACAGGAATGGGACAGCTGTTTAAAAAGCCATATTAAAAGGAGTTCCTGTTGACATGTGTCAAAAGATGAAAAATAATCCTGATTTGCAGGGAGTAGACTTCACAAAGTGGGAAAAACATTTAATTCACCATTAACATACAGCTCAGGAGGCAGAGAAAAAGAAAAGAGAAAGAGCACCTACAGAATCAGCTCCTTAAATTACAGCTGCAAGAGGCCAAAGAGAAATTCAATAAGAGAAAAATGATATAACTGAAAATGTAATATTAGCTGCAGCTCAAGCTGTTCTTCCGGCTGCATCTGCATCTCCTGCAGCACACACCCCTATGTTTATGTTACCACCTGTGACTGATCAGTGCCAAGGAGGGGGGTCACCCCCTCCTCCACCCTATTTATTTTATAATTACAGGTACAGTGGCCCCGGTCGTGGAGGCGGATGGCATGTTGGTGGTCAGCTGGTCGTGGTGGATGGTGTGGAGCACCCAGAGGAAGGGGTGGAGCCAGCAGGGCACTGGGAGATGTGTGCTACAACTGTGGTCAGTCTGGACATTGGGCACGCACCTGCCCCACCTGGGGGTAACAGCAGGGAGTAACTGGAGACTGGCAGGACACCTCAGTCACCAACTTAATCAGAATCAGAATCAGAAAAGCTTTATTGCCAAGTACGTTTTTGGACATACAAGGAATTTGTTTAGGCGTAGTCGATGCAATACAGTACAAATTAAACAGTATAAACATATCTACAATATAATATAAATATATGTGCACAGTTTTAAGTGAGTGAGAGTAAATGTAGAGCAGTATTGGGTGCGAGAGCAGTACAACAGTGCAGGTGATCATTGTGCAATTATGGCAGTGCAAGTAAAGCAGGAGTCCAAGCTGAGCGTTAATGTAACGCATAGAGTTACAGGTTACAAGTGTCCTGTCAGCAAAAAAAGGGGGGGGGTGTGGGGGAAAGGGAGAGTGTCAGGGTGGTTTCCGGGCTTTGTTAACCAGGCTGGTGGCAGATGGGAAAAAACTGTTCTTGTGGCGTGAGGTTTTGGTCCGGATGGACCGCAGCCTCCTGCCAGAGGGGAGAGTCTCAAAGAGTCTGTGACCGGGGTGGGAGGGATCAGCCAGAATCTTCCCTGCCCGCTTCAGTGTCCTGGAGGTCTACAGTTCCTGGAGCGACAGTAGACTGCAGCCAATCACCTTCTCAGCAGACCGAATGACACGCTGCAGCCTGCCCTTATCCTTGGCTGTAGCAGCGGCGTACCAGATGGTGATGGAGGAGGTGAGGATGGACTCAATGATGGCTGTGTAGAAGTGCACCATCATAGTCTTTGGCAGGTTGAATTTCTTCAGCTGCCGCAGGAAGAACATCCTCTGCTGGGCTTTTTTGATGAGGGAGCTGATGTTTGGCTCCCACTTGAGATCCTGGGAGATGATGGTTCCCAGGAAGCGGAAAGATTCCACAGTGTCAATTGTGGAGTTCTGCCTGAAGTCCACAACCATCTCCACTGTCTTTAGAGCGTTGAGCTCAAGGTTGTTCTGGCTGCACCAGTCCAACAGATGGTCCACCTCCCATCTGTACGCAGACTCGTCACCATCAGAGATGAGTCCGATCAGAGTGGTGTCGTCCGCAAACTTCAGAAGCTTGACAGACTGGTGACTGGAGGTGCAGCTGTTGGTGTACAGGGAGAAGAGCAGAGGAGAGGGAACACAGCCCTGGGGGGAACCAGTGCCGATGGTCAGGGAGTCAGAGACGTGCTTCCCCAGCCTCACGCGCTGCTTCCTGTCAGACAGGAAGTCAGTGATCCACCTACAGGTGGAGTCGGGCACACTCAGTTGGGAGAGCTTCTCCTGGAGCAGAACTGGGACGATGGTGTTGAAGGCAGAGCTGAAATCCACAAACAGGATCCTGGCGTAGGTTCCTGTGGAGTCCAGGTGCCGGAGGATGAAGTGAAGGGCTAAGTTGACTGCATCATCTACAGACCTGTTGGCTCTGTAGGCAAATTGCAGGGGGTCCAGGAGGGGGTCGGTGATGTCTTTTAGGTGTGAGAGCACAAGGCGCTCAAAGGACTTCATCACCACAGAGGTCAGGGCGACGGGTCTGAAGTCATTAAGCCCTGTGGTCCTTGGCTTCTTGGGAACAGGGACGATGGTGGAGGACTTGAAGCAGGCTGGCACATGACATGTCTCCAGTGAGGTGTTAAAAGTGTCTGTGAAGACTGGAGACAGCTGATCAGCGCAGTGCTTCAGGCTGGCTGGTGAGACAGAATCCGGTCCAGCAGCTTTCCGGGGGTTCTGTCTCCTGAAGAGTTTGTTTACATCCCTCTCCTGGATGGAAAGAGCCATCCTCGGCGTGGGTAGGGGGCTGGTGGAGGGAACTTCAGGGTGGGGGTTGGAGGTGCCAAGGCCCCTCTTGAGGTTGAGGAGGTGGGGGTGGTGGATTGTGGCTGCAGCTGTTGGGGGGTGTCGTGGGGGATGGTTGCAGGACTGTCCCTTTGTCTTTCAAAGCGGCAGTAGAACTCGTTCAGGTTGTTGGCGAGGCGTCGGTCGTTGATGGAGTGGGGGGCTTTCGGCTTGTAGTTGGTGATTTGCTTGAGCCCTTTCCAGACAGACGCAGAGTCGTTGGCTGAGAACTGGTTTTGGAGCTTCTCAGAGTACAGTCGTTTGGCCTCTTTCACTGCCTTGTCAAACTTGTACTTCACCTCTCTGTATATGTCTTTGTCCCCACTCCTGAAGGCCTCTTCCTTATCCAGTCTTAACCTTCTGAGTTTGGCTGTGAACCAGGGTTTGTCGTTGTTGTAACTCACCCTGGTGCATGATGGTACACAGCTGTCCTCACAGAAGGTGATGTAGGAAGTCACATCCTCTGTGTACTCGTCCAGACTGTTGGTAGTAGTCCTGAACACATCCCAGTCTGTACAGCCTAAACACGCCTGGAGATTCTCCACAGCCTCACTGCTCCACTTCCTTGTCGTCCTCACAACAGGTTTGCAGAGCTTTAGTTTCTGCCTGTATGCAGGAATCAGGTGGACCATGATGTGGTCGGATTGGCCCAGTGCAGCACGTGGGACGGCGTGATAAGCGTTTCTGATGGTGGTGTAACAGTGATCCAGAATGTTGTCCTCTCTGGTCGGACATTTTATATACTGTCTATATTTGGGGAGTTCGTGGGTGAGATTACATTTGGTAAAGTCGCCAACGACGATTACTAAGGAGTCCGGGTTGGTCCGCTCCACACTCAGTATCTGGTCGGCGAGCATGCGCTGTGCGATCTCCATGTTAGCTTGCGGCGGGATGTAAACACCGACCAGGATGAACGAAGCGAACTCACGGGGGGAATAGAAAGGCTTACAGTTTATGATGAAGAATTCCAGGTCTGGAGAACAGTGCTGCTGAATCACTGTCACGTCGTTGCACCAACCACTGTTGAGGTAAAAACAGATTCCTCCACCTTTCACTTTGCCGGAGAGTTACGTGTCTCTGTCCGCTCTGTAGAGCTGGAATCCTGCCAGCTGCAGCGCAGAGTCTGGTATTAATCCACACAGCCACGTCTCTGTGAAGCACAAAACTGCAGATGAATAAAAGTCCCTGTTTTTCCCCAACAGCAGTTGTAGTTCCTCAATTTTGTTGGGAAGTGAGCGCACGTTAGAGAGAAATATTCCAGGTAACGGTGTTCGTAGTCCACGCTGGCGAAGACGTACCAGCACCCCAGCCCGTTTCCCTCTCTTCCGGCGTTTCACCGCGTGAGCAAAGGTGAGCGCACCTTTGACCAGAATGTCCAAAAATTCCAGAGCAGTGGGCAGAAAAGTGGGAAATAACTTCTCTGGTGTAGTAGCCCTGATGTTCATGAGTTCTTCTCTGGTGAGAGAGCTCCGGGTACCATCACAGAAGACCGTTTTAAAGCAAAAAACAAAACAAAACAATGCGCACCAACACGCCGAGGCGACCATCTTCGACGCCATCTTAAGGTATTCTAAAAGCATAGACACATACTGTATAAATGTACAGCTACTGATGAAGTCCTGTTGCAGCATGAGATGCACATACATCATCCTGGAAGAGAAAAAACAGATCATCCCAAAGCTGCAGCTCTTTTGCAGAGCCTATCTTATCAGTTATGGGCTGAAGGGCCCACAGATGTAGGATTAACCCCCTGCGCCCCAGTTTCTTTTCAGGTTGCATCTCCCTCGCTTATTTGGGTTCCACAGTATCCACCCAAAAAGTAAGCTCAGGAAGGCATCAGAGACATCTGCATAAACATGGATTCAAGGTCAGTAAAAATAAACTACAAATAGCAAGGAAGCAAGTTTCCTTCCTGGGCGGAGTTATTACCGCAGGAAACACGAGCATGTCAGGTTCACATAAGCAACATATTTTAACACACCCTAAACCTCTTAGGTTGAAAGACATGCTGTCATTTTTGGGCCTTACAGGCTACAGCAGGAACTACATCCCAGGTAACACCGATCTCACACAGCCCCTCAGAGACCTAGTCAGAGAACAGGGCATGCGAAATCTCAACAATGTCCTTAATTGGACACAGGAAGCGGAGGAAGCCTTTATTGTGTTAAAGCAGCTTCTCTCCAACGTGGCAGAACGTACGCTCCCAGACTACACCACACCATTTTATTTGGATGTTTCTGTAACAAAACTGGCAGTAAATGGAGTTTTGTTTCAGAAAAAAGGGGGAGATAGGAATTGTTGAGAATTAAAATCATGTAATTTCATGTTATTAGTTTAGTTTGCATGTGAGAACATTAAACTGAGATTTAACATGAGTGAGCCTTGGGGAGAGATCACAGCAGGGGTCAGGGTGGCACAAGGGTGAAACAGGGGTTAGGTTCTCGGCAGCTGCAAGCCGTAAAAGCTGGCTGTAGGGACAATAAAGCAATAAATGTCAACTTTTGGCCGTGGTATAGATGCCACAAGGAAGCTTGGCTGATTTACAACACTTGATGGAAAAAGGGAAGGCACAGTCAGTAAGCTTTGAAGTCCACAGTATAAAGATGTACTGAAAACGTGCAATGACAGAGACATCTGGGTAGCCATGCTTTGCTGAAAATCCATCTCTCTCTGTAAGGGCCCTTATATAACTTCTCTCTCCTTTTGTAACTTCTCTCTTTTATATGTAATTTTCCTTCAATATGGTATTTTGTATAATCATTTTGCATTAGAAATCATTGGACTTATTATCTTCCAAATTAAACTTGTGTTAATCTTAATTTCCTGCTCTTCATCTGTTCTTTCTCACGACATCCGGACTGGTAGAAGTTGAGGCCACAAGAATATCAGTGATAGCATTATTTTACCTCAACAATTTTATGGAGGTAAATTTGTCTCAATATTATTCAATCAAACAAAAAACTAATGTCAACCAAAAAAAAACTAATCTCAAACAAAAAATATTAAGTTGTGATCAAAACTTGTTGTAATGATTTTTTTTTTTTTTAAATGGAATATTTTATTTTGGGGAGAAAAAAAATTGTTTGATAAAACTTTTTTTTGATTGAAATGACAAATTTTTTCTCACGAAGAGAAAAAAGTTATTTGCAAAACATAAACTTTTATTTGCGCATTTCAGAAATCTTTGGTGACGACTCTCACTCTTTTGGTTTTGACGCTCTCTGTTTTTAGTTGAACTCAACGAATTTTGAGTGCTGGAAACATGAACATCCTGGGCGGGGCCTAAAGACGAACGCTGTAAGATGTTTCCCTATTGGTTAGCATATGGAGGTAAATTTGTCTCAATATTATTCAATCAAACAAAAAACTAATCTCTATCAAAAAAAAACTAACCTCAATCAAAAAAATAAATTGTGGTCAAAACTTTTGGAATATTCAATCAAAAAAAACTAATCTCAATCAAAAAATATTAAGTTGTGGTCAAAACTTTCAGAGTTGTAACGATTGTTTTTTTTTTTAAATAGAATATTTTATTTTGGGGAGAAAAAAAAATTTTTGCAAAAAATATTTTGTGATTAAAATGACTCATTTTTTCTCACGAAGAGAAAAAAGTTATTTGGAAAACATAAACTTTTATTTGCGCATGTCAAAAATCTTTGGTTACGAGTCTCGCTTTTTTGGTTTTGACGCTCTCTGTTTTTAGTTGAACTCAACGAATTTTGAGTGCTGGAAACATGAACATCCTGGGCGGGGCCTAAAGACGAACGCTGTAAGATGTTTCCCTATTGGTTAGCGCTGACTAAAGCGGCAGACTCTGATCCCCCGCACCTCTGAACTTCTGCTCGAACTGCAGGGCTATTTCATAATTTCATTGTAGGTTTCTGGAGAAATACACAACTACCCCAACAAAGTACCACAAACGCTTCTTTTTGGTGAGGTCGATGAGGTCCTGTGGGAAGTGGTCTGGACAACTTAAAGTGCAAGAGCATCCAGATCTCCTCTGACCTCTCCTGGACCGGAAACGCCCCTCGCCTGTTGCAGAAGGTACAACAACAGCTCTTCTTCATCTCCTCAGCTGCTTACAGATGTCTACAGGGCCACGGTGGAAAGCACTCTGTGTCTCAACATGACAGTGTGGTGTGGGAACTGCACAGGAGAGGAAGGAAGTATCACGGGTTGTGAGGACAACACACAGGATTATGGGATGCTGTCTGCCCGACATGGACTCTGTTTTATACTACACTTGGGGTAGTTGTGTATTTCTCCAAACCTTTACAGTAAAATTATGAAATACTAATTCTGGTTATAATATAGATGACCCTCTAATAAAATCTGAAGAGATTGTGTTGTCACCTCTCCTGGTTTTGGAGAAATAAATTCCTGAAAGTGGGACAAATGCATATAATGGTTGAGCATTTTGAGGTATTTTGACAAGATATTTCTCTAAAACTGTACAGTAAAATATAAAATATTTATTCTTTTACATAAAACATGAATGTGAAAGTTATAAAAATGTAATTAATATAAATGTTCTGTAGGTTACTTTTCTGTTTTCCTCTTATTTTCTCAACCGTTGCCAGGATCGGCGTCCTTTCTGCTCCATTACCGTAATAAACCTTGTATGCGCGATGCTAATCTTTAAGAGAGAGCTGGTGTCGGCTGACGTCACCGCATATTTCTGACTGTCGGCTCACTTGACCGCAGTTTTCTTCTGTACAATTGATGTCCCCTCACTGAAGTGACGCTGCAAGCCCTGCAGTTTGAGCAGAAGTTCAGAGGTGCGAGGGATCAGAGTCTGCCGCTTTAGTCAGCGCTAACCAATAGGGAAACATCTTACAGCGTTCCTCTTTCGGCCCCGCCCACGACGTTCATGTTCCCAGCACTCAAAATTCGTTGAGTTCAACCAAAAACAGAGAGCGTCAAAACCAAAAAAGCGAGACTCGTAACCAAAGATTTTTGACATGCGCAAATAAAAGTTTATGTTTTGCAAATAACTTTTTTCTCTTCATGAGAAAAAATGAGTCATTTTAATCAAAAAAAGTTTTATCAAACAATTTATTTTTTTCCCCAAAATAAAATATTCCATTTAAAAAAAAATAATCGTTACAACTCTGAAAGTTTTGATCACAACTTAATATTTTTTGATTGAGATTAGTTTTTTTTATTGAATATTCCAAAAGTTTTGACCACAATTTATTTTTTTGATTGAGATTAGTTTTTTTTAAAATTAAAATTAGTTTTTTGTTTGATTGAATAATATTGAGACAAATTAACCTCCATACAATTGATGCGGGGCTGCACGGTGGCGCAGTTGGTAGCACTGTTGCCGTGCAGCAAGAAGGTCCTGGGTTCAATTCCCAGCCTGGGGTCTTTCTGCATGGAGTTTGCATGTTCTCCCCGTGCATGCGTGGGTTCTCACTGGGTACTCCGGCTTCCTCCCACAGTCCAAAGACATGCCTGTTAGGTTAATTGGTAACTCTAAATTTCCCTTAGGTGTATGAATGAGTGTGTGCGTGGTTGTTTGTGTGTTGCCCTGTGATGGACTGGTGACCTGTCCAGGGTGTACCCTGCCTCTCGCCCATAGACAGCTGGAGATAGGCACCAGCTCCCCCGTGACCCACTATGGAATAAGCGGTAGAAAATGACTGACTGACAATTTAGGCTGATGTACATTTCAGTAATGATTGATAACATGGAAAAACGCCACCCACAATACACACAACATGCAGCAGGGTTGGCAAAATTTATTTAAAAAACAGTTCACTTGGTGATGGGACACCCTCTGAATGTTTTAACAACTCAGTGTGGTGGCATATGTGAACTCTCAAAGTTTCACCATGACAACTCTGAGACAACACAGGCTCAGCAAAAATCTTGGAGGCACCAACATAACCTACACCCACGAGGGAATCAACATGGCAGATGGAATAACACAGGAGGAACCACATCAATGTGAAGAGCTGGTTAGCAGGACAGGAAAGATAAGACCAGATTTAGAAGCCAGCCCCCTTGAGGTACCACAGGAGCAGTACATGTAGAACTCAAACAATGGCTGAGGACAGGATTCAGGACTGCAGGACAGAAACCCATTAAACATGAACAGGAAATGAGAAAGTTGGCTGAAGCTTTGTTGCTCCCACAAGAAGTAGCCGTACATTAAATGCAGAGGACATGACAGCAGTAACACCAGAGTAGCACAAGGTAATCAGGCAGCTGATCAGGCTGCTAAACAGTGTGCAGGATATCAGCCCAGGCACATAATGCTGTGTTCAGAAGCAGGGTGGACACCAGAACCCACCCTGGAAGAAGTACTGAAATTACAAAAGAGGGTCTCTCCTGAGGAAAAATCAGTTTGGAAGGCCCGAGGGGGTTCAGAGAACCAGAGACCAGGGTCGGAACCACCACCTCGGAAGCCGAGTGGGTCCTCCTGAAAGTCATCAAAAGAAAGTGGACAGAGCCAAGGTGGACCGGTCCATTTCAGGTCACAGAGAGGACAACCCATGCAGTCAGGCTGAAGGGATAAGGTGATACTTGGTATCATTGGAGCCAGTGTGCAGGAGCGGAACCACCTCAACGATCCCTCTCTCAGATCCAGGAAGATCTGACCGAAAACACAGGAAAAGATAATCTCACTTCTCTCACCCAAGAAGGGGCAGAATAATCCCCGGGTGAGAGAAATTAGCCCAGGGTTAGTCTGCCCTGAGAGCTGAAGACAGAACAAGAACAGCAGAAGAAGAGGCGGAAGTGATTGAGTTTCTCTCTCAATGGGAGTGGTGGAGCTTCCCTCCCCAGAAGACACTGTTTGGCGAACATTTTATATTTTATATTACATTTTGATGTTTCTGTATCTTTTTCAGGTTATGATTTAACTTTGTGTGGATGACAGGCATGTTTGGACACTGGAAGGGTTTGATAATGTCTTTGATGATTTCTGTTGCAGTATTTGTAGCGATAATGGTGACCTGTGGATGTTGTTGTGTACTATGCATTCGTTCTCTGATGGTGCACCTCATCACCTCTGCAATTGAGCAGAGGGATCCAAAGATAATGATGCCACTGTTGCAAATTGACTATAACCAGGATGAGGACTCAGAGTGTGAATTCATGGATGTAGACTAAGATGGATGCATGTTTTCTTAATGATTTTCTTGTTTTACAGGTGGTACAGTTATATTTTTACTTATTTCTACTTATTCTTAGAAGGACATTTTACATTGTGAACTCTTTTATGAGAGTTCAAAAGGTGGATTGTAGAATATAAACTATCTATGTGTGTAACCCGTGTGCAGATATAGGGGAGTCAAGCTTAGGGAGTGAAGCATAGAAAATGCAAAGTCATAAATTGGTGAACGACAGGGGATTACCGGAGGGGGTGAAAGAAGATGGAGGTCATAAATTGGTGAATGACAAGGGAGAAAGGGCAGAGAGAGGACAAGTTTGTAAATAGATGGAGGATGGGGGTGAAGCAGAAAGAAGATGAGTTTGCCAGAAGAAAGTAACCAGAAACACTCCTTATTTGGACATGAGGAACAAGTTATGCAGTTGCTGGGAGACACCCACAGACAGAATGATTGTGTATGTGTACTGCATAGCAGCGAGGGGTATATAAAGGTATTGTGGCGCACCTCCAAAGGAGACAACACACAGACGTTTCCAGGTACCCGTGTAAGTGTGTCTCCTCTCTGAATTCAGATTGGTTTTAATAAACTTGTGGAAACGTACAACTGATCTCTGACTGAGGATTGTCCTTTGGGGTGCCAAATAAAAACAATCGATGAGAGGTGAGTAGTAATGTAAGAGTTAACGGACAGCCAGTAAAGTTTTCCTACCTCGACAGTTTCTAACAGATTTTCCCCGCTCAGCGACACACCCGCTGAGAAGCTAACTCTGGTAATTGGCAGCTCCATAGTCAGAAACGTGGCACTAGAGACACCAGCGACCATAGTAAAATGTCTGCCAAGGGCCAGAACGGGCGACATCAAATCATACCTGAAACTGCTGGCTAAGGATAAGCGTAAATACAGTAAGATTGTTGTTCACGCTGGCGGTAATGACACCCGATTACGTCAATCGGAGGTCACCAAAGTTAGTGTTGCTTCGGTGTGTAAGTTTGCCAAAACAATGTCGGATACCATAATTTTCTC
Organism: Girardinichthys multiradiatus; assembly: GCF_021462225.1. Taxonomy (NCBI): domain Eukaryota; kingdom Metazoa; phylum Chordata; class Actinopteri; order Cyprinodontiformes; family Goodeidae; genus Girardinichthys; species Girardinichthys multiradiatus. The sequence goes on from NC_061801.1 coordinate 7,637,728, forward strand.
TGGTCCCCTCCCTGATCTGACCAGTGACGACATGTTTAGCCGCATGCTGTCATTCAACCGCTGGCTGTCTAGGTGGTGTCCAGAAAACAATGTGGGTTACATTAATAACTGGCGAACATTTTGGGGAAAACCTGGTCTGATCCGGAGAGACGGCATCCATCCCACTTTGGAGGAGCAGCTCTTCTTTCTAGAAATCTGGCCGAATTAATTAGTTCTCCAAAACTCTGACAACCCAGGGTTCAGACCAGGAAGCAGGGTTGTAGTTTAACACTCCTCTCTGCAGCTTCTGTACTGCTACCCAGCCATTACCCTATTAAGACAGTGTCTCCCCCACGGCCAAAATTGAATAGATTAAAAAATAATCTAAAAGGAGGAAATCAGGAAAATCTCATAAAAATAAACACAACTCAGACCGAAAGGAAAATAAAACAATTAAATGTGGCTTAATGAACATAAGATCTCTCTCGTCAAAGACATTGCTAGTTAATGACCTGATTTGTGACAATCAGATTGATTTATCTTGCCTCACAGAAACTTGGCTGCAGCAAGAGGATTATGTTACTATAAATGAGTCAACTCCTACTAATTATTTAAATTTTCACATTCCTCGAAATACTGGTCGAGGAGGAGGAGTAGCAACCATCTTTCAGTCCGATTTATTGATTAGTTCCAGACCAATCAATAGCTACAACTCTTTTGAATATTTAATCCTTAGTTTTCCTCATCCAAATTGTAAAGCACTAAAACCCCTTCTGTTGTTTTGTACCGTCCACCAGGCCCTTACTCTCAATTTTTAGATCTGTTTTCAGACCTTTTATCTGATTTAGTGTTAAATACAAATAAAGTTATTATAGTGGGGGATTTTAACATTCATGTTGACACTGAAAGTGATAGCCTAAATATAGTGTTTAATGCTATCTTAGACTCAATTGGCTCTGCTCAAAACATTAACAAACGTACCCACCTTTGTCTTCATTCTCTGGACCTTGTGCTGACATATGGCATTGAGTGTAAAGACATAACAATATTTTCTCATAACCTTGTCCTGTCTGACCATTTCTTAATAACCTTTGAGTTTAATTTAACCGAGTACTCCACACCTGAAATAAAATTTCATTACAGTAGATCATTATCAGGCGATGCTGTAACAACCTTTAAAGAATCTATTCCACTTTTCATTTCCTCATTACCACTGAAAAGCACAGTGGAGGGCAACAATTCTGTTTCTGCCCCTTCACAAATTGATTCTTTTGTTCATGGTGTTTCTTCATCATTGCGTGATGCATTAGACAATACAGCCCCCTTGAAAAAGAAGGTAATCATTCATAGGAGGCAGGCTCCTTGGTTTAATTCAGATCTGCATACTTTAAAGCACAATGTGAGAAAATTGGAGAGAAAATGGCGTTCTACACACCTAGATGATTCCTACTTAATCTGGAAAAATAGCCTACTGTTGTATAAAAAGACACTTCGCCAAGCCAGAACAGCTTATTTCTCATCATTAATAGAAGAGAACAAGAATAATCCTAGGTTTCTCTTGATGATTAATCTATCTTTAGTAAATGGATATGTAACACAAGCTTTTAAGGTAGCTGTAATTAAACCTTTACTTAAGAAACCTTCGCTTAATCGAGATGACTTGAAAAATTACAGACCTATATCCAATCTTCCATTTTTATTTTAAATTCTTGAGAAAATAGTTGCTAATCAAATGTGTGAGCATTTACACAGCAATGACCTGTTTGAAGAGTTTCAGTCAGGCTTCAGAGCTCATCATAGCACTGAAACAGCTCTGCTGAAAGTCACTAATGATATCCTTACGCCCTCAGATAATGGACTTGTGTCTGTACTGGTTCTGTTAGATCTCAGTAATGCATTTGATACAGTCGACCATAATATTCTCTTAAAAGGGTTGGAATATGCTGTAGGGATCAGGGGAACAGCGCTAGGCTGGTTTAAATCTTATCTGTCTGACAGATTCCAGTTTGTTCATGTAAATGATAAATCATCTTTAAACTCCAGGGTTAATTGTGGAGTACCACAGGGTTCAGTACTTGGGCCAATTCTCTTTACTATATATATGCTTCCAATAGGTCAAATTATCAAGCAGCATAGGATAAATTTTCAATATTACGCTGATGATACTCAGCTTTACTTATCCATAAATCCTGATGAACACAACCAGTAAGATAGACTATATGTATGTCTTGAAGATATAAAAACTTGGATGACTTTAAATTTTTTGCTTCTAAATTCAGACAAGACAGAAGTTGTCATCTTTGGACCGGAGTCTTTAAAAAAAAAACTGCTTAGTCAATCACTTAACCTGGATGGCATTAAATTGACCTCCGGTAATAATGTAAATAACCTTGGTGTTATTTTTGACCAGGACATGTCATTTAAATCCCATATTAAACAGGTTTCTAGGATTTCCTTTTTTCACCTCCAGAACATTGCCAAAATTAGAAATATCCTATCCAGGAGTGACGCTGAAAAACTAGTCCATGCATTTGTTACTTCAAGGCTGGACTATTGTAATTCTCTACTATCAGGATGTCCACAAAATGCAGTTAAAAGCCTTCAGCTGATTCAAAATGCTGCAGCAAGAGTTCTGATGAAAATTAAAAAGAGAGATTATATTTCTCCTATTTTAGCATCCCTTCATTGGCTCCCTGTTAAATCCAGAATAGAATTTAAAATTCTCCTCCTCACATATAAAGCCCTTAATGTTCTAGCTCCATCAAACATCAGAGATCTGATTGTTCCATATGTTCCTAACAGGGCACTTCGTTCTCTGACTGCAGGTTTACTGGTGGTTCCTAGAGTCTTCAGAAGTAGAATGGGAGGCAGATCCTTTAGTTATCAGGCTCCTCTCCTGTGGAACCAGCTCCCGGTTTTGGTCCGTGAGGCAGACACCCTGTCTACTTTTAAGGCTAGGCTTAAAACTTTCCTTTTTGATAAAGCTTATAGTTAGAGTGGCTTAGGTTATCGTGAGCTATCTTCCTTATTTTTTACCTCCGTCTTCTTCCCTCCCTGTTGGATGGAGTAAGGGGGAGTCAGGTTTAGCCTAAACCAGCTCAGTTATGGTTGAGGTGCAAACACAGCCTCCATTTCTGCTACCTGTATGACCCCTTCTCTTTTCCAATGGTTATAATTAATCTGACAGAGAGATGTATCCCAGTCCTTGTGATTTTTAGTATAACAATGGCCATCAGTGTGTGGTGCCTTGAGACATTGTTGTAAATAAGCGCCGTTTAACTAAATAATCTGAACTGAAACTATCTGTGTAGTTATGCTGCTATAGGCTTAGACTGCTGGAGGACATAATGACCACTTTCACCCTCTTCGCTACATTCTCACACTACTCTCCAATTTTGCATTATTTGCTGTTATTTCAGCTTTTAACTTTATGTTCTCTCTTTTCTCTTCCTAGAAGCTACACCTGGCCTGGCTCTGTGTCTACCTATGACACCTTTCTGGAGAGGGGAATCGTCCGAGCTTCTGCTGGCAACAACTTAATGCTCACCCTCTACAGATGATCCACATGGTCCTGTCTTTTAGTGTTTAACCCTTTCTCTCTCCTAGACATGGCGATTGACTGAGCTTAACTGTAACTAACTCTATGTGCTCTCTTTCAGACTCTAACCTTGAAAACTGGCTCAGAGTTTATCTGTTCTTTCTTTCTAGGTGAAACGAATAAAGGAGCTACATCCATTAACGTTTACTTTTCCTTCCCATAGAAAGTACTCCTGGATCATTGTGTCTCTGCTCTGTTCTCTCTAACCCCCAGTCGGTCGTGGCAGATGGCCTCTCACACTGAGCCTGGTTCTGCTGGAGGTTTTTTCCTGTTAAAAGGGAGTTTTTCCTCTCCACTGTCACTACATGCATGCTCAGTATGAGGGATTGCTGCAAAGTCAACACCAGTGACTGTCCACTGTCTCTACATGATCATCCAGGAGGAGTGAATGCTGCAAGTCACTGACTGGATGCAATCTGCTGGGTTTCCTTAGACAGAAAAACTTTTTATCCAATTTGAATAAATAACTAACTTTGACTGCACTGTTCAATGGTTAGGATTAATTGGAATGTATGTACCTGACTGTTGTGAAGTGTTTTGAGACAACATGTGTCGTAAATCGGCGCTATATAAATAAAACTGAATTGAATTGAATTACTGTACCTGTCAGCACTTCATCTCTGCATGCCCTGATGAGACCAGACTGTCCCACATACTGACTAAAATAGTAAGATGGTGAGAGGAAGCAATTTTGTCTGATGGAGCCACTTAGCAATGGTCCAGGAAATGTCCGAAGACTATACCAAGAAGGAATGCACTGCACGCTCACTGATTTCCTTTTAATCCATGGGTGAAGATGGCAGGAGGATTCCAGCAGTGTGCAAGGGCCAGAAGATCCATCGAGATTGGTGGAGGGTGGGCAGGTAGAAGTGGAGAAGGTAAGAGGAGTTGTGAAGAGGTCCAACATGTTCTATTCAGCCAGGGGGCAGGTGACTCTTCACAAGTCACTTTTCTATAACAGGATCAACTAAGGAAAGAAGACTAGTATGACTAGAACGTTTTTGCTTCAAATTAACACCCCGAAAGGAGCCTTAGATCACCATTAAAGCACAACAATCTGACAAAGAGTGAAAACCACAGGTGGTCTGAAATGCGTGATACAAATTATGAGATAGAAAATGGGTGTGTTGATAGAGAGCCTTGGATTTGAGCTCCACCAACCCACCTCTCCACCTGAGAATATAAGGGAAAGAAGAGAAGGTGCAAAATGGGTTGGGGACTGTCAGAAAGCAATGCATTCGGGTTACATGATATTTGTATGTGATTTACAAATACACTTTTGCAACAACCAAGTAGAAAAATATATATTTGTGAATTAAATAAGGCTGTTTTCTCTTCATTCATAAGGGACATCTGTAAAAAGATTTAAACAGATGTGACAAAATGACTTGAGTGAGGGATCTCAAAGTACCTCCTCTTAGTTCTGTTCTACAGTGGGCAAGTAGGAACAAGACAAACACTTACTTCTGCCATTTTTCTGATGTGCACACTGTGTTCTTGGCATCTGATTTGAGATGCACCTGGTCCAGAAATATTAGGTGAAACTCATAAGACCTCTTCCTGCTGATGTTATTTATGAGCTGTTGACAAGCTATTAGGTAGGAGGGTAGGTGTTTTGGCTTGGAATCACATAAAGTCTCAAAATGAGAATAAAACTGTAGATTATGTTGATACAACTACTTTTTTGCTGTCCTATTTTTATCTATTCAGTGTTTACGGACAGTTTCACTGAGCAGAGTAAGGAGGAAATAACAGCTTAGTTAGGCAACATATATATGATATGTATCTGTCAGTTTTTGGCACAACAACTCCTGTAGTTTGGTTAAGCCCAAAACTAATTCGGAAGGTTAAAGACAATTTTAGGCACGGTTTTAAATAACCTGCTGTATAACAGGTGTGTGATCCTGTGGTAATACTAATTAACTTAATACTAATTACTCTAAATGGTTTCAATTGGATATTAGGTCAATAAACAGTTACCTTACCTAGTATTTAATTATGCAACTAGTTCAGCAACAATAATGTCTCGATATCCCGACCTTTGCAGAGTTAAAAGTCCATGAATAATGTCGTAGTTGGATTTTTTTGATAAAGCTAAAAACAAGTGGTTATATATAAAATAATAAATAAAATACCTGCTAATCTCATTTATGTGGTGGCAAACAGAAGAAGAAACATTTGAATTTAGTTTAAATTTATTTTCGTATTTAAAATCTTAAAAACATAAAAATCTCTGACTGAGACAAAAGAAAAGTAAGACATTTTATTATAATCACCTAATAATGTGAGCATCATAGATCGTGACTCTTCGAGGCCCTTGTCTTCTGCATGAATTAATGCATCAATGCGGCGTGGCATGGAGGCAAGTTTGCTGGCCATTCAAGCACAGTAACACCATGATCATTGAACCAGCTTTTGCTATCTTTGACAGGGAGGGCCAGTGTAGTCCTGCTGTGAAATAAAATCAGGATTTCCATAAAGCTTGTCAGCAGAAGGACTACTAGCTGATTAGGATGCGACATCATGAGTTTCCAATATTTAACTTTTCACAAAATTCTAATTGTCTAAAACACTGAATTTGTGGTTTTATTATTTGTAAGCCATAATCATCAAAATTACATGAAATAAAGGCTTGAAAATTTCATGCTCTGTGTAAATGAAATTCATTTTATGAAATTAGTGAAAGAAAATTACCTTTTTAACAGTATTCAAATTTTTTGACACGTACAATACCTGTAAAGGTATAGCAATGGTTTTGCAGGTGGTTGCAGTCTGCAGCTGCACCGCCAGATGTCACTACTGTTTCTGACAGTTTATGGGCGAATGGCAGTCCGTCCCAGTAATAGACAACCATGCGTGCATGAGACCATGCAACCTCCATGTAGAAAGGCATATAGCCAGGATTGGAACCCAGAACATTCTGGGTGCAAGGCACCTGTTCTAACAACTGCACCACCATACAGCCTGCTTTTAAAGCTCGTTGTCTTCCGCTTTATCCGGGACCGGGTCACGGGGGCAGCAGGCTCAGCAGAGACGCCCAGACGTCCCTCTCCCCAGACACCTCCTCCAGCTCCTCCGGTGTTAGGATCTGGGTTTGTGTTTTTGTGCTTGATACATGTGCTCATTCTCAGGTGGTGCTGGAGCTCTCAGGTGTGCTGGGTGATAGGTGCAACTTATTCCAGTGATTGCCATGAGGAGTACTTCAGCAGGAGGCTGCCAGCACTTCAATGCGAGAGTGTTTTGCCACAGTGGTACAAACTCTAGCCACATTCCAAGTTATGCTTCATACTTCAACCTCGTTTAACTTTGTTTTTTGCTCCTCTGCAGATTTTGAAAGCCTAAGCTTTGGATCTATGTCACTGAGTTTTCTGGACTACGTTTCTGAAAGTTACTCTGGATGATCAAGCCTGTCTTCGTTCTGAGGATTCCTATGTGATCTACCTTCGTTTGGATTCTCATCAAGCTGGCAGCTTCCTGTCCTCTTCATCTCCTGAGCCAAGCCACAAGCGTACCCTGTCCACCCTCCAACGTAAGCCACCGAACATCGAACTTGTTTACGGTAACCTGACCTCCACAGAACAGCACCATGTGAACTCTCTACGGATATACCTGCTTAAGACCTGGATCCTGAATCTCATTCTCCCTGGCGACCTGACCATCATAACTCAGTAAGCCGATCTCAGTACCAAAATAACTATTTGCTCTTAGTTTCGTTTTTCCCTTCGTTACCGGTACTCATCCATTCTCTTCACTTCTCTCCTTACAGTGAGATATTTCGTCCGTTCCGTTCCTGACTATATCTTTAATAAACAATATTTATTTTACTTCCTCCTCCTGAGTGTTCTCTGTATGTGTGTCCGAGCTTTTTCCAACATAATGACATCCGGGGGAGCCCAAGGCGTTCCCAGGCCACCCGAGAGACATAGTCCCTCCAGCGTGTCCTGGGCCGTTACCCGGGCCTCATCCCAGTGGGACATGCCTGGAACACCTCCCGAGGAAGGCGTCCAGGAGGCATCCGGTATAGATGCCCGAGCCACCTCAACTGGCTCCTCTCGATGTGGAGGAGCAGCGGCTCTACTCCAAGTCCCTCCCGGAAGGCCAAGCTCCTCACCCTATCTATAAGGGAGTGCCCGGCCACCCTACGGAGGAAGCTCATTTCAGCTGCTTGTATCCGGGATCTTGTTCTTTCAGTCATGACCCAACGTTCATGGCCACAACGGATCGGTGCGGCTGCCGCAGTAATGGGGGCACTGTGCCCAAAGTTCAAGTTTGCGTCTGTCGATCTCCCGCTCCATTCTTCCCTCACTCGTGAACAAGACCCCGAGATACTTGAAATCCTCCACTTGAGGCAGGAACTCCCCTCCAACCTGAAGAGGACAAGCCACCCTTTTCCGGTCGAGAACCATGGCCTCGGACTTGGAGGAGCTAATCCTCATCCCAGTTGCTTCACACTCGGCTGCGAACCGCCCCAGGACATGCTGTAGGTCTTGGCTAGAGGGGGCCAGCAGGACCACGTCATCTGCAAAAAGAAGAGACGAAATCTCTGGTCCCCAAACCAGACCCCCTCTGGCCCTTGGCTGCGTCTAGAAATCCTGTCCATAAAAGTTATGAACAGGACCGATGACAAAGGGCAGCCCTGCCGGAGTCCAACATGCACTGGGAACAGGTCCGACTTAGTGCCGGCAATGCGGACCAAACTCCTGCTCCGCTTGTGCAGAGACCGGATGGCCCTTAATAAAGGGCCCCGATTCCATACTCCTGGAGCACCCCCCACAGGGCATCATGAGGGACACAGTCGAATCCTTTCTCCAGGTCCACACATGTGGACCGGTTGGGCAAACTCCCAGGAACCCTCGAGTACCCAACCCCCCCCCACAGGACATCCCGAGGGACACAGTCGAATGCTTTCTCCAGGTCCACAGACCAGTTGGGCAAACTCCCATGAACCCTCGAACCCACTGTTCCATGGCCGGGACAAAAACCACACTGCTCTTCCTGAAGCCGAGGTTCGACTATCGGCCGGATTCTCCTCTCCAATACCCTGGCGTAGGCCTTACCAGGGAGGCTGAGGAATGTGATCCCCCTGTAGTTGGAACACACCCTCCGATCACCCTTCTTATGAAGGGTGACCGGAGGGTGTGTTCCTGCTTTTAAAGCAGGAATAAAAATAGCTTTTTCTCTAAGTTAGGTCTGTATATTCAAACAGAACGATTTGTACATTAAATCACATCCCTCTTTCATGCTAAACATATTAATTTCAGTTACAAAGACTGAACTAAAAACCAGTGAAAATGCAGTCGCAAGAAAAATTGTGACATTCCAGCTTCTTGGAGAGAAAATGAACCAGAAATTCACAGTATGTTCCATGCTAACAAGATGAATTTTTTTAAGGATTTTGTGTGTGTGTGTGTGTGTTTTAATATGTTAACTATCAAATACTTGTGTTCTTTTTTTATGTCAAGCAGATTAAAGTAAACAGTCAGGTTTTGGTTCTCACACAGGTGCATACACACTCCCACACAGCGAGAGAACAGTTCCTCCAGTACAATTACAACGTGTGCCGTCATTCGGCCTCTTTGATGGTTGTCATGGAGATGTCATTGATAAGATGGATGAAATTATTTTCCTTTCTGAGCGTAACTATTGAACGTCCTGCGTGTTTACTTTTACCATTAGCAAGCCTTTGCTGAATTAGAGCCCCTTTAATGAAAAGACAAATCTGCGATGCAGCAGAGCTCGGTTGCTATAGTGCTTCTCCTTGTGCGTTCATCTCAGTGAACCTTCCCTGTTCTGCCTCTCTGCAACTCTCCTGAGCTGCTCCTGCTGTGGTGGATTAACCATCTCTTAGACCTGCCTGACAACAACCATCTCTCTCTTTCATCACTTTCTTTGTCCAAGGAGAGAAGTCAGTCTGCGGAGCCTTGACTGCTGTTGCTAGTGTCTCCTTTCACGTAGTGACACAAACGTACATCATCTCGTCAGTTGCTGCTCTGCACCAGGTGAGTGAATGTCTGCAGGAGGATATTGCTCCTGACTGACTGAAAGCTGGTGAGTGTGACATACACACACAAACACACACACACACACACACACACACACACACACACACACACACACATACATACACACACAGGTAGCTTTTATTCATAAACTTTACAACTTAACTGTTTTTTTCTTAAATCTCAGAGTATGGTTGCCAATTCCTAAAGGCAAATTGTTGAACATGGGATGTGTGGTTCTTGTAAAGAAGATATGATATATAACAATGTAACACATGTTTTCATGATTTCTGACAAATGAATTGCAGAAATGGAGATAGGAGCACCATCACATTGACAATGTGTGCACACAAAAACACACATGGTGTTAGTTGGTTCTTCTGCAGGATGAGTGTTAAGCTAATCTTGGTCAGGTAAAGTATTTTCTCCTTTATCTGCCCTGATCAAGGATAGGCCAATATTGTATACGGTTTATGAGAGCATAGAACTGCAATACAACACTATATCTGTGGTGCATTAGTACAGAAAAACTGGGAGAAAGTGGGAGAATAGCAATTAAAATGTTAGATTGGGCCAAATTTGTGTCTTGCAACCTAAATATCTTGAGCTGTAGTTAGGGGTGTGACAAGTGCTGTATTTGTGTCTTTCTTAGATAATCCTGAAATAACTTTAACAAATTTATTTTTATGGTGTAGGAAGATACACAGATTTAAATAAACAATGTTTGAGCACCACTTTCCTATGCATTTGATACTGTAGCATACAACACTGTGAAAAAGCATTTCCCTTCTTAAATATTGGTTAAACCTAAAATGTTTCAGGTCATGAAAACAATTTTGATATCAGACAACCTGAGTAGATCCAAACTGCAGTTTTATAAATGATGGTTTCACTTAGGAAAAGGCTACCCAAACCAACCTGGCCCTATGCGGAAATGTTATTGCCTCATCCACCACTTGTAATTCATGAAATAACCACAGTATTATTAGTTTTATTAGCCCCATTCTTGCAGAGGCACACTCAAATGTTCACTCGTTGAGAGGTGGTGTACTCCTTGGGCAGGTCATTAGTTCATCACAGAGCATGGATGGACTTGTGGAAGCCAAAAGAAACTGTATGTGTTTAAAGGTCAGGTGACTGTGTTACAATAGTTACAATACGACAGATAAATGACAGTTGGCACAACGATCCCACCGAGAATTTCCTGTCAGTACAGTGTGGCACCTTCTTGGACATGGATACAAGTGGCAGTTTGGTGTGGAATGAAGTCATACATTTGGTGTATTTGGTTTTTGCCAAACATGTCTTCTATTCTTGTGTCCAACTAATCTGTCCAAAGAATATTCCAGAAGTGGTCTTTGTCTACGTCCTTTAGATCCTGTGATGACATTTTAGGGTTTTTGGAGAGGTATCTTGGCGTCTGCTCTCATGGTAAACTTCCTTATACCTTGGTATAATGGTAGTTGTTGCTATGTATATTGTAGATTATTTTCCATACAGTGGAATATTGGATTTCAGTTTTTTTTTTACCACTTTAAATCACCTTCCAGCCCCACAAGCTACTAAAATCTTCTTTCAGAGGATGTCAGACAGCTCCTTTGATCTTACCACAGTTTTAACTAAGGTTTAAATAAGAATCACCTCTTTCAAAATGCTGAGTAATGATGATCATGTGCACCTGATATAATACACCTGTGTGTGATTTTAACCATTCTACGTGGGAATAAGAGTGGGGGTGTCCAAATGTATTCCTCACCAAGAGTATTTCTTTTTTTCTTTTTATTACATTTTACAGAACATTTTAAAAAGGTCAATAGTTCAGCTTTACTGTTGATTTATACCACTTAAAATATTAAGTATTGTCACAATTTATACTAAATATCCATATGTCCATATATATAAAAAAAACACTGGGTGTCCTGTTTTCACATGACTCGTGAAAATAAGTTGGAAGCTACTTGTATGTATTAATTTTTACAGTATTAGTTTTGGACACGACTTAATCATTCTACTTACTTTAGCTAGGTAATGACATTGTGAATCAGAAAATTTAACTATAAAAGCTCACTTTAAGAATCAAGTTTTGTTTCTTGTGTTCTATCTAGAAGCCCCTCTTCCAGATTATATTTAGAAGAGAATTCACATTCTATTTTACACGTATTATTGTTATAAGATTCATTTACAACGCTATTGTTCCATTAAAGACAAGAATCAAGGTTATATACTAGCACAAGTTCACTTTTTACCACAATCAAGGCCTGGTAAGCCCCAGAGCGCAGAACACAATAGCAACAATTAAAGTACAGCATTTGTGCTTTAATAAATGACTGACTTGTGCAGCAAGAAAGCAACAGCAAAAAAAGTGATGACCAAATAAGGAACAAAATTATTAATTGTTTTTTTTCATCATGTAAAGCACTTTGAGTTAAATCTCGTTGCTGAAATGTGCTATATAAATATACTTACCTTGCCTTAAGGTATACCACCACCACCTCTTCTGTTGCACACGGTGCAGATACCATGTTGTTGACAAAAAGGTTTAGCATCTCATAGAAGCAGCAGGATGAAAGCTTGACGTCTGCTAATATCCGAATCATTGTACTAAACAATGCCAACAACTACAGTTTAAGTGGAAGAACAGCTGTAAAACATTATGTCCGACTCCAGATCTTATCAGTTAAATTTTCAATTCAATTTAATTTTATTTTATTTGTATAGCGCCAATTCTCAACATATGTCGTTTAAAGGCACTTCACAATATCGATCTAATCGAATCATACAGATTTCAAGTCAGGTACATACATTACAATTAATCCTAACTATCAAACAGTGCAGTCAGATTCAGTGAGTTTTTCTAAGGAAACCCAGCAGATTGCATCCAGTCAGTGACTTGCAGCATTCCCTCCTCCCAGATGAGCATGTGGCGACAGTGGACACTCGCTTCCATTGACTTTGCAGCAATCCCTCATACTGAGCATGAATGTAGCGACAGTGGAGAGGAAAAACTCCCTTTTAACAGGAAGAAACCTCCAGCAGAACCTGAACCAGGCTCACACTGGCTCACATTCTTGGTATATCATGGCAAACGATAGACCAAGAATTATTTTGAACAATAAAAAATGATGGAAAGGCAGAGAAAAAATATAACACTAATACTATTAGACATTACAGTGGTCTTAAAAGGCTATGCAGTTATGTTAAAATGACAGGTTTTTGTGATACTATGAAGAATATGTTATGATAAATCATTTAAAAACATGACCATAACATAATGACTGCATGACTTCGTACACTTTGAAAATTCTGTTAACCCAAAGTATGATGCTATCACCACCATGTTTCACTATAGACATGTGCAGTGCTATTTCCATGCCAAAAAATTGCATTTGTTGTCAAGAAGCTGGTGGCTTTCGGAGTTCGACCCAAATGCAGAAAGGGAGACAGGAGCAGCATGGAGGGTTGAAAAAAGAGATTTAATACAAGTGAAAAGCCAAAAAGAAAACTCACAGCATGTTGGATATAGCAGATGCAGGCATAAATATAGAGTTTTAACAGTTTAAACCAACAACAAGCAAACACAACACAGGAGTATATACAGTGCCACACGCAGGTGAGACAGGGAGACTGATTGGCTTGAAGCAGGTGGACCAAATAAAGTTGATTACTATGGCAAAGAGTAAAATCAAAAGATGACTAGAACTAAACGGAAATACACAATCTAACCTAAGGAAAAAGGGCTGCACGGTGGTGCAGTTGGTAGCACTGTTGCCTTGCAGCAAGAAGGTCCTGGGTTCAATTCCCAGCCTGGGGTCTTTCTGCATGGAGTTTGCATGTTCTCCCTGTGCATGTGTGGGTTCTCACTGGGTACTCTGGCTTCCTCCAACAGTCCAAAGACATGCCTGTTAGGTTAATTGATAACTCTAAATTTCCCTTAGGTGTATGAATGAGTGTGTGCATGGTTGTATGTGTGTTGCCCTGTGATGGACTGGCAACCTGTCCAGGGTGTACCCTGCCTCTTGCCCATAGACTGCTGGAGATAGGCACCAGCTCCCTGTGACCCACTATGGAATAAGCAGTAGAAAATGACTGACTGACCTAAGGAAATGTCATACAGATAAAACTGAGACTTAAAAACACCAAAGACAATATACAAGAATAAGTAAGGCAATAAAGTGCCACCTGGAAAACATAAGCAATGATCAGAAGCAAGACCCAAACAAAACACCTTCACATCATGACATTTGTAAAATGGCCCAAAGTTCAAGTTTGGTTCCATCACACCAGAACAAATTCTGCCACAAGGTTCTAGGAGATTTTAGTTTGGCCTTGGATGTTTTCTTTGGAGGAAAATAATTTAGTCTAGTGACTATTCCTTAGTTCAGAATATAGAGATTGCTGTTGCATAAAGAACACAACCAACACTGAATGCTTCCACCTAATCCCATCCTAACCCCCATCCGGCCTGCTTTTAAAAGGTAGAGTGACTAAGTATCTTTAGTCATTGTATTGTTTTCCTCTAAAAAAAAAAAATCCTTTAAACTATGCAGAATAAATAGAACAGAATATGTTATTAAAGTTTTATTTTTACTTAACAAAAGCCTGGCATTTTAAAAATGGTATGTACACTTTTAATATATATATATATATATATAGGTTCCTACGACTCATGTAGAAAAGGGTTTTGTTACTGTCTTTGACATTGATAGCTGCAGTCTTATGTAGTCTAATTGAGAAAACCAAGGACAAACAGTACAAAGCCAGCTAAAATGTGGCTGCCGCTGCAGAAAAAGAACTGCTAAACTGATTCTGTTTGCAAAAATAAGGACAAGCGTTTTACTTGTTTGTCTTTTCCAATATAACCCAGCCTGAAAAATTTGGGATGTATAAACTTAGCACACAAAGAACATGTGTTGTTTATAGATATTTTCATTGTTTCAACAACAATGTTTCTTGGTCATAAATTTTATCCTGTCTGAAAGCCTGTTTGTTTCCTCTTAATTCGGGCCACATTTGTATGGAAATGGAATATGTGGGAAACTTGGATGATTGAAAATTGAAGAAACAACACATATTGGCAATTTAACAATGCATTCCTTTAACAAGGGCCTGCGTAGTGCATGGGAGACCTATACACAACCACAACAGCCTTGCATCTTCTCTTCATGCTGGTCACCAGATTGGTCTCACACTGTGTTGGAAAGGCTCCATTCTTCAACTGTCTTTAATCGCAAGTCAGTCAATGTAGTTGTCTTGGTCACTATAACATGAACAGAAAGGCCTAGCTGATCCCACAAGTGTTCAGAGGGGATGAGGTCAGAATCTCATCTCGATTTCCCCTTGCATTGAGATTTCCAATAATGATGACAAATTTTATTTTTCCAGTGAGGAACATGCAATCCCACATCATCACACTGCCTCCACCAAAATCCATTTGGTATTTGCAGCGGGGATTTGGGAAGTTTTTCATAGATGCAATCCACACATTCAACTCTGCTGCTCAACCAAAAAATTTATTTTCCTTACAAATATGGAAATAGACAGACTTGAGATTTATTGCCAAGAAGCATTGTTACAACGAATAAATAATCGCTCAAGCACAAATTGTCCTTACCTTTTTGTGCTAAGCTTAGTATATTGGTTAAAAACTGCTGTGTAAAGAACCATAGATGGTTTATATACTGTAACTATACTAACGGTCGTTATTGTACATCTGACTTCTGACTTTTGTATTTATCCACAGAAATCTTTCCAGCAACATCTTGAGAATCTTAAATTGGAGCCCAGAGGAATGGAGGCAGAAATCTGCAATGCAGGCATAGCTATGGATTCAGGTAACCCCTTGTTGAGAGCAGTTTTCCTTAGACGGCTGAGGCTCACAAGACTGCTCTTAGAGGGTGGGGCTTACATCAACGAGAGTGACAGCCAAGGGCAGACACCCCTAATGGTGGCCTGTAGGACCAAGCATACAGACTCCCAGAGCGCCAGTCGGGTTAAACTGATCCAATTTCTTCTGGAGAGAGGAGCAGATCCCAACATTCAGGATAAGGAAGGGCGCTCTGCATTGATGCACGCCTGCCGGGAGCAGGCTGGCCCTGAGGTGGTATCTTTGCTCCTTGCCAGTGGAGCAGACATCAGCTTAGAGGACCAGTCTGGAACATCAGCATTGGTCTATGCAGTCATGGCTGGAGACTGGAAGGTACTGAAACTTTTACTCGACACATGCAAGGCAAAGGGGAAGGAGGTGATCATTATAACCACTGACACATTTCCAAATGGAAACCTGACACCTAAGCAGTACCTCAGCATGCCTGTCGCCGATCCTGTTGATCAGCCCGATCCAATAACAGCAACAGCTCCTGCATCTCCCTCTGAGATTCAGCTAATCACCTCTCCTCAGTGCACTTCATCCTCTTTATGCCCTCCCAAACACGTTTTTTCTTTTAAAGAAGGACAGATTTGTGGTGCAAGCTCCCATCCGTGTTCCCCATCACGGTTTCAGGGACCAGGACAAGCAGTGCCCGCTGGACTACATCAGCCTCTTCAGAGATTGAACTCTGAACCTTGGTTAAAGATCCCAACATCTCTGCTTACTGAACAGCGGCAGGCAACTTTTAACCAGACTGAAGATATTTCTTTAAAAGTTCCCAACATGGAGAAGGGCAGCAGCAATAGCCCCAAAAGCTTCAGACATTATGAAAGAAGGTCAGCAAAGGATAGGAGCATAGAAAATGGCAAGAATGATTGCACTGAAGGACACATGGTTTCTTTATCAGGTCTGCTATCATCCCACTTTGCCTCCCACCCCAATCTCCACTCTGAAATTCATGGCACAGATCCAGTGGCCTGCTCTTCAACCCTTTGTAGTGGCAGCAACCTTGCTACAACCTTTCACAGCATGGCATCATCAAGACTCAATAATGTCATTCAGACACACAGGCTGAGTGCAGACATCTATGGTTCTGACCCACAACTATCTGTGGATATTCAAAATCTCTCTGAAGAACAAAGAGAAAAAGCCCCATTAGATGGCAAGAAACTGGCACCGCTACGTTGCTCAACCACAGTAGGCTCGAGAGAATCCCTGAAAGGTCATAATAAGAGAGTGTTCTCTTTGTATGAGCGCAGAGGCTCTGGGACATTCCTGCTGGACCACAACCATCAGGCCAGGCCTAGATCTCTGCCACCTCTAACCAACAACTCCATCGTCAATGTTTCTGATAACAGTTTGGGCAATAGAAACAGCTTCTCTGAAAAAGAGCTTGGTCAGAAGGGTTTCCTCCCCTGTGCTCCACCTGGCCACCCTAAGGAACTGACTCGAAGGATGCTGTTGAGGAGGCACTCGATGCAGACCGAACAATTCAAAAGCTCAGTCTGAAAACATATGACGGGCAAAAGAATGCTCTTCGTGTTCAATGTGACTTCTGTCATCATGTGATGTAGTGTCAGCATTGTGAAAAGCTTTATAAAAAAAAAAAAAAAAAAAAAGAATACACATACACACGCTTGGTTCTTGGAAATTGCCAAAGAAAACAAATGACATACAGCGCTGTGACAAATATTAGCCCCTTTACAGATTCCTTCAACTTTGCTTCTCTGGCTAACTTAAATGTTTGAGATCATCAGACAAATTCTAAGAAATATGATAAATATGATAAGCCGTTTTAACTAATGATTTGACTTTTTAAGGAAAGAAAAACTAACCAACCTGGCACTATGTGTAAAACTCATAAACTTCCAAACACACTGGTGTTTGGAGGTTACTCTGATGAGTAACAACTGTCATCAAGTGTTTGCAATCAATGGCAATGAATCAAAATGATTAACTTGGTGGTGTGTGCCTCATAATCAGAAAATCCTGAAGGATAATGTCCAGTCATAGGTACTGGACCTTAAACTCAAGCTTTCTTGAGCTATGCACCAAGTCAATGTCAATGTCCTTTGTGGATAAAGAATACATCTACACTGGCCAGCTTTAAAACCCTCCTGAAAACCCATCTTTACTCTTTGACTCTTTGACTTTGAATAGCTTTTTTATATTTGAAAACTGCTTTTTGTATTTGTCAGATCCTTCACAGCACTGTATCTCAGTGACATTCCTACTCTGGGATATGCTGTGTTGTCTAGCTTCGGGTCCTGTCCACACTAACACAGATATTTTTTGGACAGTTTTCACCATGCTTGCAGTCTAGCAGTGTAAATAGGACATGTAGAGATATTAGAAATGCTAAAATGTCAGCCTAATTAACAACTGCCCTTTATTGTATCTATGCTAAAGTGGGGCCTTTTTTTAAAGATATATCCCAATCTCTCTGACTTTGATCCTGTTTCCATTAACTTTCAAGCATGAAATGAAACATCTAAAAGGTTAGTTCAGACATTTTTGAAGCAGTTATCGGTAGTAGTTCGCTTCCATGTAATAGAAAGATGTATCACTATGAGCTTGATGGAAAGAGTGAAGGAAGGTAAAAGCCAGTCAGATGTTTGCTGTCAGTTTTAGCTGGCTTTTGAAGTTTAAAACTCAAACTGAAAATCAGTGGGATATAACACTATGTTAGGGGATATTAGCAGTCTATAGTTTCCCAAGAGACTTATGTTTGGTGCCGAGTTTTTATCTGCCAAACAATTGTGTTTCTTTGTGGAGTTACGCTGGTTGAGCCTGTTAGCTGCATCAATCCACCAGATTGGCCAACAATTGAGTAAACCTTTAAATTTTGCATCAGACTGTCAGCTGTGCACCACCACTGAAGATACTTCTCTACTTCAGGTAAGGGCACTACTGTATTCGTGATAATTTCACAGAACCTCATTTAAAAAATCTGAACCAACCTTTTAAATGCTGAAAGAAAATGTTAGTAGCTGCAATTTCTCTGATACAAATCTTTAGCCATGCTTTGAATGCTCCTTTAAAATTATATTCCATTAACATCAACATTATTCCCACCACCTGATTGGTGACAATAATGGCGGCATTGATGTTAAAGGATTTTTGGTTAGAATTTCATAGCCTGTGTGGATTTTTAGATTAATTCTGTTAACAAATCTGAATATGCGTCTTTCTACTGTCTTTCTCTAACATCACCTGTTTTTGTTCACTTGAAACCAGAACTACTACACTGTATACTTGGGAAAAATGGTAATACTGAAATAGTTTCCAAAACAATGTCAATGAAATACTCAAATGTTGTAGGTTTTCATTTAAAGGCATTTTCACCAAATGCAACATAAATATGAACATTTGTGGAGCTCCGTTTTGATGTCCACCAAAATGTAGTGGAAGAATGTTGCTTTTTACCTATTCTGCCATATTCAAGAACTGGTTGATGTGTTACATGTGCTTGTTTAAAATGCTTTATCACAACTTCTTTTCAATGATGAGACAATACATGTTCAAAATCTGAGATGCTCAGCCGCAATATGATGAATACGATGAGGTGCCGTTTGTAAAGTTACAGTCAGAAATTGACAGCAATATTCTGAGTTATTTAGCCAGTCAGAGAAAAAAATGGGGGTTCATTTGTCAGTCATATTTTAACCATGTCATTCATACATTTATAAGTATTTAATTAGCAATTGAAATATTTAGCTTACAAGCAAAATATTTAGTTTTCTATCTAAATATTTAGTTTGGAGCTAAATATTAAGTTTCCAACCAAAAATTTAGCTTGGAGCTAAATATTAAGCTCACTAACTAAATATTTAGCTTGCTAATTAAATATTAAGTTTGTTGTTAAATATTTTGTCAGCGAGCTAAATATTTAGCTCCAAAATAAATATTTAGTTTGTAAATTAATATTTAAATTGCTAATTAAATATTTAGTTTGGAACTGTGACATTATAAATGTATGAATGACATGGTGAAAATATGACTTTAAAAAAATGAAACCACATTTTCTTCCTCTTATGACAGGCTTAATAACTCAAAATACTGGGGTCAGTTTTTGACTGTGTAATTTTACAAACAGCACCCCATAGAAACTTTGCAGAGAACTCATAGTGATTTCAAGACTGTATTTAATAACTGCCATCAAGTTACAAAAGACGTCAGTTACAGAACCATTAATGACACTGTGAAAATGGGAAGTAGTTATGCCCCTTTGTGGCTATAACAGATAGGTTATTACTACCAGGAGGGAACAAGTTAAGAATTTAAACTACATTTTAATACTAGTGCTATAAAATGTGTGGATGCTGCTGTAAAAGTCTTAAAAATCCTTACGAGCGTTTACAAAACTACAAATATGTTTGTAAAATTCTGTTGCTAACTGCAAGTGTTTAAAATGTGTGTTGCTTAGTTTGAAAAGTGTTCAATAAAATGTTTTATTAAAATAAACATGCATCACAGATCATTGCAAAAAGCTAGCACAGTGTATGACAACTTGAAAACCCTTACAAACCACAACCCGTTTCCACATATTTACATAGTCATTGTACAGTAAAATATCAAATTAAAAATAAATCAGCTAAAATGGATTTGGTGAGGGAAAATCAACTAAAGCTTAAAATTTCTGTTAGAGTTGCAAAACTCTACCACTAGACTTTAAATATGCGTGATACTAAACAATACAAACAGCATAATACAAGAAAAATGTTTCTGTGGTGCTAAAATACAACAATTCTGTCACAACTTTCGTGTGTTCATTGTAAGCTTTATCCTTTGGAGAAGACTGCACTGCCAAAAGTGCCAACCCTGATTTACAGAAGTCCTTTCTGTGCAGAGCTGGACAGGATTATTACTCCACAGACTCATTCAGGCCTTGCGGTCATAATCACTGACCATCTTCTTGATGTGGTTGAGTTTGTGCTTCAGATATTTACACTTGTGCCTCTTCGCCTGATAATCTGCAGACTGAATGGACAAAAGAAGCTTCGTATGAGCAGAGAACAAGACAGAAAGAGTACAATCAAATCACATTCACTTTCAGAATATGTCAACTTGGTATACTGAGTAAAAGAGGTCGTTTGTTCAGATGAACAGCACAGTTTGATTGAAAAGTTGACTGGAGAGGGGAAACATCTAGAGTAGGCAGAAAATGATGGATAACTCTGTTAAAATGATCTCACATACTTGGAAAAATGGAAATCAAAACCAGAAAATGATGGAAGAAAAGAGAAAACTGCAATTTTAATGAATCAAAGAACAGTTAATGGCAAAGACTTTTGATGATCAGCTCCAGCGTGACCAAAGAAGGTCTACACTTCATTGTGAGTACTGTAACAATTAGAAGAAAACTATGTAAAGCAAAGCTATAGACAAAAGGATCCTGCAAGTGTAACATAAGCTCAAGAGGTTACAGTTGGTCATAGAACAGACTGGCAGCTCTCAGAAACAGTGGTTATACAACTAATTACTGGTTTAGTGATTCAGAGGAAAGCTAAATCTTTAAGCATTCTTTAAGATATACAGTGAAATTACTGACTGCTATTTTTTAAACAGCCTGATATTTCTTATTCTTCATCCTCTGTAGAGTATGAATAAACGTTATTAGTTTATCTTCATGTTTCAATTTAAAACAAAATGGAGTATTCTTAATGGAAATTTATGCAGGGAAACCCTGTTGCAGAAGCTAGAATAACATCAAAATCTCCTGCATACAATGCACTGTTGCAGACAAATTAAATGCATTTGTCCTGTGGTGTCGATGCTATCTGGAAGCTGAATACTACATTGTTTAATAGCCTTAATGATGACACCTACTTTTTTAACATTCCTTATCTTGTTGTACTCATCCAGAGCATCCTGTTGAGAAGCAAAGACACATTTTAACATGTAATTTGGTCACCAGAGTTGAATCTTTAACACAAATGTGTCATGCAACTTCATCTTGAAGGTTTTATTATTAGATTTTTATAGAAACATGAAAGCACGTTGCATTTGTTTCTGTCCTCTATATATCAGCATTCACTGTCTTTTTTTTTATTTAGTCTCAAGAGATCCTGAAGATAATAAATAATGTAGGTTTGTATTATTTTCCTTAAAATATCCCATATTTACTAGCTAGTCCCCCTACTTAACAATCTGCTCCTTAACATCCTGATCCAGGGACTCCTCCTTTTTAGGCAAAAGTAATAAGCAAAAAAAAAAAGTTACATAGGAGATTCAATCTAAGTTGGGGTTTAGAGCAGAAAACGAGATTGATTGTCATTGCACTGGCAACAATATAATAAAATACAGCATTCATACCTCCACCATTACTACATTCCTAAATTAAATAAAAAAATAAATGCACTTAATCATCGATAAAATCTAGGACATAAAACCAGTCAATAAAAATAAGTGTTAAATCCTAAAATAAATAGTACTTTTTTACCCGATGTTGCCCAAAGTCGTCTGTGTTTAATGTAAATATAGGGAAAACTAAATGAACAGCAGGTAAAATACGGCTCTGTTTTGGAAGTTCTCACCAGGTACTGTGGGCTTCCCTCCTGCAGCTCATGCAGCTCTGAGTCCAGATTTGACAGGTCCTTGTTGATGCCATCCAGCTCCGCCTGCAGGTCTTTGTACTCTAGGTGGTCACGGTCAAATTCCTGCTTGTATTTGTTGCGCTGATCTTCATTTGCTATTGGGGGAAACTCACTGTGGGAGTAAATATTGACAAAAAAAAAGCAAAAAGGGGGATGACAATTGACAATTCAAATGTAACATTTGAGAGAAGTTTACATCAGGATCTCAGCTTGCTTTTTAGTGTTTGGCTGATGTGTTCTGGTTTTCTTAGTACCTGTCAAAGTCATCGTCGTCCAGCTCGTCCCCAGAGGAGTTGTAGTCAGTGTCATCCCGTCCATCAGAACGGCGAGGTCGTCCTGCCCGCTTCTTCTTGGGCTGGCCTGATGAGCTTGCCGCCTCTGAGCTACTGCTGTAAGGAGCCCCATTCTGCAAGGGCAGATTCTCAACAACAGATCTGTTAGACAAAAGATTTAAAACTGTTCAACTATATTTCAAACTGATTTTATTATGTACAGGAATAAACAAAGGACCAGCCACAGAAGCATTTCACATAGTTTCACTACTGAATGATAACATGACTCATGTCTCGGTTAGTTTTGATCTCATGAGCTTCAGATGTCCATATTCACAGCTCCTCTTTCATTGATGCAACTTTTGTGAAGCATCAACTCCACAAACACATACTGTGACCACTGACACATACACATTATACAACACATGCACTGATTTTATACTAAAACCTTTGTTCCAAAAATGTTTAGATACACAATAATTTATTAGTATGGTGTAGGACCTCCTTTTGCGGCCAATACAGCGTCAATTCGTCTTGGGAATGACATATACAAGTCCTGCACAGTGGTCAGAGGGATTTTAAGCCATTCTTCTTGCAGGATAGTGGCCAGGTCACTACGTGATACTGGTGGAGGAAAACGTTTCCTGACTCGCTCCTCCAAAACACCCCAAAGTGGCTCAATAATATTTAGATCTGGTGACTGTGCAGGCCATGGGAGATGTTCAACTTCACTTTCATGTTCATCAAACCAATCTTTCACCAGTCTTGATGTGTGTATTGGTGCATTGTCATCCTGATACACGGCACCGCCTTCAGGATACAATGTTTGAACCATTGGATGCACATGGTCCTCACGAATGGTTCGGCAGTCCTTGGCAGTGACGCGTCCATCTAGCACAAGTATTGGGCCAAGGGAATGCCATGATATGGCAGCCCAAACCATCACTGATCCACCCCCGTGCTTCACTCTGGGCATGCAACAGTCTGGGTGGTACGCTTCTTTGAGGCTTCTCCACACCGTAACTCTCTCGGATGTGGGGAAAACAGTATCTGCTGCCTGCAACATCCTTCAGCAGGACCAGTTTGGCAGTGGGTCAGTAATGGTGTGAGGTGGCATTTCTTTGGAGGGTCGCATGGCCCTCCATGTGCTCGCCAGAGGTAGCCTGACTGCCATTAGGTACTGAGATGAGATCCTCAGACCCCTTGTGAGACCATATGCTGGTGCAGTTGGCCCTGGGTTCCTCCAAATGCAGGACAATGCTAGACCTCATGTGGCTGGAGTGTGTCAGCAGTTCCTGCAAGATGAAGACATTGAAGCTATGGACTGGCCCGCCTGTTCCCCAGACCTGAATCCGATTGAGTACATCTGGGACATCATGTCTCGCTCCATCCACCAACGTCACGTTGCACCACAGACAGTCCAGGAGTTGGAGGATACTTTAGTCCATGTCTGGGTGGCGATCCCTCAGGAGACCATCCGCCGTCTCATCAGGAGCATCTCCAGGCGTTGTAGGGAGGTCATACAGGAACGTGGAGGTCACACACAATACTGAGCCTCATTTTGACTTGTTTTAAGGACATTACATCAAAGTTGGATCAGCCTGTAGTGTTTTTCCACTTTAATTTTGTGTGTGACTCCAAATCCAGGCCTCCATTGGTTCATAAATTTAATTTCCATTGATGATTTTTGTGTGATTTTGATGTCAGCACATTCAACTTTGTACTGGTCAGTAAACTCACTGTGGGGTGTAGCTTAAGGGGGGTTTGTTGTAGTCGCTCTCGTCATCCAGGTAACTCCTAGAGCCTCTCAGCTTCTCGGGGTAGTCTGCAATCGGAACGTCTTCAGGGGAAGTAGACACATTGTTCACCTTCATGAAAGGTTCAAACAAAGACATGAAGATAAGTGAATACACCTCTTAGTTTGCAGTATTAGAGGCTTTTATTGTTCAATTTTTCCAAAAGTAGGCAGACAGGAAATAGGGGAAGAGAGAGGGGGAAGACATTCGGCAAAGGCCTCCGGGTCCAGGAGTGGAACCCAGGACAGCTGCTTCAAGGACTGTAGCATCTATACATGGGTCACACGCTTAACCCCTATACCACCAGGGCGCACCCTAAACCTCTTAGTTTTGATCATCAGTGTGAGTTTGGAAGTTTATTCACGCGTTCTCAGTTTTCACGAATTCTCGCCAGACACTTTTGGATAAAACGAAACCATTTACCAAAATCTATAGTAACAGTCTCTATCTATCTAGCAAGCTTTTAAGAAGATTTAGTTATAATTATCATAATTAATTTGATTAGCATCATTACATATATTTATTCATACATTTAATTACTTAATAATAATAACAATAATAATAGGGATCAAGATAAATGGTTTTTGACCTTCACAATGATGTTGCATCTGCCTGTCTGTCTATCTGTGTCATGTGACCTTTCCTGGGATTTACAGACACCTCTTGCTGTAGGAGACAGAGCTATTTAGAAAGCAACTGAAACAGTGGCCATTCAATTTTATGATGTTTAAAACAAAGTACAAAGTTTTGTAAGCCAGAGAACAACCTTTCCTGTAGGCTTTGTCCACACATGATAAACTGGAAAAGCAGTGAAATTTATTATTAACTGAATTTGGAATGAATCACATCAATTCATGTGTCAAGGTAAATGTATATTTAGGAACAAATTATAAAGCTATGCCTGTTTTATGTGATAGGTGTACCCAGCTGCATGAACTTGTCCTCTGTGTGCCATAACTGGACTACACCCTGCTGCACACTGCAAAACAACAGCTCACAAGCAAGGAGGTGTCTGCAGAAGTCCTGCATAAGCACTTTCAGGCAGGTTCTCACATGCACCAGTAAGGAAAATGTCTTTGGTTCTTAGAATGATGTTGCTGTTGTGGTCCAACTGTTGTGTTGTGTGGATCAGAGTAGCAGTCTGACCGGTTTTTCCTGTTTACTGCTCTAAAGTGAGCTGAAAAGCTGGGACATCGGCAGAGCTGAATGTCATCATGATTCCAAGCAAACATGACTCACACACTCGTCGCTCTATAATTCAAAAGCATCGTCAGAAAGCATGAGTCATTGCCTAATGTAAATACTGATATTTAAAATGTTAAAAACAGTCACAGTAGCACTGTATGTTCAAAATGCCCCTCGGCTGATTACTTGTGCTAGACTGAAACTGTATCAGTCAGTGTGCCACACCTTGAAACTGTAGATGGAAGGACTTTAAGCTCCACCCCATTTTTCACCACTCATAAACAAAAGACTTCTCACTAAACTGGCCAAACCACTTCCTTGGCCTCACTTCCTTCACTGCTGAGCTTCTGAGAGCAGATGAGCAGGTATTAACTAGCTGCTGAGGCGTGTATTTAGGAATGGCTTGCGCATTCTTTCTAGCAAGCGTCAGTTTTAGCTTAGCTTCTGTTAAGGTTTAGACACGTAAAAGGTCCAAAATTCAGCAGGGTAGAAAAGGGAAGTAGATTATAATGTGGTTTGAATGAAGCCTTACAATCAACCGAGTAAACTGATCAAAATGCTAAATCTAAATAAAACCAGCTTACTAAGACGGACCATTTCCCTATCCATTTTACTTCTGCTCATTGTTTGGCAGTGAAAAAAAGATGTGGACTGGTTTGTGATTGGAAAGCAGAAAAGGGAAAATAGCATTGTTTGTAGCTCCAACACAACCATCTATCCATCACCACATGTCCATGATGACTCAGAACAAGAAATAGATTGAGAGGGTCTTGTGTTTCCATCTGTGATATGTTTAGTGGTGTGAAAAAAGTATTTTACATCAATCAAGTTTGTTTTGGGGAGTTTTTCGTCACATCCATGTTTCAGATCAATAAGTACATTTTAATAAACAGACAATGATAGATTGCTGTTTTCAGCTGATGATTTCATTAATTAAGAGAAGGGCTATCCAAACAAACTTGGCCTCATTCAGAAATCGTTGCCCAGCTTGTTACTTGTGATACGTCTAGTTTTATTGGTTAATTACTCTAACCAAACCAATGTCTGATTACTGCCATACCTGTAGAATCACTCAATCAATCAATTAAATAGAACCAGTCTTCCAACATAAAGTAGGATAAATGATCTTAAAAAGCCACATATCATGCCCTGATCTAAAGATATTCAAGACCAGATAAAAATACAAAGTCACTGGCATCTGTCGGTGAGGGAAGTGAGAACCATTATCTAGTCTGGAAAGGATTACAAAGCTTTTTCTAGGGTTTGGAACTTCAAAAAAATTGCAGTGAGAGCTCTTATCCATAAATGGAAAAACATGGAACAGTGGTAAACCTTGCCAGGAGTGGCTGACCTACCTCAATTATTGCAAGAGCACATCGACAACTCATCCAGCAGGTCACAAAAGGTCCAGGAACAACATCTAAAGCATTTCATTTTCTTTAGTTAAGGTTTGGTTTAGTGTTTGCAAAAATGGCCTACATGGGAGAGTTTCACTGACCAAAACCACTCCTGAACAAAAACAACACAAGGCCTGTCTAACATTTACAAAACATCCTGATGATCCAAGACTTTTGGAAGAATGTTCTGTGTTCTAAAGTGACAATAGTGGAACATTTTGGAAGGTGGAACATGGTGGTACTAGTGTGATGGTCTGTGGTTTGACGACTTAAATTGACCATAAATTCTGCTGTCTAGCAGAAAATCCTGAAGCAGAATAACCAGGCATCATTTCATGACCTAAAGTTCACTTGAGTTATGGAGAAGGACACATATCCCAAGAACCCCAGTTAGTCCACCTCTAAATCACAAAAAAAAACAAAAAAAAAACAGAAATACAATAAAATGAACGTTTTGGACTGGCCCATACAAAGTCGAAAAAAATTCTTCCTCCACAAATAAAACACTCACTGCCTAGTAGTAGTTCTTGCCGCCACGGGTAGCAAAAACAGTTAACTGCACTTTGCTTTTACTCGGGTTATCTTTGACTGATATTATAATGAGTTACATTAACTGAAATATTTAAGGGCGACAAAAGAAAATCTGGAAGGGGGCCAATACTTTTTCACAGCACTGATTCTTAAGATGAGATGGAAACATAATCCTCTCAATCTTTGTCTAGTGCTGAGTCATAATGAATGTGTTGTGATGAAAACAAATATTCCCCTTTTCTGCATTACAAGCAAAAACGAATCTTCCTGTATTTGCAACCAAACAACTTGCAGTAGTGGAATAGATCCAGAAATGGCAAATCCTTTTTCACAGCATTGTAGCTGATGTCTTAATTCATCCAGATTGAAGATTTTAACTTTTCCTAAAAAGCACAGGATGATATATTGACTGATTAGCTACCGCCAAAGCAAAGATTACTCTGTCACTCACCCAAGCCTCTACATCCTCAGGAGGTGCAAGGTCATCCACAATTTTTACTTTTTTCCACAAGATGTTGTCTTTGCCATGGTATTGGATCTTTCTTCGAGTCTTGAGGGCGAAGACAAGCATGATAAACAAAGCTGCAGTCACCAGGAAGCCAAACACCACAGCGATGGCCTGAAGGGAGGGATAAACCACAGAGTTTAATTTTATTTCACACATGCAGGTACAAGAAAGCACCCACTTCATGAGAGTTTACCTCTTGTGGCTCCACCACGCAGTAGTGGTAAAGGTACTGGTTCATAAACACTCCTAAAGATTGGGGTTGTTGGTATGGAGCACACAAAGCCATAATCTGGTTGCCGTAAATAGACCCTGTGGACTGGGCTGATGGGTTTACTGCCATCAAGTACACTATGGTGGCAATAAGCATCAGCATTCCCAGGATGGGACAGACGATCAACACCGCCAGGTAGAACCTCCTGCTCTGCGACAGGCTCTGATGAGACACGATGATGATGAAGACAATCAGGCAAAAGATGAAGACCATGCCTGCCATTGCAATCATAAACCCTTTTCCTGAACGTGGGTCGTTGTAGTTTCCACCAAGTGAACCATATCCATAATTGTTTCCAGCCCCATACCCGCCGCCTCCGAAGCTGGAACCTCCGTAAGATCCTCCATAAGATCCTCCATAAGATCCTCCAAAGCCAGCCATGGCTCCCTGACTGTCGTATGCCAGTGTTGAGGCAACGCAGGCAAAGATGGCCACACACAGCACAATGCCAATGATGGCCATGATTTTAAGGATTCCTGGAGGTGACGCCCAGCGATAGAAGTGCTGGAACTCATCATCAGGGTAGTAAGAATAGGCTGGCTGAGGTGGTACATTACTGCAAAGGAATAAACAAATTTCTGTTACAATCCATATTACAACTTTTAGATTTTATTTTACCATAACTCAAAAAAGAACAGAGGAAAAAACAAGTCCCACAAAGATTTAAAAAGAAAAAGAAAAACTGCAGCATTAAAGTTTGTTTCTCTTACTGATGTAGCCTAAACAGTTTTATGAGGGTTTGTTTTGTATTGACAGAAAAAACCTAAAACTTACGTTTGACTGTCCTCTTCATATGGAGGAGGACTCCCATTGGGTCCGGAGGACATGACTGCTTGGTCCACTGGGTGCTGATAAAAACAACCTGTAAGAAGGTTTCCTGTTAGACTAGATATAATCAAACCTATGTGATCCAGCTCTTTTAAAAGTAAAAATTAATATGTAAAATCAATGTATTTCAAACAGCCATTTGAACGGTTAAACTGCGACAATCCACAAAACAGGCAAATAAAAAGGGCAAACGCTTCCTGTCTAGACAGCTACTAAACCTACTAGCAGTCGTTGCATTAATGAAATAAATGTTTTTATCTCTCATTAAAGGCTGCTCACAGTAACTTAAATGATTTAAAGGTGAACCCACCAACACATCTGGCTCGGCTGGGTTTTCTGCACTAAATACTGAACTTTGAACAACTGAGGTCATCTCTCACCTGTTGCAGTCAGTGTCCTCTCTTGTGTAAAGTCTCCAGTGAAACTACAGTTGCTGTAAAACAACCTGGACCACACCTTCAGAGCTCCTGCTCTCGGTTATCTTAGCCCCGCCTCTCCTGACAGGTGTCACAGCAGCGAACCGGACCGGATGCTCATATATGGAAATGCGAGGTGCGCGTAGTAGCACAGAAATAGAAAGAATGAAGTGTTTATCAGGAGTAGAGGCCCGGATTACCGCGGTGAAGTTAGTTTTAGGTTGGACGCAGATTCAGCGGCGTCCCCGTCCAGTTTGAACCGATGCTGGCAAGGCAAGGCCAGTTTATTTCTACAGCACGTTTCAGTAGCAAGACAATTCAAAGTGCTGAACATGAAACAAAGAAAAAGAAACATAATGGGTAAAGTACACTGCAGTGGCATCAAGGTAATTTAATAATTAAAGAGAATAAAAAATGAATAATTAAAGAGATGATCATAAAAAAATAAAATTAAAACAAAAAACTTAATGATAAAATGATCAATAAGAAAATTAAAGTTGGACTGAAAACTTAACTAATAATGTTTAGATAGCACAGTTAAAGGCCACTCTAAACAAAAACGTTTTTAATGCGTTTTCTATTTTTTCTGAATTTCTTTCATTAAAATTCATGTTTGTTTTAAACAGATTTCAGGACACTGTCAGGATCTGCCATTTTGGGATTTACCTTTTCAGTTAGGTGTTTCTGTTCCTTTTGGTTTAATAGTTATGTTTATTTATTCCTTCTGTTATCCTGGTGTTTTAGTTTTGTCTACACTTCTGCCCCTTAGTTTTAATAGTTCCTTCTTCCCTCCTCCGTAGATCCCTTTGGTTATTGTTTACTAATGTTTATTCCTTAGAATTGTTTCTCCCTCGGGTTTATTATCATTAGTACAGTTCTCATTGTCTATTACTTATGGTTATTTCCCTTCTTTGGTTTTATTTAGTTTTAGTTTCTCGCTCAGTATTCTTGTGCTTGTTTACTTTTTAGTTTTTTCCATGTCCTTAGATTTAGTTCTTTCTAGAGTTACTACGTATGTTATCTTATGTTCTGTTTAGTTTCACATTTCCTGCTATGCTCCTGGTATGCCTGTCTAGTTTCTGTTCCTGTTCAGCTCCCAGTAAGTCTTGTACATTCTGTCTATCTGTACTTGTTTCTCCGGACTCGATTAAGTCTGCACTGTCAACTCTGCTCATCAAGCCTTCAAAATAAAGAATGGATCTTAATCATACCATATGGCTTCCAAGTATCTCCCTGCAACCTGGTCCGACTCGTCGAACACAATTCCCGACAGACACATGACCCACTGTCGCAAAACTAATGTTAAATCATTCAACTAGACTGGATAGATGATAATGCATATTGTATTGTTTATACATTTTTTCAAAATTATAAATATTTTCAAAATTTATGATTTTTTTTCAATAGCTTTTAGGTCACACGACCCAATAACCCAAAACTAATGTTAAATCTTTCTACTAGACTAAATAGATGAGACACTCATTTTTATCTCATTTTAACGCATTTTTTGTTTTTTTAAATGTCTGTAATCACATTTGATCATTTTGATTAAACATAGGATTATAATACATACCGTGATCAGTTCAAAATTCATTCTCAAAGCTTACCAGCTACAGTCAAATGCAAAACATTCATTTTAGCAGATCAGACTTGTTGTTTTGAAACTGTCCAGTTTTACTGTGTAAGTCTTCAATGCATGAACAAGTTTCTTAATATATCTGACTGAGAGTTAACCTTACTTTGGAAAAAGAGAAACTCAGACGTTGTAGCAGTTTTCCCTTCACAGATCAAGGGTCGAAGCATGTTTGTCCATCGTTCAGAGCTGTGCTCCTTTCACCGACATCAATGATTGACAGGAGATATGTGTGATTGTATTTTTTAAGTTTATGTTTCACTTATTTGTCAACATTTACTTCACTTTAAGACTCATATCCACAAATGTTCAGATTTGCTGACAATTATTAAATTATTCTGTTGCTTATGCAGGCTGCACAGTGGTGCAGTTGGTAGCACTGTTGCCTTGCAGCAAGAAGGTCCAGGGTTCAATACCCAGCTGGGGTTCTTTCTGCATGGAGTTTGCATGTTCTCCCCATGCATGTGTGGGTTCTTACTGAGTACTCTGGCTTCCTCCTGCAGTCCAAAGACATGCCTGTTAGGTCAATTGGCTGTGTGAATGTGTGTTACCCTGCAATGGACTGGTGACCTGTCCAGGGTCAGAACAGAGCTTCCTCCTCACAGTTCACTAAAGGTAATTTATATGTTTGTTTATTGTGATATTGTGCCAATGTAAGAAGAATAGGTAGAACTCACATATCAGCTTAAACATAACTAATCCATTAGTTGTGATTTTTAATAATGCCTCTCTGTCAGACATTGTACTTGTCACTAAAATAAATGATTTACATACAGTTCATCCAGAAAGTATTCACAGCGCTGCACTTTTTCCACATTTACATTACAGCCTTATTCCAAATGATATAAATTTAATCTCTTTCCTCAATATTCTACACACAGAACCCCATTATGACAATGTGAAAAAAGTTTATTTGAGATTGTTGCACATTTATTCCAAATAGAAAACCAAGAAATCACTTTTACATAAGTATTCACAGCCTTTGCTTGATACTTTGTTGAATCACCTTTGGCAGCAAATACAGCCTCACGTCATTTTGAATATGATGCCACAAGCTCAGCTCACCTGTCTTTAGGCAGTTTGGCCCATTTTTCTTTGCAGAACATCTCAACCTCCATCAGGCTGGATGGGAGACATCTGTTCACGGCCATTTTCAACCGTCACCCCAGTCTGAGATCAAGAACGCTCTGGAGCAGGCTTTCATCCAGGATGTCTCTTTACATTCCTGCATTCATCTTTCCCTCTATCCTGACTTGTCTGCCAATTCCTGCTGCTGATAAACATCCCCATAGCATGATGCTGCCACCACCATGCTTCACTGCAGGGATAGCATCCAAACATGACGCCTGGCATTCACACCAAAGAGTTCAACCTTTGTCTCAGACCGGAGAGTTTTGTTTCTCATGGTCTGAGAGTCCTTCAGGTGTCTTTTGACAAACTCCAGACAGGCTGCCATGTGCCTTTTATTAAGGAGTGGCTTCCATCTGGCCGCTCTACCATACAGGCCTGATTGGTGGATTGCTGCAGAGATCGTTGTCCTTCTGGAAGGTTCTCCTCTCTCCACAAAGGAACCCTGGAGCTCTGACAGAGTGACCATAGGGTTCTTGGTCGCATCCCTGACTAAAGCCCTTCTTCCCCGATTGCTCAGTTTAGACAGCCATCCAGCTCTAGAAAAAGTCCTGTTGGTTCCAAACTTCTTCCATTTACAAATGATGGAGGCTGCTAATTATGTTGACACATCCTTAAAATGTGAAAACCTCTAAGTGGTTTAAATACACTTTTTAAGAATGTGTCACCACACTTTTTAGTCTAGTTGTCATTTTTTAAACACGTATTCATACCCATAGATTGTTCCACATATGATGCTTTACAATCACATATTTCAAAATTCTTTCTCTTTATTAAGCAACACAACTTGCACTGAAAAAAATTATTCATATTTATTAAATATTTATATACTTTGATGCTGTGAAACCACAAATTACAATGCATTGTAGTGGGATTCCATGTGATGACCAAAACAAAGTTCAATGACAAAAACACATTGTTTGCTGCTGGTAAACTAAGCGAAACCTGAAAAGTGTGGTCTGCAGGTGTTTTTACATCCCACCAGTCAACCCTTATAAAACCATTGGGTTCATTAGAGCTGCAAATGTTTTGCTGATATGTTTCCTCCAGCTTTGATAATGTAATAATGGCTCAAACAAATCTTATGGCTTGTTCACAAAAAGGCTTTTCCTTTCTAAAACATGAATATGGCTTAATATAAACCCTGGATCACCAGTGACCTGAAAGACCTGCTTAACCAGCAAAAAAGAGCCTTCATAGAGGGAGACAGGGAATTATTGAGGAGTATACAGAATTCAATTCAATTCAATTCAAAAATACTTATATTTTTATATTAATCCCAAAAGGGAAATTAAATGTTGTAGCTCATTATGAGGGTTTCTTCAAAGAGCCATTGTAGATGCTGATGGCTGTGGACAGGAAGGATCTGCTGTAGCGCTCCATCTTACAACACATCTGAAGAAGCCTCTGACTGAAGACACTTTGTTGTTGTACGACAGTCTCATGAAGAGGATGCTCAGGGTTCTCCATAATGTTCTTCATTTTATGAAGAATCTGTCTTTCCACAATGATCTCCAGAGGTTCCAGAGGAGTCCCCAGAACAGAGCCAGCCTTCTTTATCAGCTTGTTGAGCTTTTTTAAGTCCCTGGCTCTGATGCTGCTTCCCCAGCAGAAAGGATAACCTAAAGCCAAGATTAGAGACAGCAAGAAGGTTTACAAGAGGAAGCTGGAGAGCAAGCTCAAGGAACACAATATCAGAGATGTGTGGTCAGGGATGAAGAAGATCACAGGCTTCAAGCAGAAGGACAATCAGACCGATTTTATGTCTGGACAGAGTCAATGAACTAAACACATTCTTCAATAGGTTCAGTTCAGAAACAAGCTCAGCATCCTCCTCTCCTGCTCACAGCCAAACAGACATCCCACCCTCTTTTGACCCACAGCTTTCCTGTCACACCTCAAATGTTTTTGTCTTCCACCTCTTCCATGGACCCTTCTGCTTCTACATGTTTGCCTTCCACCAAATCAAAAGATGCTGATGCTCCCTTTGCCTCCCCCTTCCACCTGTGTGTCTCAAGAAGTCAAGTGAAGATGCAACTGGAGAGACTGAACCAGAACAAGGCTGCAGGTCCAGATCATGTCAGCCCTAGAGTCCTGAAGGGCTGTGCAGAGCAGCTCTGTGGGATTCTGCAGCACCTCTTTAATCTTACCCTGACCCAGAAGAAGGTTCCAGTGTTGTGGAAAACCTCCTGTCTTGTTCCAGTACCAAAGAAAACTCACCCATCAGTCCTCAATGACTATAGACCTGTTGCCCTGACATCTCACATCATGAAGGTCCTAGAGAGACTCCCATTGGCCCACCTGAGTAAGCAAACAGTAAACCATCAGGACCCCCTTCAGTTTGCTTATCGCTGTGGAGTTGGAGTTGAAGATGCCATCATACACCTGGTTCAACAAACCCACTGTCATCTGGACAAAGCCAGCAGCACTGTGAGGATCATGTTCTTTGATTTCTCCAGTGCATTTAATACAATCTAACCTGATTTTCTTTGCCAGAAACTCCAGAAGACTCAGGTGGAGGCCTCAACAATCTCCTGGATCAAAGACTACCTGACAAACAGACCACAGTTTGTGAGACTGAAGGGTTGTGAGTCTGACCAGGTAGTCAGCAGCACAGGAGCACCACAGGGGACTGTATTCTCACCATTCCTTTTCACTCTGTACACATCAGATTTCCAGTACAAGACAGACTCCTGTCATCTGCAGAAATCTGCTCAGATGATTCTGCAGTCGTGGGGTGGATCAGAGATGGACCAGAAGATGAGTACAGGAAGGTGGTGGACTGCTTTGTGGCATGGTGTGGAAACAATCATCTCATCTTGAACGTGACTAAAACAAAGGAGATTATTGTAGATTTTAAGAAAAACAGGAATAGGTCAAACACTATTTCCATCATGGGCGAAGAAGTGGAGGTGGTGGAGGAATATAAATACCTCGATGTTCACCTGGACAACAGACTGGAGTGGAGATGCAACTGTGAAGCTGTCTACAAGAAGGGACAGAGCAGACTGTACTTCTTGAGGAAACTTAGGTCCTTTGGTGTTTGCAGCAAGATGCTGCATTTCTTCTGTAAGTCTGTTGTGGAGAGTATGATCTCTTCTGCCATCATCTGCTGGGGAAGTAGCATCAGAGCCAGGGACTTAAAAAAGCTCAACAACCTGATAAAGAAGGTTCTGGTCCTGTTCTGGGGACTCCTCTGGAACCTCTGGAGATTATTGTGCAAAGAAGGATTCTTCATAAAATGAAGATTATGGACAGCCCTGAGCATCCTCTTCATGAGACTGTCCTACAACAACAGTGTCTTCAATCAGAGGCTTCTACAGATCTGCTGTAAGACAGACCACTAAAGGAGGTCCTTCCTGCACACAGCCATCAGCATCTACACCTGTATTAACAGATCCAGTGTGATAACTGTGATGCATGGTTCCAAGTCCAGTGCCTCAACAGCACAGAATATGAAAATGCAAAGACAGGCAGCTTGAAATGTCCACCGTGCACGTAGTGTGCAAAGTATGAAGTGTGTCCAATAATATTAGAAAGAAACTGTTATCAGAATCAGCTTTATTGCCAAGTTTATTCAGACAAGCAAGGAATTTGACTCCGGTTCACTTTGCTCTGGAAAAGTGGGGTCTGGGAAGAGGAGCAGGTCCCTACAGACTAGAAGGAAGGACACCTAGTCAAGATTGCCAAGAAGGGAGACCTCAGCCGATGCGAGAACTACAGAGCCATCGCCCTGCTGTCTGCGCCCAGAAAGGTGCTCAACAGAATCATTCTGGACAGACCTAAACGCCCAGTAGACCAGAAACTACGTGACCACCAGGCAGGCTTCAGGCAGGACAGATCATGCACCAACCAGATAGCTACACTGAAGATCACTGTAGAGCAGTCCATCGAATGAAATTCTCCACTCTACGTCAACTTTGTGGACTACAAAGCTTCGTTCGACAGTGTAGACAGAGAGACATTCTGGAAGCTGCTAAGGCACTACGGTATCCAGCAGAAGATTGTCAACCTCATCAAGAATGCATGCGAGGGAATGACATGCCAAGTGGTGCATGAAGGCCAACTCACAAAAAGCTTTGAGGTAAAGACAGGGGTTAGACAAGGATGTCTTTTGTCACCTTTCCTGTTCCTCATTGTGATTGACTGGGTGACGAGGAAAATGACAAGTCAGTAGAGGAACGGCATCCACTGGACCCTCTGGACATAGCTGGGTGATCTGGACTTTGCAGATGACCTGGCGCTTCTCTCCCACAGCCACCGGCAGATGCAAGACAAGACGTCTGAACTCCTGACTATCTCAGCTCAAGTGGACCTGAATATCCGAGGGGCAAGGCCAAGGTCCTGAAAGTCAACACCATCTGTGAAGAGCCAGTTAGACTTGATGGAGAACCCCTGGAAGACGTGGATGCCTTCACCTATCTTGGAAGCATAGTGGACAAGCAGAGAGGGACAGATGCCGACATCTAGGCCAGTATAGGCAAGGCCAAGGCAGCATTCATCCAGCTCAAGAGCATCTGGAACTCAAGAAACATTGGCTACTCTACAAAGATCCATCTCATTAGCTCCAATGTCAAGTCAGTTTTGCTGTACGGAGCAGAAACGTGGAGAGCAACCAAGACTGCCATGAAGAAGATCCAGACCTTTGTCAACTGGTGCCTGCGCAGAATCCTGCAAATACACTGGCCAGAGACCATTTGGAACACTGTCCTGTGGCACCAAACACAGCAGAGGCTTACGGAAGAAGAGAGCCTGAGTAGATGGTGGGGATGGCTGGGACACACCCTACGAAAGCTGGCATCCAACGTCACAAGACAGTCAGTGACATGGAACCCCCAGGGCAAGAGAAAGAGAGGCAGGCCGAGAAACACCTGGAGAACAGACAGACTCACCACTGTCCTGGATCAGTCCAATAATAGTGGTGTCATCTGCAAACTTCAGGAGTTTCACAGATGGGTCAACTGAGGTGCAGTCATTTGTGTAGAGGGAAAAAAGGAGTGGGGAATATAAACTAGTATTACTGGTTTATTGAGTTGCTGTCCAGATTGTAAACCTACTAGTAAAACGTTTTGCATCTGGTAGATCTAAAACTCTAAAGAAAGACTGGGAAGAGCAGATGGTGGTTTGCAAAAAAAGTAAGATCCGTAAGTGGAGAGTGCCTTCTGCCACCCCCTTTCTGCTGCTAAACAAATCCGTCCATATGTTGTACATGAGCTCTGGAGAAAGTTTGCAGCTACAGGACTGTGTCCCAAATGAAGAATCCTCTCATCTCCTGTAACATTTACTGTCAAAGTCTTCTCCATTTCGCTGTCTCTGTCTCTGCCACGGTTTAGTTCTTGGGCGATGCGTTCAGGTTGGTCCATCTTGAAGCAAACACATTCTTTTTCAAACAGCAGCTGCTTTAAGTAGCCATGTGCTTCCTTCAAGCTCGCAGCTAGTCGACAAACAATAGCAACACATAACAAAAGCCAGCGTGGAGCCAAACAAAGCCGCTATATAAATGAGCTGTGGGATTTCCCTCCCTGATATGCAGATGCTATGGGGTTCCATTAGTGCCAAAAATATGTATATGTTGGTCTTCCCTGGATTCTCTAGTTTTATTTCTCTTTAGTATATTTGTGGTTATTGTGTTATTTGTTCCTTTGCACCCTTCTTGTTTACTAGTTTATTTTCTGTTTCCTTTCCAATTAATTCAGTCAGTGTGGTTAGGTTTGTTTACTTTTGTATTCAGGTTTTCTTTAAGGGTTCTTTGTTTGTTCTCAGGTTGTTATTGTTGTTCCTATGTTCCCTCTAGTTTCTCTGTTTACTTTAGTCATGATTATTCTAGTTTTCTTATTCCCCATTTGATTATTTATCTTTGTCTATAGGTTTGCTTGGTCTGTGTTTCTGTTTATTAGTTACTTTGCCCATCCTCAGTCTTTGTATTTGCCTCCTTGTCACTCCTGTTCCCTGTTCCGTTGATTATCTGCCTTTGTTATCTCACAGTATATAAGTTGGTTTTGTGTCCTTGTTCAGTGCTGGTTCCTTGTGTTCGTCACACCTTGTTCTCGTCCATGATTATGCTTTGTTTTTTGCCACGTCTTGCCTTGGGAAACCTGCAGTGATTTTGCTACGTTTTTGACCTTGTAAAATAAATCCTTGAATTACAAAGATGATCCTGCCGAGCTCTTGTCTGCACTTTGGTCCGCCCGCAAACCACATCGTGACAGTTTCTTAATTAAAGGTTTAATTACAGCTACCTTAAAAGCCTGTGGTACATATCCATTTACTAAAGATAGATTAATTATATCTAAAATGGGGCTGGTAATCAGAGGGAACACTTCCTTAAATAATTTGGTTGGGATTGGGTCTAACATACAAGTTGAAGGTTTAGATGAAGCTAATATTTCTGATAACTCAGGAATCTCCACAGGACCAAAACACTCCAAACACAAATCAGGTTCTATAGTTACTTCCAATGTTGTCTCACTGGCTGAGGATGAAGTAATCATCTTTGGGAGTATGTCAAAGATTTTATTTTTAATAGAATCAATTTTATTTAAAAAGAATCCCATAAAGTCATGGCTGCTGAGAGCTAAGGGAATGGATGGCTCAACAGAGCTATGACTCTGTGTAAGTTTAGCAACTGTACTAAAGAGAAACCTAGGATTATTCTTGTTCTCTTCTATTAATGATGAGAAATAAGCTGTTCTGGCTTGGCGAAGTGTCTTTTTATTCAACAATAGGCTATTTTTCCAGATTAAGTAAGAATCCTATAGATGTGTAGAGCGCCATTTTCTCTCCAATTTTCTAACATTGTGCTTTAAAGTACGCAGCTCTGAATTAAACCAAGGAGCTAGCCTCCTATCAATGATTACCTTCTTTTTCAAGGGGGCTGCATTGTCTAATGCATCACAGAATGATGAAGTAACACTATGAACAAAAGAATCAATTTGTGAAGGGGCAGAAACAGAATTATTTCCCTCCATTGTGTTTTTTGTGACAATGAGGAAATTAAAAGTGGAACAGATTCTTTAAAGGTTGTTACAGCATCGTTTGATAATGATCTACCATAATGAAATTTTCTTTCAGGTGTTGAGTACTCGGTTAAATTAAACTCAAAAGGTTATTAAAAAATGGTGAGACAGGACAGGGTTATGAGAAAATATTGTTATGTCTTTACTTAACTACCTTGAACTCAGCCCACTCAAGACTGTGGAAATGGTGGTGGACTTTCGGAGAACACCACCCCCATACACCTTCCTCACCAACCTCACCAACACCGTGTCAGCTGTGGACCACTTCAGGTTCCTAGGAACCACCATCTCTGAGGACCTGAGATGGTCCTCACACATAGACACTGTTCTGAAGAAGGCCCAGCAGAGACTGTACTTCTTGAGGCAACTCAAGAAGTTCAACCTTCCACAGGAGCTACTGGTCATCTTCTACACTGCCATCATTCAATCTGTCCTGTCTTCATCCATCTCAGTGTGGTTTAGCTCATCCACAAAACAGGACAGGTCCAGACTGCAACGAATAATCAGGAATGCAGAGAGAATAATCAGGGCTGACCTTCCCTCCATCCAGGACTTATACAGGTCTAGGGTCAGGAAAAGAGCTGCTAAAATCTCTGCAGACCCCACACACCCTGCACACAAACTGTTCAGAGTTTGACCCTCAGGCCATCGCTACAGAGCACTGTTCGCTAAAACCAGCCGCCACAGAGACAGTTTCTTCCCCCAGGCTGTTTCTCTGTTGAACATTTAATAGAGTGCCAAACAACTGCATACTGAAGTCAAAAATCCACCTTTGTATTTATGTATATTTAAGGACATAAAGATATATGCATAAATATATCTTATAACGCATTAAACAAAACAAACAAAAAAAACACAGAGAGCAAAGTGTACCGGATTCAAATTCCTTGTTTGTATGTATGAACTTGGCAATAAAGCTGATTCTGATTTTGATTCTGATTACATATGTACTTAACATAGGCGC
Organism: Girardinichthys multiradiatus; assembly: GCF_021462225.1. Lineage (NCBI taxonomy): Eukaryota > Metazoa > Chordata > Actinopteri > Cyprinodontiformes > Goodeidae > Girardinichthys > Girardinichthys multiradiatus. Next base: position 7,677,711 of record NC_061801.1, read on the forward strand.
CTAACATACACAGCGTACATAAACATAAGCACAGTACATATACAGCTTACATAGAAACATAAACATACAGGTCCTTCTCAAAATATTAGCATATTGTGATAAAGTTCATTATTTTCCATAATGTCATGATGAAAATTTAACATTCATATATTTTAGATTCATTGCACACTAACTGAAATATTTCAGGTCTTTTATTGTCTTAATACGGATGATTTTGGCATACAGCTCATGAAAACCCAAAATTCCTATCTCACAAAATTAGCATATCATTAAAAGGGTCTCTAAACGAGCTATGAACCTAATCATCTGAATCAACGAGTTAACTCTAAACACCTGCAAAAGATTCCTGAGGCCTTTAAAACTCCCAGCCTGGTTCATCACTCAAAACCCCAATCATGGGTAAGACTGCCGACCTGACTGCTGTCCAGAAGGCCACTATTGACACCCTCAAGCAAGAGGGTAAGACACAGAAAGACATTTCTGAACGAATAGGCTGTTCCCAGAGTGCTGTATCAAGGCACCTCAGTGGGAAGTCTGTGGGAAGGAAAAAGTGTGGCAGAAAACGCTGCACAACGAGAAGAGGTGACCGGACCCTGAGGAAGATTGTGGAGAAGGGCCGATTCCAGACCTTGGGGGACCTGTGGAAGCAGTGGACTGAGTCTGGAGTAGAAACATCCAGAGCCACCGTGCACAGGCGTGTGCAGGAAATGGGCTACAGGTGCCGCATTCCCCAGGTCAAGCCACTTTTGAACCAGAAACAGCGGCAGAAGCGCCTGACCTGGGCTACAGAGAAGCAGCACTGGACTGTTGCTCAGTGGTCCAAAGTACTTTTTTCGGATGAAAGCAAATTCTGCATGTCATTCGGAAATCAAGGTGCCAGAGTCTGGAGGAAGACTGGGGAGAAGGAAATGTCAAAATGCCAGAAGTCCAGTGTCAAGTACCCACAGTCAGTGATGGTCTGGGGTGCCGTGTCAGCTGCTGGTGTTGGTCCACTGTGTTTTATCAAGGGCAGGGTCAATGCAGCTAGCTATCAGGAGATTTTGGAGCACTTCATGCTTCCATCTGCTGAAAAGCTTTATGGAGATGAAGATTTCATTTTTCAGCACGACCTGGCACCTGCTCACAGTGCCAAAACCACTGGTAAATGGTTTACTGACCATGGTATCACTGTGCTCAATTGGCCTGCCAACTCTCCTGACCTGAACCCCATACAGAATCTGTGGGATATTGTGAAGAGAACGTTGAGAGACTCAAGACCCAACACTCTGGATGAGCTAAAGGCCGCTATCGAAGCATCCTGGGCCTCCATAAGACCTCAGCAGTGCCACAGGCTGATTGCCTCCATGCCACGCCGCATTGAAGCAGTCATTTCTGCAAAAGGATTCCCGACCAAGTATTGAGTGCATAACTGTAAAAGATTATTTGAAGGTTGACGTTTTTTGTATTAAAAACACTTTTCTTTTATTGGTTGGATGAAATATGCTAATTTTGTGAGATAGGAATTTTGGGTTTTCATGAGCTGTATGCCAAAATCATCCGTATTAAGACAATAAAAGACCTGAAATATTTCAGTTAGTGTGCAATGAATCTAAAATATATGAATGTTAAATTTTCATCATGACATTATGGAAAATAATGAACTTTATCACAATATGCTAATATTTTGAGAAGGACCTGTATTTACGAAGTATAGGACTGCTTCTAACTTCTACACTGTCTGAAAAGTATGGATTTTGATTGAAGTATTTTCAAGGTTTGCATAATTATGGGAAAAAAAATATTAAAAAAAACACATTTTCAGGTTTTATTCCTTATGTGATGGTCAAGTATTCATGTATCCATCCAGCCAGCCAGCGTCCTTCCAGTCTTGTGTTTTTGCACATTTCTTATTTAAAACATGTTCACTGTAGCGATCGTTCATGAATGCAGTTACATTTTTGATTAATTAGTAATAGCATACTATTAAAATTAAATGATATTCAGAGACTATATATAACATTTTTATCAAATGGCAATATTTGCTAGGTTTTCAAATTCAAATAAATTTGATTTATAGAATCAATAAACAGGCAGTAAGATTTGTATTTTGGTGATTTACCGCAATTTCTAAATGATAAATGGCCTGGACTTGTATGGTGCTTTAGGAACCCAGAGCGCTTTGCACTACAATCATACACACATTCACACACTGACAGTGGTAGGCTACACTGTAGCCACAGCTGCCCTGGGACAGACTGACCGAAGGGCTGCCATACAATCCGCACCACCAGGCCCTCTGACCACCATCAGCAGGCCAGGCAGGTGAAGCGTCTTGCCCAAGGATTCAACCACTGAGAGGGACAGAACGGGGGTTTGAACTAGCAACCCTCCGGTCACAGGACAGATCCCTGCCACCGTTACCACCATTCTACCTTGACTTTTAATCTTCAACTTGAGGTTCTCCTCCTGTATTTTCCTGTAATTCCATCAGTCTTCCCATCAACCCTGACCCACTTCCAGGCCTCTGCTAAAGAAAAGCACCCCACCCCCCCTTAATCTGAGCAGGACACTTTGCTTTTTTTTCCTAGCTGGCTTTCTCACCTCCCCTTCCATAAAAGCACAATAGTGCCTCTTGGCTGCTTTTCTAATGTTCTCCTTGCCTGGCCTGTCAGTGCAGGTGGACGACCATGTCTTGTGATTGTGCTGTACTCTTTCCATTCTTAGATGGACAGAACAATGCACCATGAGATGTTCAAAGCTTGGGATATTCTTTTAAGCCTCAATTTCAGTCTGTTGTTAGTGTGACATCACAGAGTAGAACCAGATCTGAGAAGCTTGATAAACTACATGAGCAAGACCTAACTTGTCTTCTAAACTTTGAAAAAATCTGAACTTTCTGCATTAGAAAACGTCAACTGAGAACATAGAAGCTCAGCATCTCACTACATAAATATTTAGATCACACATTAAGTCAGTTTGAATAATTCAGTTTCTGAAGCTACTTAAGTGGCCTCCTACTGACCATTACAGAAGCCACAGCCACTTCAACGTTAGAATGGCCTTTTATGACCAAATTCAAAATCCATCATTTTATTTCATTCCTCCTACAACACATCCCCAGTTTCTGAACTCGTTACTTTATCATACTAACAAACTAATGTAAAGAGATCAAGGCAATAAAAACCCCAGTGCTTCAATTTGATTTATTGCTCTGCAACAAGAGGGCTGAAGAGAAAAAACTGGTTTGCAATTATCAGACAGTTCAGTTTACAAAGTTGAAAAATGATGCACATCATGCCACAACAATGTTACAAAATGTTAAAAGCTGCAAAGATTTACCATTTTCAACAGTTTGAGTAGAAACTCAAAACAGTTTTAACCTATTTTTGTTTTACTGCTTAAAGTTAAATTACATTAGATTTATCTGTCTAGCTAAACAAACAGCAGGACTGCATTAAAAGGCACCGGGTGGCTACTTAAGTTAGAGAAAACTACACATTTATATTTACAATGAAACAAAAACCTTCACTCTAGATGCTTGCAGTGTTAAAATGAACGGCAATCACGATAAGCAGGATTCTTTAGGCGACAAAGTACAAAACAATTATTTTTTTCTCTGAAATTGTAGGCCGAGGTGTTCTACATCAAGCATTCACTATACAACGTGGATTTTTCACATTAAGGCGCAGACACATAAAAAGGGATAGTATTCAGTAAAAACAATCCTCACAGCAGTTAAAGGTTTTCTGCAGGGCTATTCATTCAAAGCAGGGCATTTAGAACAAACACAAGCACTGCCAGGGAGGTCATGAGGCAGAAATGAAGAGGAGGTAAACAGTGACAGTAATAAGGCAACATTTGTCCAGGATCTCTGAGTGATTCAGCACAAACAGTCTCACCTGATAGCGGTGCCTTTTGTGAAATGTTATGGTACAGCTACATTTACAGTCAGTCTTACAACAGTTTTTATAATTGCGTATTGAGACCATTTTAAATGAAGAGATTGAGGTTTTTCTCACGTCTGTTAAAACATGAGCCCGCAGGCAAAGCAGCACACGATGCTGGGACGGATGAGACAAATCTTCATATCAGCACTAGTTCATATTATTTTACCCTGAGAAAGTGTTTGCCTCAAAACAGGTCAAACTTGACAGCTGCAAATACATTAAAAATATACATTTATTACCACGGTTTTCTAACTTAGGAGGGCTACTTTTCATTCATTGTTATAGAGGACTTTTTGGTCTTAATCCTTTTTTCTGTTTATTTTTTGTTATTAGGATTGAACTACAACACACATTTTTACTGGTACTCATGATTATTAATTTGCATCACATGTTTATATTTTAGCACCTTTCAGGTTGGTCTGAACCAATTCTACATGTATGAATCTCAAATAAGGGCTTTTACACCCAGCATCACTGTGGTTTGTGTGATTGTCAGACTGCAGTACCACGTTTTAAAAGCGTCCTCAGATTACAGTCCAGACCAAACAGACAAGGATTCATTTGTAGAGATGCACCAAGAAATCAGCTGGCGATACGAATATGACAATTTTCAGCTTAAATCGTATGGGGTAAGAACGCTGTCAAAAACAATGTGTATGTAAAGAGGGAAATGTGTGCATATTAGTCAATAGTTGTGCATAAGTAAAATCCAAAAGAGGTATTGTATATTTTCTCTATAAGAATACAAAATAAAATGTTATAGCTTCAAGAAATTACAAACACAAAGTTCAAGTTTACAGTTGTGGTTTATTCTTTATGAATACAACATGCTATAACCGTTTGTGAATACGATTTCTTTTCTATGAGAATACAATCTACAGCACTCGTACATCACGTGACACCAGGTCACGTGATCTCAGGCTGGTTAGTGGAGCACAGAGTTAGGTCTTGGATGACGGAAAAGGGTAATGGGAGATGATTCAGTCTAAAAGGAATATTAGGAACAGAGGGGAGATAGGGGGGAAATGAAGAGTATTCTAAATAAAGCATTGTTCTTATTTTTATGAAATGCAAAACTAAAACATAGAATATAGTGGGTGGAGTTATACAATGATGTACAGTAGGTGGCAATATGCACCTCTGAGTTTGTTGCGTACCGCCAGCAGAAGAAGAAGCAGCAGCACTATAGCGCTAAGATGACGGACCAAGAGCATATATTAACGACATTAAGACATATATAAAGCAATAAACTATGGTACAAAGCTAAGTAATGTTAAAAAGTTTATATATGTCTTAATGTCGTTAATATATGCTCTTGGTCCGTCATCTTGGCGCTAGTGCTGCTGGTTCTTCTTCTACCCATTACCCTTTTCAGTCATCCAAGACCTAACTCTGTGCTCCACTAACCAGCCTGAGATCACGTGACCTGGTGTCACGTGATGTACGAGTGCTGTAGATTGTATTCTCATAGAAAAGAAATCGTATTCACAAACGGTTATAGTATATTGTATTAATAAAGAATAAACCACAACTGTAAACTTGAACTTTGTGTTTGTAATTTCTTGAAGCTATAACATTTTATTTTGTATTCTTATAGAGAAAATATACAATACCTCTTTTGGATTTTACTTATGCATAACTATTGACTAATATGCACACATTTCCCTCTTTACATACACATTGTTTTTGACAGCGTTCTTACCCCATAAAATCGCCCTGACCAGTGACTGACCAGCTGGAAACTCTGATCCTTTCACCCAAGGGCTGACATCATCATCATCTTTGGTGTGGATGTTATGTCGAATAAGCTTCGGAGTGAGCTTTTTCAGTATGAGGTGTTAAAAATGAACCCAGGAGGAGGACGGAGAAAGAAGCAATTTAAAAGGAAACTGTATTTCCTTTACGTGTCTTTTGTGTCATTTAGGCTGCAAGAGAGAGCGGGAACTTTGGCACATAACAGGAAGGCTGAAAATATCACAGTGAGCCATCAGCCTGAATCTGTCATGGGACATGCTGAATTTGGAAACATTGGGAGCTTTTTGCGAATGCTAAGGTGGGAGAGGATCTACATTCTCTACAGCAGTGGTGTCCAAACTATTTGCAATGGGGGACAACATCATCAATTTAAAAGTACTCAAGGGCCATTATTTATTTTTAAAAACACAATTTTATAGTGAATTCTTTATCTGCCCAGGAATAAATTAAACCTGTGATATTTTAATGAAACATAAAAGAACAAATATTGGAGGTTGGAAAAAAGGGTCTCGGACACTTACCTAACGGGTCGAATGTTTTCTACTTTGTTGGTCTAGAAAATGTTTTTAGTCTATTCCTAGTTACAAAATTGAGAACTTTCAATGAAAACCCTTGATGCACCGAGCCAAATGCGAAGAATGGGTGTGGCCAAGTCTGTTTTGAGTAGAAATCACTGGATGTTTATGGCCCTACTTCTCCGATGTTAAAATGAAAGCAATAAACGTGGTTAATAAAAGAAAACCACTTTTGTGTCGTACCTATATTCTCCTTTTATGAAGTTCTAAAATGTCATCCTAAAAATAAAGAAAAAAGGAAACAAAAGAAAATCCTAAAAAAATGACATCAGCATCAGCTCCATTTGCTGAAGGGCCATATTAAAGGCTTCTGCTCAGTTATAATTGTATGGTAGCTGATAGTAGAGGATGTACACAAAGGTTTACAGGTTGATTATGTTTACCAACTCCATAATCATTCGACTTTGTTTGAAAACATCAGAAAAACGTACAGCATTGTGATGTCACTACTTTTCCCAGTATAATTCATGAGCGTTTACCGTTGAAAGTCCAGCAAAAATGTATTTTGAATGTTATCAAGTCAAAATCTGCCCCTAAATTCTCAATAGGCCTATCACTCCTAATGTTCTGGGTGTTATCAGACACTGGTGCCAGACGCAGGCGAGTCTTACATCAGTTCAGAGTACAGAGACACAGCACACACTGCTGAGTAACACATATGGTGTGTGAGGTTATTCAGCATCTGTGCAGAACTACAGTGGGAATTAGTAAATGAGTTGAGTCTGTAGAAATGAACAGCTCTGAGCAGTGCTGATATGGAGATTTTGTTTACTACTATATGCAATGCAGCCATGCCGACCAGCTGCCTACACGCATGAAAACAAATCTGATCGTCTTCAGAAATCATCATACATGTTTGCCCTTCTAATTTCCTACTTGTGAGCTTTGAAAAATGCTTACAGACGTCCTAAAAGACAACAGATGAAAAAAACTCAGTAGCTGGTAAACCCCTTTTCAGTTCTAATTAGGCTTCGTTTGCCACATTAGTGCCATTTTTCACCACTAGTGGTGTTCTGCTAGGAAGGAGCAGCTCCGTATTCATGCCAAGCTTTAGCTGTATCCGTCGTTCCACTCTATGACTTTGTCATATTCCTGTATCCTCTGTTTGATGTGCGACAGTTTGCTCTTCAGATACTCACATCGCTCCTTCTTCTCCAGGAAAGCCGGGTCCTGGGGTGGTGCAACAGAAACATGAGTTAGTGGCAGACTGAGCTCCATTTTCCTCCTTACTTCTTCCTTCTGAAACTTGCAACCTTGTTCTGTGTGAGGATCAGAACCTGATACAGCAGGTCCTAATCCACAGAGCTGCACATAATTGTTGTTCAGTTTCAATACATGTAGGAATCCACATTGTTGTCCTTCTTTCATTTCAGATCATAACTCTGCTAAAGACTGCAACCTGGAGATGATGTTGGTCACTGTGTAAAGCTACAAAACTAGAATTTCTGGGGTTCTTCCTATATCTGCTGAGCTGCTACCTCTGTTCCGTTTCACTCATTTTTTTTCCTGGTGTTTAAAATTACACGGGGAAACAAATAATACACTAGGGTCCACAATATTTAATATGTGTGATTTAAACCATCATCACAAAACCTTGGTGTTTGTCTAATGCCAGTAACAGAAACAGTTAATGCTGTGGAGCCATGTGCAGCAGCTGAAGTCTGTAATGCTGCTCCATACGAGGCAAGTGTATCATGCATAGAAAACCCCATCAACAGACACACTCCTTTTAACCTGAAATGGGAACATAAATATGGCTGGCGCTTAAACGTGCGACAGGAAGAGAAACATTCTTTAACAATTTCTGCTGTTAATGAACTGAAAATGTGATTATAATAGAAAAGGTCATTTATTTTTGTAATTGCATTCTAAATATGGTAGAATTTATTCCACACTATTTAATTATAATAATAGCTCAGAGCTAAAGAAACCCCCACCAAAAAACACATTCTCTCAGAAAATGGAAATATTAATGCACATAAGCTCAATAAAATAATTTTTAAATACAGAAATGTTAAGGTCTACATTAAGCTTTCTCAAAGTCCAGACTTCAGTCTGGATCCAGGCCAAACGGCACAGAATAGAACATTTTTAAATGTGGAATATTGTCTTACAAATATCTTCCATTCCTAAAGCAGAAAGAAACCCTGGGCGTAAGCAGCTCACTGAAAGCAGGCAGAGCCATTTTCCACACCAAGTTATTATGTGTTCAGTCTCTTTTTCTAGCAGCATGAGACGTTTTTAAACTTTCTCAAGTGAAAAATACAATATTTCTTATTAAATGAAAGCACTTGTTACACTTTACAGTGACTTAGTGTCAGAAAGCCAGCTTTGGTAAAGTGCCATTTGTTTAGTTAGCAAGTTGTTAGGAAATGTAATGAAATGGATTTGCTAATCACTAGTTGTTCTGGACCTTTGACCCTATCCAGTCATTTGATTTGGACCTTTGAACATAAAGTTCCAGAACCTCTGGTATAGGGGTTTCTTTTGCTTTCTGCAAAAACCTACATCTTTCAGGTTACCAGCTGCTTCTGTATTAACATTTCTGATTGGTTATTGCACAGTGTGATATTTCTATTGTCTGTGAAAGGGAATATCAGGTTTTCATTGGCTGTAAGCCTTAACCATGAAAACAAAAATAAACTATAATGCAACGGATCTACAAAATGGAAGTTTTCACTTTTTGAACTACAGATAAAGTTTACATGGGTGATGTTGTGACAGCAACAACCATCCTAACACTACAGGGTAAGAACAAACATATAGTTTAAACATTAAACACTAAAGATGTTTGTGAGAAAAACAGAGAGCTCACATTTTTTTTCTTCTGATACTCCTGCATGATTCTGTTGATGCGATCCACCTCCTACAAACACAAAGGAAGTATTTAACGTAGGTGGACTCATGATGGAGTGAAACTCAGTATGAAAATCAGATGCAGTGAGACGGTACAAACAGCTGCCTGAATGGAGCTGATAAGGAATCTGAGGGTGGAGAGGAATGGGAAGAGGAAATAGAAACAGAGGAAGTGACGGGACAGAGTAATGAGGCACATTTTGACAATGCAGACAATGTGAGGAATTTTTCTGTACAAGCAGAGATCCTTTTCTGCTCCCTGTCTCTAATTCATGCACACAATACAGTTAGAGTGAAGCTGTTCAACAAGGCTCACCAACACTGGATTAGATAGATCCTTCCAATTCCCACTATTTACTCCTACAATCTTGTGAGAAGGTATTTGTCTCCTAAGAGATTTCTTGTTTTTCCCTTTTTTGTGACGCTCTACATCATTCAGGTCATCAATAATGTTAATATCAGACAAATATAACCTGAATAAAAACAGAACGCAGTTCTCAAATGATGATTTCATGTACTAAAGGAAAAGTGATAACTAGCAATAACGTTTTTACATCAATGTGGAGAATTGTTGTAATTCAGCCATAAAGGTGGGTTTGACCTCTTTAAAGTCTGGCCACAACGTTCTAAACCTGATTTAAGTCTGGTTTTGGAGAAGAAAAAAAAAAGTCCAGACTAGTGGTAGGCCACCCCAAACAATTGTTTCGTTTTTTTCAGCCGTTCAACCCTGGACCTGCTGGTTAGCCTCAGATCATGTCCTCCTCCATAGCTCCGGTGTGCTTGAGCCTGAGGTCACAAACTGACATCTGGATTTTCTACTGGAGAGCAGAACAAATGGTTCTATTAACTACAACAAGTTGTACAGGTCCTGAAGCAACAAAGCAGTCTTGGACCAACCTTAGATCAAGTCTTGAGGATTGTCAAGGTGTTCATTTGCCGATGTAAGTCGGGTCTTTGTGTTGTTTTTGCTCAGTGTTGGTTTTGTTCTTTGGATGCCATGTTTAGGGATTTTACTTTGTTGTCATAGTTGGTGTATGCGGCAGGCTTAAGTGGCATATGGGTACTACCACCAGTTAACAGGGATTCCTGTTAGAGCGGCACCATGACATAATGCAATACACAGTTCTTATCATACCTCTCTTGGTAAGCATAGTAGATGACATATCCTTGAGAGAGGTCTTCAATCTATCTGGTTCAGGAATATCTAACCAAAAACAGAGGAACTGCCTCCAATAGAAACAAGAACTGTGAAAAGGTCAACATGCAGCTATTGGTTTGTGCAACCTCTTCCTGCATAGTTTGTGTTGTTGTGGAAAAGCTCTTGTTTTAATCACAGAATAAATAATAACAGTTGGAGAAGTGTAAGGATGGTGTATGATCAATCACCGTTTGGGTGGTGGGTTGCTGAGGCAGGCTGCGCATCATGGCGTCCATCTCATCAAACTTCTTCACTGTGACCTGCACGTCCGCGTGGAGCTCTTTGTACTCTGCGTACTGGTCGTTGAACACGGCTCGGTACTGGTCCCGGCCTTCATCAGACCGGATCGGTGGGTACTTCCTGCAAATAACAAAACATCAAATGGCAACTGTTTTCCTAATCCCTCTTCTTGTATGGGGGGGTAGCTTATCTGAGAAATGTGCCTACATGTAGCGAAACTCTTCATCATTCATTTCAAGTAATGTGGTAGAACAGAAAACATAATTCTTGTTCGGTGGTCCAGTTCTGATGCCAACGTGCCCATCGTTGGCATGTTTAGCGATGGACAGAGGTCAGCATGAACACCCTGGCTGCTCTACAGCTATGCAGCTAAAATATGCAATAAACTGAGATGTATATTCTGACACCTTCCTCTCTGAACCTGCATCAACGTCTTCAGCAAGTTGAGCTACAATAGCTCGCCTGTTGGATGAGACCACATGGGCCGGCCTTTTGGCCTCCTTGTGTAACAATGAACCCTGACCCATCCTTGTTCCCTCCTTGTACAATGTCTGACAGATATCGACCATTGCGGGCCAGGAATACCCCATCAGAGCTGCTATTTGAGAAATGTTCTGACCCGATCCTATCACCCTAACAATTTGGCTCTCATCAAACTCACTAAAATCTTTATGTTACACTGTTTTTCCTGCTTCTAACACCTATTCTATAACAGTGTCATTATCAAGATAAAACCAGTGTTATTTACAACATCTGCCATTATGTTATGCCTTATTACATTGCATTCGTACGCTACTGTACTCTATAGTTACCATCAGCATCAAGTGTAAAAGCCTTTTGGCTAATGTTTTGTCTGATGTCACCACCAGCCCAGCCAGAACTTATAAAATAAGGTAAAGATGAATACACAGCAACAACAAGTAGCTGATGTTCATAACAAAATCAGTGTTTTTTCTCTTTTGTATTTATGGCAGTACTTACGCAATATAATCCGGCACAATGATAGGCTTTGGGATATGTCCCGATGGTATTGCTCCTTGCATAACCTTTGGAGGAAGTGCTTTCGGCGCAGCTTGGATGGGAACGACTGAGGAGCCTTGGACTTGCTCTGACAATCTGGGAGCTGGAGCAGAATCTGGAACCCTCTGGAGAGATAATGGCAACAAAAGAACTGATTATAAAATGCGTTATGTTTTTATACAGCCCAATCGTAGGTTTTAGTTTATAACAGAGTACTTACGAGTGACCGCACGGCGCGCATTTCAGAAGGCTGCATCTGAATGTACAAAACAGGAGAGTAGAATCCCTTCAACGTGAAGTTTTCTTGTAATAAGCAAATATTTTAATTTTCCCCGCAGACCTTCAATACATTTACATACAGGCTTTAAAGCTCAACATTTTGCAAGACCCTATAGAAACACTAGTAAATACTGATACCAGTAGTGAAGCAAATATTGGTAAGGAGAACCACTGCAACAAAAAGGTCTGGACAAAAGACTGTTATTTGCTCATAGCAATTCTACCATTAGTAGTTTTAATAGGAAATTAGCCCTTATATGTTCACTTTTATTAAGAATAAAAGTCTGATTCAATCATAAATTTTGTAGAATTCCTGGAGGCTGTTTTCAGACGCCGTTTTCTTTTGCTCACCTGTTACTAAGACCACACCTACGCATCTATTTGCAAATTTGTGGTTAGTTCTTTCCTAACGTCACCTTTATGGAAACATGTTTGCAACAAAGGAGCAGATCTTGTTGTCATCATCTTTTACTCTGAACTGGAACAACTCAGTAAATTCCAGGAATCTCAGGATCCAGCCCAGCTAAAAGAACAAAACAAACACATCTGGCTGAGCACTCACCTCCTGGCCGTACTTCTCCTGGTACCTGCGGGCGGCCTCATGCCTCCACAGCTTGAGACAAACAATGGCCCCAATCAGGTACGTGGTCATAGTGACAAACAGGAAGATGATGGCTGCGGTCTGGCCGGCCTCTGTCCTGCAGAAGGCTCCATTGATACCGTTGTTGAAGACCGGGTAGTAGCAGAGCCCTCCACGAATAGTGTCCCTGACATAGATGATGCCTGGTAAAGAAAACACAGTCAATGTGTTATCATGAGATAAACTGGGGAAATTTAAAGGGGCAGGTCCTCTAAATGTTAACACCTTTATCAACTCTGCAGATCTGGGACCATTAGTCCATCTTTAGAACAGTCCGACCTGAACTCTTATACTTCAGTACAAACGTGAAGCGCTTTGATTTTTCCTGAATGGTTGTAAAGCCTTGTCGTTATTTTCAGATTAAGTGTGAGGCCATAATAATGTAAACAATGCGTCATAACTAAAGAAGCCGATGACAGATTTTTTTTTAAGACGTTGATTTACAAAATACAGAAACAAAAATAAAATTTTACGTCTTATTTGGCATTTTTAAACTAGATAATCAGGTTCTTTCTTTTCTTAATTTTGTTGGGAATCCCAATATCACAATTTTGGGCAATTGTTTTAAATTCAAGCTAATAACAAGAGGTCAATAGGAGTAAAATATTTGTTAATTTTAAAAATGTAGAGTTTCTATTTACCTAAATGACTAATTTAAGGAGACTCCATAATTCCATAGGTTTTCCCTGACTGTACGGAAATATCTCCTGCTGTTGTGTGCCTTCCACATCAGAAAATAATCTGGCATATTAAAAACCACAAAAAGATGCAGATGAAAACAAGACTGCTAGGTTTGGCTTGTGGATCACAAAGGATTTTCTATTAATGAATATCAGAAGAAGCAAAAAGGGGATTGTAGTAGAAAGATAAATTTGCTCTTAAAAAAGGAACTTTCAGATTAAAATGATACATTGTATTTCTATTTTTATTTGAAACAAGAAGTCAATAAGTTAAAAGTTACTTTAATTATGTCAACAGTAAAGCTGATTAAAAGTGCTGACTGATATCTAACGGTACGTTCCAACATTGACTAGCTGGTCCTGATGATGGAGTCTGCCTTAAGAAAAGCACTCTGGACATGTTGGTCAAGCATCCCTTACCTGCTGCCATGTACAGCACTGCCAGAGCCAGGTTTAAGACAAACTCAGTCAGGGGCCACCAGTTAGAGTCCAGCAGGATGGTGCGGTAGTACATGGTCATCCCCAGTACCAGCAGGATCACAGTCACCAACCAGGCCAGTCCCGCCACCACCAACACAAATGGGGTCTTGGGTCCAGTGTAGTACATTCCACCCAATCCAGCACCATTATAACCTCCTCCATATGTTCCTCCAGGAGAAGAGTACCCAAACATGTTGAACCACTCATTGTCTTTGTGAATGTAAGCGCAGACGCAGGCGAACACAGCTGCTCCCAGTAGCAGCTCCACGCATCCCAGAATCCTCAGTAGCCCCGCCCACGACTTCATGTAGCCATAGCGCTGGTGGTACTCCTCTACCCGCTCGCTGTAGGTCAGGGCTGTGTGGTGTGTATGCCCGGACACAGACCCATGGGCGTCCTGTACGTCTAAAAGCTCCTTGCGGGAGTTGTAGCTGCCACCGGAGCCACCGTAAGGATCCCGGTATGACCCAGGAAGAGAGGGGGAGTGTGGGGGAGAACAACGCACCCCGTCAGAGGTGCTGTTGTTGTTGTTGGAAGAGGATTCAGGCATGGACCAGGCCTTCTTGCTGCTGCGGTTGCTTCCTCTAAAGAAGTTTTTCCAGGAGTCAGGGATGAACCGGTGGACGGGCTTGATGTCGATGGCAGGGTCCGGTTCTGGGCCGGCGTCTTCCTCACTGCCGCTACGATCAAACTCTCGACCAACAGGTGGCTGTTCTGGCAGAGGCGGAGGAGGAAGTGGGTCCGCGCTCTTTGCCAGATGAGGGGCTTTCTGCTCCCTTAGGGGGTGCAGGTCGTAGGACTCTGAGTGGGGTAAGAACTCTTGTGCAACCTCGTCATACTGGGGCGCCTGGCGGACACGCTCAGTGCGTCCATGAAAGCCTCCTCCATAGGACATGAGGATGGTGATGGTCCCTGAAAACACACAGACAAGTTAGCGAAATAATTGTCCAGGAATTGTTTTTGTTATTAGGAAAAAAATACACATTTACAATATTTCACAAGAGTACACTCCTCACACTATTGTAAATATTTTATCATACCGTTTCATGAGATAACACCGAAGATATGACACTTTGACACAATGTAGTCAGTCACTAGTATAACAGTGTAAATTTGCTGTTCCTTCAAGATAACTCGAACACAGCCATTAATGTCTAAACCACTGGCAACAAAAGTAAGTACACCCCTAAGTGAAAATGTCCAAATTGTGTCCAATTAGCCATTTTTCCTGCCTGGAGTCATGTGACTCGCTAATGTTACAAGGTCTCAGGTATGAATGGTGAGCAGGTGTGTTAAGTTTGGTCTCTCATACTGGTCACTGGAAGTTCAACATGGCACCTCATGGCAAAGAACTCTCTGAGGATCTGAAATAAAGAATTGTTGCTCTACATAAAGATGGCCTAGGCTATAAGAAGATTGCCAAGACCCTGAAACTGAGCTGCAGCACGGTGGCCAAGACCATACAGTGGTTTAACAGGACAGGTTCCACTCAGAACAGGCCTCGCCATGGTCGACCAAAGAAGTTCAGTGCATGTTCTCAGCTTGTCTCTTTAAAAACAGATGTATGAGTGCAGTCAGCATTGCTGCAGAGGTTTCAAAGGTGGAGGGTCTGCCTGACGGTGCTCAGACCATACGCCGGACCTTGCATCAAAATGATCTGCATGTGTGTCGTCCCTGAAGGAAGCCTCTTTTAAAGATGACAGGCAAGAAGGCCTGCAAATAGTTTGCTGAAGAGGGTGGAGGACCGCAAGGTCTATAACATCCACCATCTCCATGATGTCGTCATGGAGGACTGGAAGATGATTCCAGTGGCAACCTGTGAAGTTCTAGTGAACTCCATGGCCAAGAGAGTTAAGGCAGTGCTGGAAAATAATGGTGACCACACAAAGTATTGACACTTGGACATTTTCACGTTTGTTGCCAGTGGTTTAGACATTAATAGCTGTGTGTTGACTGATTGAGGGGACAGAACAGATTTACACTCTTATACAGGCTGTACACTGACTACTTTACATTGGATCACAGTATCATATCTTTAGTGTTGTCCCATGAAAAGATGTTATAAAATATTTCTAAATAGGGTGTACAGACTTTTGTGAGATCCTGTATGTATACACTGCTCAGGAAAATCCAAACAGGAAACTGTCAGAACCAAGCCTCTTCTTGTTACAGTGAGTATTCTCCAGCTACTGTCCAGTGTGACCTGTGATCTAACTGAACACAGGTAACTGATTTTAACACGATGCAAAGTACTACAGACACAAAGGTGTTTTAATTCCTTCTTAGTTGTTATTTTTACATACTTTATGGGATTTTGGATTAAAGGTACTGGTTTAAATGTTATGAGTGTCTTTATTTAGGTTTTAGTTTGTTTTATTGTATGTCACTGTCAGTTTCAGTATGTTCTCATTCATACAATTCATTTTTGGACATTTGTCTCACTGTCTTTTTTGTCTTAATGTACAGACGTTGAAAAATCAGTTTGGCACCTCTGGTAAAGATGTTTAAAAAGCCTTAGAATAAGTAATTATGTATTGTCTAACTTTAACCGATGGATTGTTTTGTTTTTTTTTAAATCTAACCTCTAGTTTGAGTCCATGAAATTTAAAAGGAGAGAAAAATTCCAGGTTAAGAAATAATTTTTATTAAGAAAATCACCGGTGGCACAATTATTGGCACCCCTTTTGTCAATACTTAGTCGACAACACTTGGTCTTCTATAACATTTGATAAGCTTAGGGAATACAGAGAGGAAAATCTGACCGCTCTTTGCACAAGAGGCCTCTGATGGTCTTGTCTCAAGCTCCAAACACATTTTCCATAGGATTTAGGTCTGGGGTTTGAGACGGTCATGGCAGAAGGTTTATTTCTCTGATGATTTGAAAATTTGTTTTAGATCATTATCCTGCTGAAAGACCCAGAGACAACCCATTTCAGTCTCCCGGAAGATTCCGCCACATTCCTATTTAAAATCTTCGGGTATTTCAATGAGTTCACAATGTCATGTCTTCTCCCAGGACCTTTGGAAAAGAAACAGCCTCACACATCCAACACTATACTGTGGGCATTAGATCCTTTCCACATATTGATCCTTTATTTCACAACCCTTCCTAGAGTGTTTGCTGATTCAAAGCCCAACCTTAGTCTTATCTGACAACATTCCTACTTAAAGTCCCAGGAGAGTTGCGCAAACTCCATATGTTTAAATTTGTAGTGGTTGCACAGAAAAATGCTTTTTTCTGGCATTCCTCCCAAACAGTTGCTTGGCACGTGTCTAATGTTTTTAATGGGGCCTTGTTGACCCCATTTGCTGGTATGAGTCTCTATCCTTATTTTTTCTTGCAAGCTCTTGGCAGTTCTAAATCTTTTTGACTAAGTTTCCTGTTCAAGCTACTTCTCTCCAGTTGGATCCATGTAATCATCAATGAATACTATTTAAATTTTACAATGTAATTGAATGCAATTATTGCATATTGTTTAGCTGTACAGTTAGACTTTTAACTTGTAATGGGTCTAGTAAAGAATCTTTTTTAGATCTTTTTTCTAAGCACAGCTTGTTTTTGTGAAGCCCTGGCAGTCTGCAGTGACACACATTCATAGTTAAAAAGACTGATTGTCATCACAAGAAAGTCCATGTCGCTTATCCTAATTAGTCTATTTAGCTATTATATTACCATCCTAAAAGATTTAACAATTTAAAATAATATTACAACAGGAAATCCAAATAAGTCGGAAGTATAAGAGGAAGAAACCCCAGAATGAAGACTAAATACCGATCATAATCCAACAGTTAACATGAAGTAATCAACACAGCTACAGAAAACACCCTTTAGCCAAAGCCCTCATGAGTGAAGATGTTATCCTTCCATGCAAGCTGGGACAAGAATGCATTTTTGTGCTGCAACCAAATAAAAAAATGAATTCCCATGCTGCTGTTGGAATTGCTCTATATCATTTCCAGGAATACTCCACTTACCACTGGCTGCTGGACACAGCACAAAAATACATTCTTTACAACCAACCAGATGATTCCTAGTATGGAGAGGGTAAGAAAAAAATGTGCATGAATACCTCTTTCACATGCAGTCACTCAACACGACTTACATTGGCTTGCAGGTCAGAATGCAAACCTTGTATGAACGCAGAATCACCTGTAGAGACAAACAAACATATAGAGAGAAGACATCAACACCAGCGCTGCAATGCTGTGAATGCTGAATGAACACGGCCCTATGATGCTCTGCATCGACTCTCCAACTACAATGCTTTACAGCAACAACTGTACACTTGGTACGCAACCCAGTTTAGAAACTGTAGCCTGATACAGAGGTGCAACGGGTCAAATTTTCCTTGAAGAAAGTGAGATTTTAATTACCATATAATAATTTCCAATTAGTTTATACTAATATGAATGCTGTCTCCCATCATTAATAAAGAAGATGTGAACACTGTGCACGATCCAGGGTCATGAAACATCTGGAGCAGCCAGTGGCTCAGAAACTGGTTTTTACAACATTAGTTTTCAAACAAGGTCACATGTCTGTTGCCTCTTCCTACCCATCCCCCGAAAACAGGGCAGGGGGTGTACTTTTTATTTTCATTGCTCTACCTTCCCTTAGGTAAACATAGACATGTGTGGTATCCTCTGAAACGTCAGACTCTTGGCTCAAAACTGGACAATAATAGTTTAAAACAACAATCTGGTCTGATCAGCCTCGATTTCAGCTGCAGCGTTGAGATGGTCAGAATCTGGCGAGAACAAAATAAAAGCATGGATCCATCCTGCCTTTTAGCAACAGTTCTACTGGTGGTGGTGGTGTAATAATGTGGGGGATGTTTTCTTGGCACACTTTTCCACCCTTAGTACTAACTAATAATCATTTAAACACCACAGCCTATCTGAGGATTGTTGCCGACCATGTCTGTCACTTGTGACCACACTGTACCAGTCTGCAAATCTTTAGCAGCATTGTGACTCTATCATGTCAGCATGGACCAAAACCTCTGAAGTATTTCTGACATCTCGTTCAATTTATGCCATGAAGAACTATAGCTGGAAGAATGGGGTGCAACCTGATACTAACAAGGTGTACCTAATAAAGTGGCCAGCAAATATAAGTTTATTTAGTTATATGTGTTGCTTCACTGTCAGCAAAGTTCTCCAATACCCCTTTTCCACCAATGCGGTTCAGAGCCCGTTCCGGTTCCCGAACGTGATTTTGTACCGGTGGCACATGTTTCCACCAACGAAAAGAGGTTCCAGAGCACGAACTCTGGTTCAACTTGGATTATGGTTGCCGGTTGTATTCCAGATACAAGCTGCAAAGTTCATGACCATAGGTGAGAGTGGGAACGCAAACTGTGCAGATCCTCTTCTTTGGCTCAGCTCTCTCTTCACCAAAAAGTACCGGTGCAACCTGCACACCAATCTGTTGATCTCCCACTCCATTCTTACCCCACTCGTGAACAAGTCCCCAAGATACTGAAACTCCTTCACTTGAGGTAAGGACTCTCCTCCAACCTGGAGAGAAAAGCCACTCTTTTCCAGTCGAGAACAATGGCCTCGTACTCGAAGGAGCTGATCCTCCAAGTATGATCAGCTACTGACCCTTGAAGTCCCGGGTCGCACTTGGCCGCGACCCGGGACAGGGACATGGTTGAATGCCTTCTCCAAGTCCAAAAAGCACATGTGGACCGGTTGGGCAATCTCCCACGAACCCTCGAGCACTTTGTAAAGTGTACAGAGCTGGTCCCGTGTTCCACAACTGGGATGAAAACCACACTGGTGTTCCTAAAGCGGAGGTTCAACTATCGTCCAGACCCTCCTCTCTAGCACCCTAGCATAGGCCCTAATGGGAAGACTGAGAAGTGTGATCCCCATATAGCTGGAACACAGCCTCTGGTCCCTCTTCTTGTGAAGGAGGACCAACCCCCTGGTCTACCAGTTCATGGGTACTGATCGTGCAGCTTTCTGACAACCTTGATGACTGCAGGCTGAAGTAGCTACTAGAAAATTCCTTTGATGAAGCTACTGAAAGGAAAGTTGAAGTCAAACTCTCAAACAGCATTGCTTAAGAGAAAACTGATTTCTTCATTACTTAGTGTTGCAATAATTAATTTTATTTGCCTTGGAAGTTACACATCCCACCAAACCAGTGGCGCTATTCTCTAGACCCTAGTCAGTTTGGTTCGGTACAGCTCTACTCAGTTTTTAGGCTTAGTTAGTAACAGTTACCTGCTACAGTTACTATTATGTGGTGCCGAGCAGTGCTAAAAACACAATGTCAGAAGAGTATTCATCACTAGTCACAGCCCATTTTAACAACTAATACCTTCAACTGTTAAATCATTGTACAGAAGGCTTATTGTGTATATAAAGACTATAGCAAGCTAGCATTAGGTATCATTAGCTAACCCTCACGCAACCTATAGCTTGTACTGCTCCATGGCTTCCTTCTCTCTCCAGTATTTATCCAAGCGACAAGATGAGTATTTCGTCTTCCGCCTGCAACCTTCTCTGTTTCTTATTTCACTTTGTGTCTGACTGTGTGGTGCATTGACTCCAGCTGCAGTCCAATGCCCCTTTTTCACTAGACCCTACTCAAGAGCGGTTTGCTTCGGTTCTACTCGCCTTTTGCAGTAGTAACAGTTCTGTCGAACCGTTACTACTTTCAGTACCTGCTTGCCTGTGGTTGATTAGGGGGTGCCACTGATTGATTAGGGGGAGGCGTCACTAGTCACATCATATTTCAGTAACTAATATTTTCAACTTTAAATCGTTTCACTTAATGCTTATTGTGTATATGAGCAATACTATAGCAAGCTAGGATTAGGCAGGGTTAGCTTACCCTGACACAACCTCTAGCTCGTATCCTTCTGTTTGGTACCGTATGGGCTCCCCTCTCTCTCCTGAACTGAACCACAATGCTTTGGGTCTTGCTGGCCAGAACCTTCTCTGGCTCTCTTCTTTCACTCCGAGTCCGACAACAACAATAAATGGAGCAGCAGTCTAGGCGGCTGTTGTGTTTCTACGAATCACATGACTTTGTACCGTGGGATAGCCTTGCTATTAATGATCCCGCCCTCCATTACAATTGAGTACCATCTCAATTGTAATGAGAAAATGAATTAAACTGTGTTAGATTAGGTACTAATGGAAAAGGGGCATTAGTGAAGCTTCCTCAAACTTTTCAATAGACTTTACTTTACAATACTCTCAAGGTTGCGGTAATCCCTGTAGCTTCTGCGCCTTTTTCTACCACACTTTTTCCTTCCACTCAACTTTCAATAAATTTATTTGGATCAAGCCCTTTATAAGGCAGTTTTTTAGCATTGTTGTTGTTTTTTGTTTACCCAACATGAGGAGACTGTCAGTAGCTGTTTGATGACTGCCATGTCAGCAGTTTTCCCCATGATTGTTTAGGTCACATATGGCCATAACATTTTTGCATTAAAAACTGATTTTTTATTGGTCTTATGAAATAAATTTTTTCTAAATACTGAATTTGGGGTTTTTCATTAGCTGTAAGCCAGAACTACCAACAAAAAACTAAAAAGTTTAACTGTATCGCCCTATGTGAAATTAAGCTAGGAGTATCTATACGAGTTTAGTTTTTTCAATTTGATTACTGAAAGGAACTAACTTTGTATCGATATGTATAATGTATTGTGACGCACGTGTAATTACTACAAATATGTTTGAGGATAAAGTTGTTTAAAAACTCGCTGTATACAATTAAAATGACCATGGCTTTGCTTGAAACTTCCGTTTTTTCCTGTAAAAATAAAAAAAAATTGAAATAATATTTGTAAGAATTGAAGTCCCTCAGTGATAACAGTAAAAAGCAGGAGAATATTTGTTCATATGAATTGCAAGGCTGCCATAACTTTTACTCTTCACAATACAGAATAAAAATAAACCAAAGATGTCTAAAGGAAAATGCACCGCATCACCTTAACAAAGCAGAAAGACCCCAACATGCTTCTGTTTCCAGAATAATCAGAGCCCTGTGTGCAGAGGAGGCCTGTGATAACAAACAGCAACTCTGCAAGAGTAAAAAGTCGACTAAACCTTTTATGAACTCCATGTTTAGTTCATTCCGTATTTAAGGTCTATTTTCTGAAGAAAACGCGCTAAAGTTTAACTCCAGCTAATTGTACAGCTTTTATCCGGGAACAAGGAGTGAACTTAACTCGAAGTGGCCGCGAATTAACGCAGCGTCACATTTCCAGCTGACTTTTTAACTTTTAGAGTCACAAAAACAGGCTCTTTGTTTGTATCCCGCAGCGCGCTCACCTCCGTACCGTCGAAACGCCGTCGGAAAGGAGTGTGGAGGTCGCTTACCTTGTTCTCGTTGCTTCCTTACCCCCTTCTTGTTTCTCCCATTTCTGTAACATTAAACCGCAGGTTTCGCTTGGACTCGACCACGTGACCAGCCCATCCCTTTGACGTCACCGCGCAGAGGAGGAAGTTTACCTGTGGCAGAGGTTCAGCAACACACCCGAGACCCACGTACACACTCACTCCGTGACTCAGCTGTAAATGGGTCCCTGGATCACTCACACATAGACCATATCTGACCTTCTCTCAGAACATTCATCAATATTCCCTCTTCTGTCTGAGAAAACTCACACAATGTGTTAGAACTGACATGTCTGTCTCTATGAGGCTGACTGACTGATTATAAATACAAATGGCGCCGAGGGGAGGTGAAGTCATGGCAAGGAAATGCAGTGAAAGACATGAAAACAATATAAAAAAAAAAGCTGAGTATGGGAACAATATGGTCACAGAAATAGAAAAGGTCTCCACAAAGAAAGCAGAACTTGAAAACAAAAAACTGACATGAAAACTGCATTAAACTCAACAAAAGAAAAACCAACAGCTTGACACAACTGCAAACATTTGAAATATTTCAAAGGGTTGAAAATAACAGGGAAAATAAATTAATTACTGATAGATAGCATCTGGTTTTCACTGAGTTTAACTCATAGCTGCATGATGTCTGAACCCAGGACCACCGTTGTATACGGGGCCAACCTGATGTATAAGGAAACTCTGGGACTGATCATGGCCCCTGCTTGCCTGGGGGCCCGAGAAGAAAATAAATTCACACAGGACATGTCAATACATTCAACCAGTTATAAACAAAAACAAACTATGAAGGAAAGCTTTCACAGTTTTAAAGTCATATTGATGACTGGATTACTCCTTTTTAAACGTTACTCTACCTTTGTCGGGTCCATACTTCCTATTTTTATAGATTCTTTTAAATTTCAAAAATGTTCTAATTCCAAATATATTTTACAATTACAGTGCCAAACGGCCTTTTTTGTTTGCTCAACACACCACATGGTGGTTCTTTTATTAAAATACATGTTTTTGTAAAGAACAAATCAAGTGGTCAGAAATCAGATTCTAAATAAATAAGATGCCAAAACTCCAGTGAGTTGCACTGTTGCCTTCCAGCATGAGGGAGGCGAGACAGGAATGAAGGACAGAAGAAAGGTGAACAACAAGAGGGAAAAAGGACAAAAAAAAAAGGAAAAGACAGGAGGGAGGGAGGAACTTGGGCCGGTCTTTTATCACAATGTCTGATGAACAAGGAGTTTTAGAGCAATCGCCACTTGTTGCCGTAAAGAGGCGTCGCCAGATGTTTTGGTAGAGACACAAACGGTGGGTTTTGTAAACTTGACATCGGTCATGGGGTGACAGCTCACATTGTTTTTAGATTTTAGCACAGAGTGACCAGGCGCAGGGTAATTCACTGCAACGAAATAAACCTTAAATGGGGCTTCTGAATTTGTAAGGTGCTCACCTAATAGATTTTCCCACTTGAGCTGCAGATCCATGCAGCTCCACCAAAGATAACTTTGGGTCTTTTGGCTGCTTCTGTGCTTAGTGATCTCCTTGCCCAGCCTGTCATTTTATGCCAGGGTCAGCAACCTTTTGTTCTAAGGAGCAATTTTTGCCCTCACTCCTAAACAAAATTAAGCTTAATTCATCAATTTCATATTTCTTAAAATTAGCTTGTTTTAAGTTGAAATTTAAGAACCACAATTTCATTGTTTTAGATTTTAAAAGAAAAAAAAAACCTCAAACTCTTAGAATACGAGAATAAAAACCGTTTCTTGAATCTTGTATATTGATGGAATATAAAGAATAATTGTTTGCAGTCTGACAAAAGAAAGAAGATAAACAACAAAACTATATTCTTAGTGTCTTTAATGTATTTCTGTTGAGGAAATTCTTTGCACATATTCCATGAACACATTTATTATATTTATATGTATAAACACTGCTCAGATGTTCTATTAGGAACCACTACAAGGAAATGTGGCTCCAGAGGTGCAGCTTGCAGGCACCTGGCTTTGGTAGGTTTGCAGTTGTATCCTCTTTCCATCCTCAAAGGATGGCTTGAACATAGCTCAGAGGTGCTAAAAGCCCAGAATATTTCTAACCCGGCTTTAAACTTCTCCACAACTTTCTTCCTGTCTGCTGTGTACTTTGGCCCTCATGAAACTGCTTGTTCACTAATGTTAAAAAAATAAGTGCTGCAGAGGGGATTTATCAATGAAATGTGCAGAAGGAAAAAACTGATCAAACTGCTGCTTTGGACTGAGCTTTTCCACGCAGGCTAATGCCATGTGTACTTTCGGAAAACATCACTTCCTAGTTTCATTTTAAAGTCAGAGTAGCATCAGCATGGTTTAACTTAATTGTATTGGGATTTAGCACCATGCTATGCACAATCTAGCTCAAAGAGAGCTAGTATTAAATCTTCTGAAATCCAAACCTTTCTAATTGTGCCACATTCCAATGTTTTCATACTTTAAGAAGTTAGCTAAAAATAATTGAAAAAGAACATCAGTTTTGCATGGTTCTACAAACGGTTAGAAGCCTGCAGAATCACTTGTTTCCTGGATGACGTCAGTGACACAGTCAACTAAAAAATATATATAAAAATAGAAATACATAAAGACGTAAAAGGAAACCCACACTGCGGTGAAAATGCTCACATTTATTGTGGAAATAACTACAGATTTTCAGAAAGCAGACCATCTAAAAGGTGCAGTGATGCATAAAGAAACTGAGCAGAAGAAACACCGATGTCTGTACAGATATCTTTATGAGGACATTTATAAATGCATTTCAGGTGTATTAACCGAAAATTGAATATTATTGCACCTCTTGGTGTGGCGCAGATTTTGACAGTGCCATAAGAAGATGTAGAGGTCAGCAACAGGTTTTGTGGTGAATAAATTATAAAAAAAAACCCTTAACATATCAGTCCAAAACCTTTGAGATTTCCATCTGATCCAGATCTGAGTCAGAGGTCCTGAACGTTCTCCCTCTAAACTCAGCTGGTCCTCATAAAGATAGCCTTACACACACACACACAAAAAAAACACATGCACAAGTGTTTGAACACATCTTGAAGACATGATGAATTTCCTTTACAATTCAAAAATCTCTCTCTGACCCCAGCAGTGGCGAACACCTCAGGTGGAGTTCCAAACACAGGAAGACGGCTGCAGCAGTAAACTCACATTCACACCCAACAATGTGACAGAGACAGACACGATACAGCACACGGATACAGCATCAATACACCCATATATATTGCATAAATGTAGTCTTTTTCTTCTCAAGTATTACTACTGCTGTTTCTACCGAGGGTAGGATAAATGGCTTGTATCAGCGATCATCATCATCTTGAGCTCCGTCTTCAAGAGGCTTGATTTAATGTGAAGACACATGAGGAATGTTTCAAAACCGTGGAGGCAATTTAAACACTGACTGACAAACTTCACTGGACAGTATATGTAAAGATAGACCTTCGAAAGTTGAGTCAGCAAGGGAAGGGAAGGACCCAATAGAATCACAAAAAAAGGAGTGAATAAATAAGAAAATAAGTAATTCACCATTAAGGGACCACTTAAACAATCCCTAAAAAGTGGAAGGATACAACAATAGAATATCTGAAATTTAAGAGGGTAAACCTGGAAGACGGTTCCAAAGAAAAACATGAGTCCTGGTCCAGTCTGCTTCGTAAATGCTTCATCTTTCTTGAACTAGAACTTGTGCTTTATCCATTCTCCATCCTGCAGCTAAATTTAACTGCAGGCTCAGGATCTGTCTGCAGACTTTAACATGACAGCTAATGGATCTTGATCACTGTGAGGACTTGTGTTGTCCTGGTTCAGAGTCGGTGGTATATTGGCAACACTCAGTCAGCTGCTGTTCACGCTGTCGTCGTCAACACTAGAGAACGTTTTACAGAATACTCTAATTTTAATGCAGCAGACTGTCGATGACATTGTAACATTAGATTACTTCTCCCTCATATAAAAAAAGCAAAAACCTTTTAAAAAACACTGATGTTTTGTAATACACTCTGTTGAATTGTCAGACTGTATGAGCGACATGGAAGCATTAAAACAGTAAATTACTGAAGGTCTTTAATCCAGAAATATCCCATATTTTCTTCCGTTTATTCTTAACTTCATTTTTTGTTCTCCACAATGTAAGCAGAGGCTAAACAACACAGTGACTTATTACAAGTGGTTATTATTTAAAAACATGTCAAACATGTTTGTAATAAGCTTGGACCTCTTTCTGCTTAAGACTGGGCAGTAATAAGGATCCTGTCCAAGGGTTTTGGTTTGCTTCCATGAAGCAGCCTCACCTACTGCTTATGTCCCAAAAACCATGGGTACCAACTGCAACAGAGTAGTGGGAGGAAACACATCATTGCAATTCACATGGATGGAAACCTATCTCACATTTTAGATACTTCTAAAGGAAGTATCTTATCTGTAAAGCCAATGCAAATATGACTTTAGTCATGAAAAGTGGCCTTTTTCCTTCCCAACTTCTTTTACATTTCACTTAAAAGGTTGTGTTACTTTTGAACACTGTTGTTTTTGCTTTAGACAGAAAAGGCAAAATAATTGTTTAGTTAAAGGTTTACTGAACTGTTGCTGGAACATTATTGTTTTTCGACCCTGTGTAGACATTGCTATTTGATGGTATTCTCTAGAAAGTAAGAACTTTAACCTAAAGTATTGCTCCTGGACCTGATGTACAGGTCCTTCTCAAAATATTAGCATATTGTGATAAAGTTCATTATTTTCCATAATGTCATGATGAAAATTTAACATTCATATATTTTAGATTCATTGCACACTAACTGAAATATTTCAGGTCATTTATTGTCTTAATACGGATGATTTTGGCATACAGCTCATGAAAACCCAAAATTCCTATCTCACAAAATTAGCATATCATTAAAAGGGTCTCTAAAGGAGCTATGAACCTAATCATCTGAATCAACGAGTTAACTCTAAACACCTGCAAAAGATTCCTGAGGCCTTTAAAACTCCCAGCCTGGTTCATCACTCAAAACCCCAATCATGGGTAAGACTGCCGACCTGACTGCTGTCCAGAAGGCCACTATTGACACCCTCAAGCAAGAGGGTAAGACACAGAAAGAAATTTCTGAACGAATAGGCTGTTCCCAGAGTGCTGTATCAAGGCACCTCAGTGGGAAGTCTGTGGGAAGGAAAAAGTGTGGCAGAAAACGCTGCACAACGAGAAGAGGTGACCGGACCCTGAGGAAGATTGTGGAGAAGGGCCGATTCCAGACCTTGGGGGACCTGCGGAAGCAGTGTACTGAGTCTGGAGTAGAAACATCCAGAGCCACCGTGCACAGGCGTGTGCAGGAAATGGGCTACAGGTGCCGCATTCCCCAGGTCAAGCCACTTTTGAACCAGAAACAGCGGCAGAAGCGCCTGACCTGGGCTACAGAGAAGCAGCACTGGACTGTTGCTCAGTGGTCCAAAGTACTTTTTTCGGATGAAAGCAAATTCTGCATGTCATTCGGAAATCAAAGTGCCAGAGTCTGGAGGAAGACTGGGGAGAAGGAAATGCCAAAATGCCAGAAGTCCAGTGTCAAGTACCCACAGTCAGTGATGGTCTGGGGTGCCGTGTCAGCTGCTGGTGTTGGTCCACTGTGTTTTATCAAGGGCAGGGTCAATGCAGCTAGCTATCAGGAGATTTTGGAGCACTTCATGCTTCCATCTGCTGAAAAGCTTTATGGAGATGAAGATTTCATTTTTCAGCACGACCTGGCACCTGCTCACAGTGCCAAAACCACTGGTAAATGGTTTACTGACCATGGTATCACTGTGCTCAATTGGCCTGCCAACTCTCCTGACCTGAACCCCATAGAGAATCTGTGGGATATTGTGAAGAGAACGTTGAGAGACTCAAGACCCAACACTCTGGATGAGCTAAAGGCCGCTATCGAAGCATCCTGGGCCTCCATAAGACCTCAGCAGTGCCACAGGCTGATTGCCTCCATGCCACGCCGCATTGAAGCAGTCATTTCTGCAAAAGGATTCCCGACCAAGTATTGAGTGCATAACTGTACATGATTATTTGAAGGTTGACGTTTTTTGTATTAAAAACACTTTTCTTTTATTGGTCGGATGAAATATGCTAATTTTGTGAGATAGGAATTTTGGGTTTTCATGAGCTGTATGCCACAATCATCCGTATTAAGACAATAAAAGACTTGAAATATTTCAGTTAGTGTGCAATGAATCTAAAATATATGAATGTTAAATTTTCATGATTACATTATGGAAAATAATGAACTTTATCACAATATGCTAATATTTTGAGAAGGACCTGTAATTTCTTCACTAGTCATCTCCCATTTACAATAATGTATTTAGGAATATAACTCTAATAATAATAATAACAATAATATGCCTCATATAAAGTGCTACATATCGTCCTTTTTGTGAGTTATATATTTTCCCTCAGTCCTTAAATGACAAGACTTATCTTTATATTAACTTCTACATGATTTAAAACCACTGTTACCTGTGTCCTATTAACCGGCTCTGAGTGGACCTAATGAAAAAATTACAAGTTCTGCATTCCTTCACAGGGTTCGTGTTTACTAGAGATGCACCAATCAGTCGGTCCGAGACCAGAATTGGACAATTTTCTCAAGATTAGCTCTGATGGGTGATCGTCAGGTCCCCCCCCCCAAAAAAAACAAGAAATTGTTTCATTTTCAGTTTTGAAACCCATCAAACAACAGCAGCACTCTGCAGACAGTTCATAATTAAAAATGACATTTCCAGTGGAAAGTGGAAGTAGCAGCTCCTGTTGTGGAAAACTGCCTTCATTTGACAAGTTTACATCAACACTGACATCAAAATGTGTGACACAAGGACAAGGCTCAACGTAACGGCTAAAAGCTCCTTAAAGTCCTTCTGGTAAACAGAAATGTTAACATGCGACTACAGGTAAACGACTGGAAAAGCTGCCTGTGATCTGGATGTGGTTCTACAGTAAATATTCTACAGTACACACTGCTGCAAAATCACCACTTATTGTAGAGATACTTTTACTTTACTACAGTCTAAGGTTAGAATAAATGTGGATTGACCCCTGCAATGATACACATATTCTTTACCTATATAACATCTATTCATGTTCCTCTTAGTCTTAAATACAGTTAGGATTGTTTTCATCTCTAACGTATCAACTGATCTACTGCGGATGAAACACGGATCTATAAAGTGCATTAAAGGAGGTAACAGCACAGCAACACCGTGAAAACAACACCAAGGTTCCTGCTTTGACAAGCAGTAACTGAATCCCTTTTTGACCTCATTCTGGAAGTGTAAATCTTTAGTATTTGCTGGTAAACTAACAAAAAGCATCAAGAAAACAGTTAAAGGGTAATTCAGATCCCTGTTCTGGTAAATATAAAACAAGAAATTCTCTAAAACATACATGGACATTATTATAAAATCAGAAAACTTATAGTGTGTAGAGTAGAACTGGAGGGTTAAGGGTTAAAGTGCCCCGTTGCTGCCTGACTCTGAGGAGCAGAAGCATCTGGTCAGGTCCTCAGTAACAATCATCTTACAGATGCTGTGAATTCACCCAGTGGGAGCAGGGTTCTGCCAGACGGTCCTTAGTAAGGAATCTGGTTCTGGTAATACTGCAGCATGTCGTACGTTTTGCTCCTGTTCAAATGAAACAGAACAGGTGATAGCTGATGAGGGAAGGTTGTCATTGTAACGAACAGAACAGGCAATATTCTTTAGCATTACATGTAAAAGCGAAGAGTAATCAAATAACTTAAGGAATATAAAGATGCGGATTTTATTTGTATAAACACCTGACCGGTTTCCCTAATAGGCTCACGGTCCATTCGTCTGTTCTGTCGGGGGACAGCGGCCTTAGCTGGACACAGAGGGACAATACTGATGTTTTTCTCACCTGCTACTGAGGAAACAACTCTGGATGACTTTTATCATGAATGCTGCTGCTTCTTTTTCACTCATCTGTGGGTTAAAACGTCCCCTGAGAGAGAAAGAAAGGAACAACTATGGAATAATAGGCCACAACATCTTTGAATGTTTTGATCTTCTATTGTCAGACCAAAACAGCTGAATAAAAACAAGCATATTCACCTCTGTACAAACCTAAATAACAGTCCTGTTAAATTAATGATTTAGATTTAAAACCACGGCATGGTCATTCAGCGTTAGAAATGCTCATGAATCGGACCTTTTCGCAGACTATACAACAGGCCTGAATGCTGACATGAGGTTGAGCTGAAATAATCTGTTGTCCTGCAGAAGATGATCATTAGACCAATAAACCATGTCCAAATGCAAAGGATTTTTTTTTACTTACTGTAACTTTGTTTTGGTTTTAGTTCATAGTCTAATCTTCCTGCAAGCCTTTGTTAGTTTTGTCTTTGTGCATCTGAGGTAGAGACCAAAGCCCGACTTATCCTACAAGATACAGTTTTTCCCCCTGATCCGAATTGGTTAGAATTTGGTTCTGAATCCAGAGAGAGGAACCACCTAGATGTCCAGACTGTACCACAGAAACAACAGTCTCCCAGCCTTAGTGTGACTTTCTAGAGCAGAACTGATGTTGAAGCCGAGGCCATTAATCCCGAGATCTGACAACCTGGAGCAGAAAGCCAAGTTGGTTCCGAGAAAAGAAACAGCCTCCGGCCCAGTATTAGGTACTGTTGCCATGTTTTCTTCCAAAATCTCCCTCAGATTTATTTAGAATGTCAAATTATGAGCATGTTGATTTGTTTTGGGTTATTTCATGTTTCTTCATTTTATCCATGAATGAAATATCTAAATGAGATTATTAACTATTGATTCTACTAGTGGCTGTGTTCAATATGATCATTTAGGTTTGAACTAAAAGATTAGATTAAAAACCCTCGGAAACACGAATAATGTGATTCAGAGAATAAATAAAACTTTATAAATTTCCCCTCATTCCTTTCGATGAAGTGTGCAAATTAGAAAGACAAAGAGGAATTTCTCTTCAGAATTGTTTAGATACTTTTGAGGTGGGGTAGAAAAGGACATGTAATATTTGTGATGCTAAAAACGATGAAGTAGCCTTATAAATTGTTACAGGAAATGATCCACCATTTAAGAGGCAAAGCCATTCTCCACAAATTTACAGCAACATTTTTAAATAAACAGCTTTACTTAGAACACAATACATATGGGAAAAGCATCACTACAACTATTTAAAAAAAAGAGAGAAATATAAAAAATCTTGTTTTTATTCACCAATGTGTGTTAAAGTCATATTTGTTTAAGGAAGTTCAGGTAAAGTTTTGTTCAGTTGATTCCTGACTCTTATTTATACTCTTCTTATACTTATTTATGTTTTTAGATTGCTACTATAACTAGAATCTGATTGGGTCAATCATGGCAGAGTTCACCCTGAGCAGTCCATCACAGCAGTAAACAAATTTACATTGTAACGCAAGCTAGCGAAAAAAGTTTGATTTAAGCCTTGATTTGACCCCAAGCTTCACAAGGATGATTTATACAGTCATGGTAAAAATAAAGTACATCCTCTGTTAATTACACAGTTTTAGTGTATTAATCTGGCCTTTATCAGGTACTAAAATTATCCAAATGAAGCCTGAAGTGTTCAAAATCACAGCCTACAAACATCAAAACTCAAAATGGCCTTAATACATATGGCTGTAAAAACCCAGTGTAGACCGCAGTCAGAGCACTGGCATCGGTGTGTGTTTTGCATATTCAAATCTCCTCTTCTTGCCCTTACTTAAGAAGTTTGATGGTTTGTCCTCTGAAACATGGCAGTCCCGTGTCCAGCATGAGGGTCACCAGGGAAACCACTGCGTCCATGTAAGGTCTGTGAAGACAGAAAAAATAAAAAGGAAACAAAAGATAATAAATATCTGCTAAAGCCAAGCTGATAGAGGACAACAAGATATTAGCAGAAATGTTCTTACCGCACAGCCAGATATCCTCTGACACACATCTCCATGAACCATTTAAAAGGAGTGGCCTCCATTTTGCCTCCCATGATCATCACCATCTCATCCGTCAGCTTGATGTCCGGCTCCCAGCCCAGGTTACCACCTGGGGAGCTTTCGAACATGAAGCCGAAATCTGGAGAGAACAAAAAGCAACATTTTTAGAAGCAACTGCTTTGGAAAAGGACCTCTAAAGAGTTTCTCAGGATGCCCTAAGTGTCCACCATACCTATGTGGATTAAGTGACCCTTGCTATCCAACATGATGTTGCCATTGTGTCTGTCTTTGATCTGCAGCAGGAACAGCAGGAGGCTGTAGGCGGCCATACTGCGGATGAAGTTGTACCGAGCCTGTAGGAAGGAGAGGACAGCATGATGACTGTGAGCTGAACTGGAGGTTTGTTAGGTTAAATTAACAGCATCTTTCAAAAATGAACAAGAATCAAAACAAAAAACATTACAACTGCAACTCAAGGAGTAGTTTGGTCACATTTATTATTAACTTCTGACTATACAGTAACTCATGCTATCTTAAATAATTTCATTTTATTAGAAGATAATGTTATGTTCCTTGTTGCTGAAGACAAAGTACAAACTCCTCCGGAATCCCTTTATACATTGTTAAAATTAGAACCACACATTTTAGTGTCTTCTATTGGGATTTTATGGAAAAGACCAACACAGCAGCGCATATTTGTGACGTGGAAGAAAAAAAATGACACCTGGCGATTAAAATGATCTACAAATAAAAATCCGACAAGCGTGGCATGCATGTCTATTCAGCCCCTTTTGCTCTAAAACCTCAAAGAAAATCCAGTGCGCTGATTGTTACAGCAGCATGTTAAGTGGAAGAATCTGTTGACAAAACAATTATTAGTTGTGCACTCAGCATATTTGGCCTTAGTGGAAGAGTGGCTAGTCGCTGTTAAAAGGATTGCCATAAGAAGTTCTGTTGAAGGTTTACCACAATTCATGTAAGAAGGGCTTTTGTTCAGATGAGACCAAAATCAAAGTCCACCATCCCCACAGTGAGACATAGAGGTGGCAGCATCATGCTAAGGAGATGTTTTTCTACAGTGGGGACAGGGAACCTGGTCAGAGTTCATAGGAAGACAAATGGAGCTAAAAAGAAGTCAATCTGTGAGAGGCTGCAGAAGAGTAGACTGCGGTGGAGGTTCACCGTCCAGCAGGACAACGGCCCTAAACATACAGCCAAAGCTACAATGGAATGGCTTAGATCAAAGCACATCCATGTGTTACAATTGTCTAGTCAAAGACCAGACTTCAATCAAATAAGATCCTGTGACACGCCCTGAAAATGGATCCTCTTCATTCAATCTGACTGAGTTTGAGCTATTTTTGCAAAGAATAAGCCAAAAACTCTGGATATGCAAAGCTGGCGGCTAAAAGGGGTTCTACAAAGTATTGAGTAAGGGGAGATGACTGCAAATGTACACCACAACTTTCACATTTTATTTGTGAACAAGTATAAAAAACCCAATACCACTCCTATTCCCCTTAACAATAATGCACTGCCTTGTGTTAGCCTATCATAATTTCCCCACAAAATACACAAGTTTTCTGGTGCTAATGTGGCAAAATTATAAAATAAATAATAAGCATGGCGTTATTTGTATATGTGGTGACAGATTAAACAATGCTGGAAATTATAGGGGGAAATAAAAGAGTGGAAATGTACTACATGAGCATGTCAATGCACAACAGAGGATTTATGCAAGATTCTTTCCCATGGAGTCTATTTCTATTATTGTTTAAAGCAATCTGAGAAAATGTTAGCATTTTTATAATAAAAGTAAACACACAAAACAGAGGGTAGAGTAGAGGTCCAGACCTTCTGGAAGGCGAGGGTGGATTCATCACCGTATTGGTTACGGAAATAATCGTACATCCCGAAGTCTGTCTGACGACCAAGCTGGTCTCTGGATTTGCAGTCTGGGATGCATTCAATTACTCCACACTGAGGACAGGAAGATCAACCAAATAAAAATCTAGGCTCAGGGAAGCTTCTTCATCCTCACTATTATTCAGTGGGATGAACAATGGAGCCTTTTAATATTTATAAGTAAAGAGAATTTGGGTTGATACTGATATTAATATTACTGTAATGGGTGATGAATATTATATACAATGTACAGTCATATTCAATAAATTAGAATATTATTGAAAAGCTCATTAATTGAATTAACTGAATTCTTTAAGTGAAACACATCATACAGATTAATTCCACATAGACGGATGTTTTCAACCCTTTATTTCTGTCAATTATGATGAATTTCTGCCAGCGGCTGATTAAAACATTGCATTTAAGATTAAAATATTACGTCAGACCAATAAAAAAAAAAAACATTTTCAATACAGGAACATGAGCTTAATGGAGAATATGTATAATAACTGCTTAATGGTTGTTATTTTCAAATGGTGCTTATAATCTGACCAATGAGCCTAGTCTGAACCCATACCTATACGTTAATGCTGATATATCGTGCATGCCTAATATATGGTATTATTATTATTCAGGTTTTTTAAAGTACAATTATATCTAGACTGCAGAATTGAACTTAATTGAGGTGAGACTTAGAGCTAAGAGGACATTACCCCTGGCGCCGTGGCCACCACTCTGTATGGAAAGACGAACAGATCCAGACCCACCAGCTGAAAGATGTTCTTAAAAAGCCCAATAATCTGCAGAGCAAGCATGTCCTAAAGAATGGAGAGCATCACAAAATGGTCACAACAAACGTCAGCCACCAACGATATCTTGTAAGTGTATGTAGTCAGATGAAAAGAGAGGAGCACCTGTCTGCAGTCGTCTCCCACTTTAAAGATGGCCGCCTGCCAACAAACCCTGCCTGATCCATCTGGGTTGTCTTCTCCATCCTCGACAGAGTCTGACGGACAGCGAAGACCCTCCCTCTCCAGTTCAGTCACCCCACAGCGCTTCACCTTAAATTTGGCCAGATAGGGTGCCTTGGCAGCACTGAAAACACACACACACACACAGATGGAATACACACAGGAGGACACGCGGCTAATGAAAACTCCTCAAAAAAACATAAGAAGTAATTACCTCTGCATGGGGGTTCCAGACTTGTAGTCAATGTCCAGCACTATAGCTTCTGGATTACTGGGCAGGTAACAGCCTGGAAACAGAAGAACAACGATTTTCTTGACATTAGCTATTAATATTCAATACAAAAGCGACAGGCTGCAGTTCGCATCGCAATACTAACAATAAGGCAGAGGAAACCAGAGCTAATAAGAGGTTTTCTTTGAGCATTTAGGACACGAATAAGAAATGAGGTACAAACAACAATATGTCCCACATCCATTAAAAGGTACAGCAGATGAAATGAAAATAATGATTCCTTTAGCATTTAAGTGTGCTGAAAACACACTTCCATTAAGCGCACACTGTACTACTAGAATTCATAGAAATTAGCCACAAAAATATGCAAAATCACATTTAGAAGTAATTGGCTGAACCAGATTGAGATATTAGCTTTCATACAAAGGTTTCCTAACCTAAAAGGTTTAAATACCTGCAGTAAACTCTTTTAAACAGTGTTTAATGTTATGAATTATTAATCTATTATTTTTAGTATTATTAGACAAATAAAACAAATTTATATATTGTGATTTTCTAAATCCAAGTGAATTGTTTTTTGTTTTTTTTCCAGTGTACCCTTAGTGACATGCTGGCTGTCCATATCTAATTTTGAAACCATTTTCAAAGACTGGATGGTTCTTCCTGTCTTTACATCTCTCCTCCTTGTTGTTGTGTATGTACCCACCCCTACATCCTCAGCTTACCGTCACCGCAACATCCTAATCCGGCATCCAGCAGACAACATTAGGCAATGTATGGAGATAACTGCTCTAGTTTATGTTCACGGGTTTCCTTCTGCTCCTCCAGTGTGAGACAGCTAATTCATTTGTCGCCCCCTCCTGGGCTTTTTGGGTGAGGTTGGGTTGTTTTTGGCTTGTTGGACAAGGTAAAACCAAGGGTGCAAAGGTGTTTCTCACAAATGCTTTACAGTTAAGATTGAAGGCCTTCATATAATTTTGTATTTCCAAACCTACCTGAATAGGATTTATAGAGAGATTTATTTTGTCTAGATAAACATGAAAAGTTTTCAGTCTTCCCCTGAGAGCTCGTTGTGAACAGCAGGATACCTGGCTGCACTTTGATGTCCGACAAGGCTTTGAGACAAGCTCGTTTCCTCTCCTCTCCCTTTGGAACAGGCCTGAGAAATAAGAAAAAAAACAGAACAATCTTAGCTTCATAACCATGTCCTGGTCACTTTAGACCAGAAGGGCAGAGGAGCACTCACTTGATGATGGCGGACACGTTGGTGATCTTATTAAAGAAGTCAAACTCTCTTTGGTAGAAATCTTTGGCCGGGCCGGACAGAGAACCTATGATCTCCTCCACCATCTGCTCCAGCAGCTCCCCGATGTCAGCTGCATGGACAAACCCATGAGCACTTGATAGGAGTAATCAGCTGCTTCAGGTAAGCATAATGACTCACGGTCTTTCTGGTGTCCCTCCTCATCCATGAAGATGTTTGTCTTCATGTTCCAGATGAACTGATGAGCAAGAAGCTGAGATTTCTGTGCCGCCCACAGGATGTACTCCCTCACGTAACCCATCTGATCAGAGTGAAAAGTTAATACAACTGATCTTTGGTGGTTTAGAAGATACTCATCAAAGTTTGTGCTTACCTTATCATAACGAAGCGCTTGCACAATCTGAGGAATGTAGAACAAAATGGCGTCCTACGAAGATAAGAAAATGTTTTGCTATAAATAAAAAGGATCTTTCTCAAAATTTGTTGGATTCAAGAATTCCCAGCTGAATGACCTACAGGAGGAAAGGAGCGCAGCAC
This sequence comes from Girardinichthys multiradiatus, assembly GCF_021462225.1. Classification (NCBI taxonomy): domain Eukaryota; kingdom Metazoa; phylum Chordata; class Actinopteri; order Cyprinodontiformes; family Goodeidae; genus Girardinichthys; species Girardinichthys multiradiatus. Next base: position 7,714,627 of record NC_061801.1, read on the forward strand.
TTTAACTCCATACTGTGCAGTCAGAGGATGAGGGGGGTACATGCTGCTGAAGTAGGACAGTCCGGTGGGCGGGTCAGCTGGAGCCCAACACAAGATGTGACTCAGCTCAGGAGAATCGGCATCGATAGTGTGCCACGTCACCAAGAACTGATGACAAAGGGGAAGAAAATGTCCATGTTAAGGCCCAGACATTTACAAGCCCAATTTTATTTTAGATCCAGACATAATTTATACCTTAACGGCTTCGGGTACATCGCTGACTGCTCCAGGGTCCAATCTCACCAGTCTTGTCACTTCGGCAACAATAGCATCATTTTTAAACCTGGACACCAAAAAGTGGAACACGCAGGAGAAACTCATAAAGTGAGGATTATTTAGCTTGGAGCGGAAACTGTGGTGACCACAGGGGAGCACCAAACACAACTATCTATTCAGATGATCCAACTTTAAGTTATTGATATTTTTCATTGTTTGTTTGTTTCACTTTCAAAATAGAAATTTGACAATTGAGTCCAGATCGAGCAGAACTCTAAACCAAAACCATGTTGATGACTGCATTACTCCTTTTTAAATAACGTCACGCTACCTTTGTTTGGTCCACTCTTCTTCACTTTATGGATTCTTTTAATGTTAAAAGATTTTCTAAAGCCAAGTATATTTTACAGTTAACAGCCTGAAAGAGGTCTGTGTGGAACAACCATTTTGGTTTGTTAGGTACACATCGTGGTGGTTCTTTTATTCAAACACACGTATTTGTAAAGAACAAATCAAATTGTCAGAAATGGGATTCTAAATAAATAAAATGTAAAAAAAAAAGAAATCGTGATTTTTTTATTCTTAACAAAAGACTGTAAAATGATTTCTTCTCGAAATGAGACGATATGAAAAGTGGAGTAAATGTCCAGTTACAGGAGACATTGGATAAAATTCTGCTCGGTGTTTCTAGGTATGAACTATTGTTTAGGGGCAAGTCTCTGCCTCAAACAGCGGACTTTAATGACGCTGATGCTTTTGTGACGGTGGAATAAAGTGTGCGATAGACAGACAAACCAGAGCTTCGTCTGCAGTAATAAAACAAGAACAAAGTCAAAAAGCTGAGCTCTCGATTGAACAGTCCGTCTATGTTCCAACACTCACCCACAAGCGTTATAAGTGGATCGTGACCAGAAGAACGAGATCCTGGATACATACAGTATGGATTATATTAGGTTGATGCATACAGGGTTCCTACACATTTTTCATGGGAAAAGTTTCATATGAGTTCTCAATTCTTTACAACCATTTCAAAATATATACAGCAGAGGTTCACAATTCATTTAGGGTAGAGTGTACGGGGTTTAAACTTGCAAAAAATACAGATGGAAGGATTTATGATGGAAGGAAAGAAGAAAGGAAGGACACAAGGATGGAGGGGGGTACGACAAAGAAGGAAGAAATGCAGGACATAGGAATGAAGGATGGACAAAAGGAAAATACAAGAGGGAAGAAGGAAAAAATGATAGAAGAAAGGACAGAACAAGGTGAACAAGGGAAAAAGCAAGAAAGAAAGAATTCCATATTCTATTTCCTCTTTTCCTACTTGTCCAGACCCACAACATACTCCAATCAAATTCCAGACTTTCCCAGACTGTGTAGGAACCCTGTCCATAGACTGGGCTCAGCTCAGGGTAAGTAGGCCCGTGTTCTGGGTGGATTCTGGAGTAGAGCGGCTGCTCCTCAGCTAGGGTCTTGTTGGGCGTTTCATAAATCTGGACCCTTTAGTTTTCCCCTTTATCCCCTGTAGCTGATGAATGAGATGAAGAACATCACTACATAGCAGGATGTCTGGTTTTCCTCCTGGACTTCTTACCCTTACACCAAGTTTGGATAAGGGACCCTGAGGATGTGTGGAAGGAGGATTTTAAAATCCCCTTGGGCATTTGAAATGCAATTTTAGTAGACTCATTAAAACCAGCCTGTCTAAGGTTAACTAAAATATCAAGTAAAGCAGACCATCAGAGTCAGCAAACTGTCTCCCCAATGCTGAGTAGCATGTTATCTGTCACTGAATCTAAAGCATTAAACTACAACAAGCTAACCAAACAGGAGAGGCTGCAAAGGAAGATCTCGTGTGTGTAATATACCAAGCAAAGATAGATTTTCTTGCTTTTAGGTCTAACGTTAAACATGTTTTTGCTTTTCTAACCCCACAAAGCTTCACGTTATAATGATCTCATCTTGTTTTACTGATTATAAAATCTCCACCTTGTAGGAAGTTGCATAGCCAGGTAAGGTGCGATGCTCCAGGCCAGATTGACGTTATCCTTCCACTGTTTTTCTGTCAAACTGATGTACTTGGACCTCCAGTTGGCGATGCTGGTCTCCACTGATTGCTCAGTGGCAATGGCCAACTCCTGAGTGGAGAGGGGGTTGTACCACGTTGTCAGACGCTCAATCTCACTGGCCTGCATAAAGAGAGAAGAAGAGAAGAGCGAGTATAGAAGCTGTATGAGCCAATGCAGTCAACACAGTCGTCTGAACTCACCAACAGCGCCAGCAACAGAGTCCGCCGTTTCATGTAGTACTTGTGAAGCTGTGTTCCTCTGTTACTCTTTTTAGACGTGCCTTAAAAAAAGGAGAGGTGCATGAAGTTAAACCTCCAAGTACATTTAGGTTTTTTTTCGGTTCTTGCTAAGAACCCAGGGAAACATGTAATGCTGTCAAGTCTTACATTTAAGAAGGATTCATGTTTTATTGTCTCAGAACCATGAACTAGTGTATAAATAACAAATCTGATACTATTTATCCTACAGGTAAAGATTTATTTTTTGTCACCTCATCAATCATTTACAAACAGGATGCTGTAAAAGTCACTCAGATCAAAATGTTCTTTTTTTTTATTTTCTCTGCTTTAAACAGGTGAACTTAAAGCAACTGCTCAAAACTTGTCATAAGAAGATCAAGACTGACATATGGTTATTAAATTAAGATGGACCAAGCAGCAACAACTTCTTCATGTTGGTCTAAAGTAATCCTCACATCACGCCACACATGCTGAGATCAATTCAGATTTAGCTTTAATTCTTAGGTAAGGTTTGCATTTATTCTTGTCTAAGGCATTTTTTTAAATCTGGCTTTTTTAAAAACAGTTTAAGAAGTGCTCACACGTTCTCATTAGGGTTTCGATCGTGGGATGAATGGAGCCATGTGACCTTTAAGGCCTTTACTGGCTAACCACACAGTGGACTACCTCGATGCATAAAAAGCATTGAATTCTTAAAATGATGCAAGCATTTCCTCTGCTTGAAGAAAGTGTCTTCTAAAAACCGTCAGTAGGTTTGGGAGTTGATCTTGAGCCTCTCTTTGACTGGAAAAGGTCCAACTAGCTCATCTTAAATAATACCAGCTCAAACCAGCACCCAACCTCCACCTTGCCAAGTCAAAGTGGAGCTCCATGCACGTTATGAATCAAGCCACGGGCCATTTCATCAGGTCTGTCAAGTCACCCTCATCTAGTTGGTCCATAAAAACCTTTGAAAAATCTGTTTTCAGATTATTTTAGGAAAGTCCTGGTGTTTCAGCTTATGTGTCTTGTTCAGTGGTGGTCGGGTTTTGTGTTCCTCAGCCTCAAAGGCCGTTTCACAGAGAACTGCATTGGAGAAGAATGGGTTCCCAGTAGTGTCCTACTTGATTCTTTGGCTTTTAATTTGCATTACTTCTCTCAACATATTTCTTACGACCCCATTAATTATTTGCAACAAATCATACGATGGTTTCGTGTTCACGCTCCACAGTGTTGGCAATTTTAATTGAGCTGCATCCATAATATTTGACTTTTCAGTTGGTTAAAACTCAGTCTTGGACGATTTTACCTAATAGAAGCTGCCCAACAATTATGCAAACTTTAATATACAGTGTTGATCTCCTTAGGCCACACCCTCCTTCATTCCATGTCAGCTTTAAGTTAGAGTTAGAGTTAGTTGGCAAATCCACTTATTAAAAATTGAGGATTTAATTCAATTCAAAAATACTTTATTAATCCCAAAGGGAAGTTAAATTTTGTAGCTCATATTATGCAGGCTGCTTTAAAGAGCTGTTGTAGATGCTGATTATGTGGGCAGGAAGGATCTCCTGTAGCGCTCTGTTTTACAGCAGATCTGAAGAAGCCTCTGACTGAAGACACTGTTGTTGTAGGACAGTCTCATGAAGAGGATGATGCCCATAATGTTCTTCATTTTATGAAGAATCCTTCTTTGCACAATGATCTCCAGAGGTTCCAGAGGAGTCCCCAGAACAGAACCAGAACCTTCTTTATCAGCTTGTTGAGCTTTTTTAAGTCCCTGGCTCTGATGCTGCTTCCCCAGCAGATGATGGCAGAAGAGATGATACTCTCCACAACAGACTTATAAAAGATCTGCAGCATCTTGTTGCAAACACTGAAGGACCTAAGCTTCCTCAAGAAGTACAGTCTGCTCTGTCCCTTCTTGTAGATGGCTTCACAGTTGCATCTCCACTCTAGTCTGTTGTCCAGGTGAACACTGTGGTATTTATACTCCTCCACCACCTCCACCTATTTTCATGATGTAAATAGTGTTTGCTCTATTTCTGTTTCTCTTAAAATCTACAATAATCTCCTTTGTTTTAGTCACGTTCAAGATGAGATGATTGTTTCCACACCATGCCACAAAGCGGTCCACCACCTTCCTGTACTCAGCTTCTTGTCCATCTCTGATCCACCCCACGACTGCAGAATCATCCGAGTATTTCTGCAGATGACAGGAGTCTGTCTTGTACCGGAAGTCTGAGGTGTACAGAGTGAAAAGGAATGGTGAAAGTACAGTCCCCTGTGGTGCTCCTGTGCTGCTGACTACCTGGTTAGACTCACAACCCTTCAGTCTCACAAACTGTGGTCTGTTTGTCAGGTAGTCTTTGATCCAGGAGATTGTTGAGGCCTCCACCTGAGTCTTCTGGAGTTTCTGACAAAGCAAATCAGGTTGGATTGTATTAAATGTACTGAAGAAATCAAAGAACATGATCCTCACAGTGCTACTGGCTTTGTCCAGATGACAGTGGGTTTGTTGAAGCAGGTGTATGATGGCATCTTCAACTCCAACTCCACAGCGATAAGCAAACTGAAGGGGGTCCTGATAGTTTATTGTTTGCTTACTCAGGTGGGCCAACAGGAGTCTCTCTAGGACCTTCATGATGTGAGATGTCAGGGCAACAGGTCTATAGTCATTGAGGACTGATGGGTGAGTTTTCTTTGGTACCGGAACAAGACAGGAGGTCTTCCACAACACCAGAACCTTCTTCTGGTCCAGGCTAAGGTTGGAGAGGTCCTGCAGAATCCCACAGAGCTGCTCTCCACAGGCCTTCAGGACTCTAGGGCTGACATGATCTGGACCTGCAGCCTTATTCCGATTCAGTCTCTCCAGTTGCATCTTCGCCTGACTTCTTGAGACACACAGGTGGAAGGGGGAAGCAAAGGAAGCATCAGCATCTTCTGATATGGTTGAAGGCAAACATGTAGAAGCAGGTGGAAGGGCTGTGGTGGAAGATAAAAATGTGAGGTGTTACTGGACAGCTGTGGGTCCTGTGGGTCAAAGGAAGATGGAATGTCTGTTTGGCTGTGAGCAGGAGAGGAGGATGTGAAGCTTGTTTCTGAACTGAACCTATTGAAGAATGTGTTCAGTTCATTGGCACTGTCCAGACCTCCATCGGTCTGATCATCCTTCTGCTTGAAGCCTGTGATCTTCTTCATCCCTGTCCACACATCTCTGATATTGTTTTGCTGGAGCTTGCTCTCCAGCTTCTTCTTGTACACCTCCTTGCTGTCTCTTATCTTGACTTTAAGTTGCTTCTGTAAACTCCTCAATAATTCTCTGTCTCCCTCTCTGAAGGCTCTTTTTTTCACGTTAAGCAGGTCCTTCAGGTCACTGGTGATCCAAGGTTTGTTATTGGGGAAGCATCTCACGGTTCTGGTGGGGATGATGTTATCCACACAGAAGTTTATATAGTTGGTTACACACTCAGTCATGGCATTGATGTCCTCTCCATGTGGCTGGCACAGTGTATCCCAGTCTGTAGCCTCAAAGCAACCTTGCAGGGCTTCTTCAGCTTCCTGTGACCATTTTCTCACAGTCCTCTTTATTACAGGTTGTCTCTGAACAAGGGGCTTATATTTCAAACAGATAAAAACAAGATTGTGATCTGATTTGCCTAGAGGAGGTCTTGCTGTAGAGATGTATGAGTCCTTGACATTTACATAAAACAAATCCAACGTTTTGTTTTCTCTGATAGAGCAGCTGTCAAACTGTTGAAATGTTGGAAGTGTAGCAGAGGGTGAAGCATGGTTAAAATCACCAGATATTTCCACAAAAGCATTGGGGTTTTGTGTCTGTAGCTTAGCAACAACTGAGCTGATGGCATCACATGCAGTGTTGGAACAGCTAAAGGTGGAACGTAAACCGTTGCCAAAATAACACTGGTGAACTCTCTGGGTAAATAATATGGACGAAAACTTACTGCCAACAGTTCAATATCTGGACTGCAGAGATGACACTTCACAGTTACATGTCCTGGATTACACCATCTGTTATTTGTCTGGGTCACATAAAAATGCAGAATATATTCTCTTACCTGTCCTCTTCCAGTCCATGTGTATGATAACATCCTACCTGACTTCTTAGATGTGGTGGACATCCCACTGGACAGAGGGTACGTGTTGATCCATCCCTGGACGCTCTGCTGGGATCGTGAGCTGGAGTCCACATTACCCCTCAGGTCGGCGGCATTCATCACTGACAGACTGTTTAAGGATGGGTCCTGATTATCTGTTCACAGATGAACAGAATCAGGAACGAACGAAGCCAAAGCAGCATTCTGTTTGACCACAGGTTGAATCTACCACATATCATGTAGCTTAGCTTGTAAAACCAGTAAGTAAGCAGAAGTGTTCCTAACTCTTGTACTAATTCACATTTTGTTACATTACAACCGCAAACCTCGGTGTATTTTATTAAAGGTTCTTTTTCTTTATATACAATACTTTGAAAAGGTTTGATGTGACAAAATGTGAATACATTTAAGAGTTATGGATACATCTTCTTTATATGACATAAAAACTTTTTAACAATGAAAATACATAAACAGCATAGTCGATGATGAGAGTTTGTTTGGAAAGCGAGATGAGTTGTGTTGCTTTAGTCTTCTTCTGCTGTGATGGTCATGCGTTTGGAAACGGGGTATTGGATTGTAAATGGAGGTAGTAGTTGCCCTAATCCACTGATCCTGGGTCAGAAATTGTAGAAATTTGACCCAGGTTCTGGTATTAGAGGTCTAATCTACCTGAAGCAGTTTGATGTGTATGAGAAGGAAACAATGTCTGTTTCTGGATCATCGGGAATGAAGTGGACGGGATTTTCTGAGATGGAAGAATAAAAAACAAAAAACAAAACACTTTTTAGGATTTGGTTTCTTCTTTTGAGACCAAATTGATCAGGTCGAGGACAGGGGCAGACGGGTGGGCTGATGAATATTCATGCATCATGACGCTGATGCCAAATTTGTGCTTTTCCTCACAGCTGCGTAAAAAGTCTAATTTAAATGAAAGAAGAAGAAAAAAAAAGATTTTGAGAATCAGAGTAATGAAGGTAGGGAAATTTAGACTGAGACAGCACTGTGAGGAGAAGCTGTGTCAAATCTGACACACATGACAGCATGCCCCTGCTGCAGTGCAGCCCGAGCTCCACTGCTTTAGCCTTACTTAAGATAGATATCGGAGTAGTGCTGGACACGATAAGCGATCCGAATATCCCAGCAGAGAGAGTGCTCGGGGCTGAGGTAGTACCAAGCTCACCAGGTGCGACCAGCTGGCACGCTGCCAGGTACTTCTTGTCTGACAGGATGCTGGCATAGAAGCGGATTATGGTGCTGATGTCCTCACGGAGATGCTTGTCAGCCTGGGTGGGAAACTTCGGAGATACGCTGTAAAGACCGGAAAGAGTCAGTTAATAAGGAGACACTTACTGACTAAGTAATGCTGGGCCACCTAGAAGGAGAGATGCTTTATGGATGTAACTTGGTACATCTCTGACACGATGATGAATAAGGCTGGATAAAACCAAGCAGGAAAATAAACACCAACACTGATCAGATGTGCGTACCTGAAGTAATCGAAGGCTGTAGAATAGATCTTCTCTCGAAGGACATTTCTTGAAGTTGAATTGGTGACAACATCAGAGTGCAGCAGAGCCAGACCTAAAGTCAGCAACCTAACACACGCAAAAATATACGGCTGTTATAAACAACTCCAGTAATTTTCTATAAATCTTTCTACTCTGCTCATTTATGTCTTGCAAATGTATTCATACCTGATGTTACAACCACAAGCTTCAAAGCATTTATTGGGATCTTACGCCATAGACCAGCAAAAATTAGAACATAATTGAAAAGTAGGAGGAATAGGCTGCTTGGTTTTTACATTTATTACAGATAAAAACTGAAGATGGGATGTGGATTTTTATTCATCTGCTGAGTCAAGAGTCATCTTTCACTGCAATCAAGAGCTGCAAGTTATTTTGAGGTCGTCTCTGGCTGCTTTGCAAAATATCCAAAGCTCAGTGATCCTGGAAGAATGCCTACAAACAGGAAAAGCCCTAGGACAGATTCTCAATTGAATTCTACATCAATATGCTTTGATCTTACCCATTCCATTGTCACTCCAAAAATGTAAGGGATGCTGTCCTGCTGGAAGATGAACCTCCACCCCAGTCTCTTCTGCAGCCTGTAACAGGTTTTATTCCAGAGTTGTTCCCTATGTAGCCCATCCATCTTCCCATTAACTTGGACCAGCTTCCCTGTTGCTGCTGAAGAGAAGCATCCCCGCAGCATGATGCTCACATCCCCATGTTTTACAGTGAAGGTGGGTTGTTTAGGGTGCAGTCTTTCTCCAACACCATTTTGCATACCAAAACTTTAAACCCTTTTAGTGTTTTTATGGCTTTCTTTCAAGAATTGCTTTTTGCTTGACACTCTTGCACGAAGGCCAGATTTGTTGAGTGCACAGCTAATAGTTGTCCTGTCAACAGATTCTACAATCTCTGCAGCTCCTTCAGAGTAATAGCGGACTGCTTCCATTTTGGAGGCCATATCTTGGTAAGTTTGTAGTTGTGCAATACTCTTGTGTTGGGATGAGGATTGAACAGTGTTCCCTGACCTGTCTGCGGCCTTTCTTAGTCTGCATGATGTTGTTTGTTTCCTGACGTTCTCTAACAAACACAGAACTGAGGGCGGTTGGTTGCCCCGGATTTTATTTAGGGTTATTAGAGTAGAGGAAACTAGATACCAACACACACCAGACTTAAGATTTTTATTTGTAAAAAACATTGAAAACTAAGTATAATTTCTTTCCGATTGACAGTTGGGCTTCTTTGTGTTGGCCTAGCACATAAGATCCAGGAGAAATACAATAAAGTTTGTTGTTGTTCTGACGTGACAAAATGGGGGACTGTTCAAGTGGTATGAACGCAGCCTTAAAAGGTGCACAATACCTGAAACGTGGTCCAATGGCAGCTACGTGGCGGTTTAAACCGCTCTTAGAACCACCGACATCCAAGGACAGGGAGCGCTGTAGCAAACTGCCAAAGATCTCCACCTGATCCGCGCTGGAATATTTGGCTATTTCAAACCTCTGGACAAGAAACTGGAAAATAAAAACCAAAGCTATTGACTTAAAGGCAAAACACCGATAACAGGGACATCGTCTTGCACAAACATTTTTTTCTGACCTCAATCCAGATGTGGTGAGGAGTGACATCTGGAGGGCAGGGGACAGGCTGACTTTCCTCTGATGCTGCAAGAGGATCAGCCTCCACCTGAGCATCAGAGAAGAGGCCCATCTTCAGCTCCACGGTCATCTGCCACGCTCCTGCCATCTCCCGCATAAACTAGACAAAAGAAGAAGGCTTGGACATGCAAAGAAACTACACTAACAAGGGACACAAGAAAAGGTCAAACACATTGAACAATGTACCGGTACTTCCAATCCTGTACGCGCTGCCAGCAGCCACTCCCAGCATGCAATGGCCGTTTCCATGCCATGCTCGGTAAACATCTTGAGGGGCGACCAGCAGAGGTGGTGCAGGAGCTGAGGGTCGCAGTCTGTACGTGAAATATGACGGGAGCCAAGTCAGAGAATTTCATAAATAAAAACAAAACACTCCAACGAAGTCGTACCTTGGCTGCTGATGAGCAAGGCAGCCAGTTTGAACATGGCTTCAGTGAAGGCCTCAGGCCGAGCAGCGTCTAAAGCCTCTCCCATCTGTTTGATCATCATCCGGGTCAGATCAGACTGTCCCCTGACCACTTGGGCAAAGTGGATCATACCTGCAACCTACAAAAAACAACAACAAAGATCATAAGGGAAACAGAATCCAAAAATCTAACAGATTTTCAAAAAAGCACACATTTTTTGAGTACGCTCAGTAAAAAGGTCCTAAATTTTAATTTAGGAGTTTTGAAAAATTGTTTTATTTGTGTCTGTATTCATAAACCACATTGTTTCCCCCTGTACTTTATATTGATGTGGCATCTTTTTCAGCTTCTGTTTCAAATGCAACACAGTCCATTCTAGCTTGACTGGTTAAAAATAACAGAACAAGGTGGCTTATTTATTTTTCATGTAGAGTTAAAATAGAAAACATTTCCCCTGATCCCTTTCCCTTTAAGTGTGATCTCTGTCTGCTCTCATGGATAGATGGAAGGAGACGTTCTTAGTACATGGAAAACACAACAGCCTTGCAGTAAGACTATGGAAGTCCAGCTTTACATTTAACATACCCTGGGAAAACCAGCTAGTTAGCAGAATCAGCTGATCAGCAGCTTGATTAGCCCTGACTGGAGCTATCAGGTGGTGCTGGCAACACTCTTTGGTGTGAATGCCGTTGCTAAAAGAAGAAGACTCAAAGCTAGTAATTTCAGGGTTGCTATTGTAGTTTCCCAATTTCCTTTTTTCAAATTTTGTACTTAAATTTGTTTAAGTACAAAGAAAATCAGAAATATAAATCAGTTAAACCGATCCCTCTCATTAACACATTGTGATGTCACCTCTCCTAATATAAAAAAATGAAGGACTGCTCACAGCTTGAAAGCTGTTAAATATAGCTCTTAAAGAAAAATGTGAATCATCTAAAACCTGCATGGGCAGTTTAAATCTTTACAAAAACTGGTCACAAATCTCTTATCAATTAATCCCTACCAAACAAATAGGCATCAGCCCCCCGTGACCCTGCAGGGATAAGCAGGTATAGACAAAGGATGAATGGGTGGTAATTTAGAAATACATACAGTACAGACCAAACGTTTGGAGACACTTTCTCATTCAAAGAGTTTTCTTTATTTTCATGACTATGAATATTGTAGATTCACACTGAAGGCATCAAAACTATGAATAAACACATGTGGAATAATATACTGAACAGAAAAGTGTGAAACAACTGAAAATACAGGTACTTCTCAAAAGATTAGCATATTGTGATAAAGTTCATTATTTTCCATAATGTCATGATGAAAATTTAACATTCATATATTTTAGATTCATTGCACACTAACTGAAATATTTCAGGTTTTTTATTGTCTTAATACGGATGATTTTGGCATACAGCTCATGAAAACCCAAAATTCCTATCTCACAAAATTAGCATATCATTAAAAGGGTCTCTAAACGAGCTATGAACCTAATCATCTGAATCAACGAGTTAACTCTAAACACCTGCAAAAGATTCCTGAGGCCTTTAAAACTCCCAGCCTGGTTCATCACTCAAAACCCCAATCATGGGTAAGACTGCCGACCTGACTGCTGTCCAGAAGGCCACAATTGACACCCTCAAGCAAGAGGGTAAGACACAGAAAGAAATTTCTGAACGAATAGGCTGTTCCCAGAGTGCTGTATCAAGGCACCTCAGTGGGAAGTCTGTGGGAAGGAAAAAGTGTGGCAGAAAACGCTGCACAACGAGAAGAGGTGACCGGACCCTGAGGAAGATTGTGGAGAAGGGCCGATTCCAGACCTTGGGGGACCTGCGGAAGCAGTGGACTGAGTCTGGAGTAGAAACATCCAGAGCCACCGTGCACAGGCGTGTGCAGGAAATGGGCTACAGGTGCCGCATTCCCCAGGTCAAGCCACTTTTGAACCAGAAACAGCGGCAGAAGCGCCTGACCTGGGCTACAGAGAAGCAGCACTGGACTGTTGCTCAGTGGTCCAAAGTACTTTTTTCGGATGAAAGCTAATTCTGCATGTCATTTGGAAATCAAGGTGCCAGAGTCTGGAGGAAGACTGGGGAGAAGGAAATGCCAAAATGCCAGAAGTCCAGTGTCAAGTACCCACAGTCAGTGATGGTCTGGGGTGCCGTGTCAGCTGCTGGTGTTGGTCCACTGTGTTTTATCAAGGGCAGGGTCAATGCAGCTAGCTATCAGGAGATTTTGGGGCACTTCATGCTTCCATCTGCTGAAAAGCTTTATGGAGATGAAGATTTCATTTTTCAGCACAACCTGGCACCTTCTCACAGTACCAAAACCACTGGTAAATGGTTTACTGACCATGGTATCACTGTGCTCAATTGGCCTGCCAACTCTCCTGACCTGAACCCCATAGAGAATCTGTGGGATATTGTGAAGAGAACGTTGAGAGACTCAAGACCCAACACTCTGGATGAGCTAAAGACCGCTATCGAAGCATCCTGGGCTTCCATAAGACCTCAGCAGTGCCACAGGCTGATTGCCTCCATGCCACGCCGCATTGAAGCAGTCATTTCTGCAAAAGGATTCCCGACCAAGTATTGAGTGCATAACTGTACATGATTATTTGAAGGTTGACGTTTTTTGTATTAAAAACACTTTTCTTTTATCGGTCGGATGAAATATGCTAATTTTGTGAGATAGGAATTTTGGGTTTTCATGAGCTGTATGCCAAAATCATCCGTATTAAGACAATAAAAGACTTGAAAAATTTCAGTTAGTGTGCAATGAATCTAAAATATATAAATGTTAAATTTTCATCATTACATTATAGAAAATAATGAACTTTATCACAATATGCTATTTTTTTGAGAAGGACCTGTATGTCTTATATTCTAGGTTCTTCAAAGTAGCCACCTTTTGCTTTGATTACTGCTCCACACACTCTTGACATTCTGTTGATGAGCTTCAAGAGGTAGTCACCTGAAATGGTTTGCCAACAGTCTTGAAGGAGTTCCCAGAGATGCTTAGCACTTTTTGGCCCTTTTGCCTTCACTCTGCGGTCCAGCTCACCCCAAACCATCTCGATTGGGTTCAGGTTCGGTGACTGTGGAGGCCAGGTCATCTGGCGCAGCACCCCATCACTCTCCATCTTGGTCAAATAGCCCTTACACAGCCTGGAGGTGTGTTTGGGGTCATTGTCCTTTTGAAAAATAAATGATGGTCCAACTAAACGCAAACCGGATGGAATAGCATGCCGCTGCAAGATGCTGTGGTAGCCATGCTGGTTCAGTATGCCTTCAATTTTGAATAAATCCCCAACATTGTCACTAGTAAAGCACCCCCACACCATCACACCTCCTCCTCCATGCTTCACGGTGGGAACCAGGCATGTAGAGTCCATCCGTTCACCTCTTCTGCGCCGCACAAAGACAAGGTGGTTGGAACCAAAGATCTCAAACTTGGACTCATCAGACCAAAGCACAGATTTCCACTGGTCTAATGTCCATTCCTTGTGTTCTTTAGCCCAAACAAGTCTCTTCTGCTTGTTGCCTGTCCTCAGCAGTGGTTTCCTAGCAGCTATTTTACCATGAAGGCCTGATTCACACAGTCTCCTCTTAACAGTTGTTCTAGAGATGTGTCTGCTGCTAGAACTCTGTGTGGCATTGACCTGTTCTCTAATCTGAGCTGCTGTTAACCTGCGATTTCTGAGGCTGGTGACTCGGATGAACTTATCGTCCGAAGCAGAGGTGACTCTTGGTCTTCCTTTCCTGGGGCGGTCCTCATGTGAGCCAGTTTCTTTGTAGCACTTGATGGTTTTTGCGACTGCACTTGGGGACACTTTCAAAGTTTTCCAAATTGTTCGGACTGACTGACCTTCATTTCTTAAAGTAATGATGGCCACTCGTTTTCTTTACTTAGCTGCTTTTTTCTTGCCATAATACAAATTCTAACAGTCTGTTCAGTAGGACTATCAGCTGTGTACGGTATCCACCTCCTGCACAACACAACTGATGGTCCCAACCCCATTTATAAGGCTTGAAATCCCACTTATTAAACCTGACAGGGCACACCTGTGAAGTGAAAACCATTTCAGGTGACTACCTCTTGAAGCTCATCAACAGAATGCCAAGAGTGTGTGGAGCAGTAATCAAAGTAAAAGGTGGCTACTTTGAAGAACCTAGAATATAAGGCATATCTTCAGTTGTTTCACACTTTTTTGTTCAGTATATAATTCCACATGTGTTAATTCATAGTTTTGATGCCTTCAGTGTGAAGCTACAATATTCATAGTCATGAAAATAAAGAAAACTCTTTGAATGAGGTGTGTCCAAACTTTTGGTCTGTACTGTATATTAAAATAAAGTAATCCTAAATACTCATTTACCACTATTGGTAATAAAAAATATTCATGAAGTGCCAAAAAAGATACAGATATTGCTGCATACTGATTTTCTGGAATTATTCAACCTGAAGGTAGTACCTCTACATGAACATGATCAGCAGCTGATGATGGGAGCTACTGTAAGGACGTCTAGCTCCAGCTTTGGTGTGGTAGAAGGAAGTAGTAAAATAAGCAATAAAGCTTATTTCTTTTGGATCTTTTTAAAATAAATAATTTTACTATTAATTTCTCTAAATTATGATACATTTATTTTTTCATGCAGTAAAAAAACCGATTACAGTAATGCATAGTGTCCAACACATTGCTGCTTCGATGGTGCAGGATACAACATGATTCTACCTCTCCAGCATATCTGTTCCGGAGGTTCAGGGACGCCATGAAGTTGGAGTAATCCTTCTTCACACAAGCTGGCCTCTCAGTCAGTTGGGTGGACTAAATGAGGACATGATGGATAGTTAGTATATTTATCAACTCCATATCTATTATGAAACAACTGAAATCTTCCCAAGACCTGGGATCCCACAGGGCTATGTACTTGGGCTGATTCTTTTCTTAATTTCTTTTCACATTTTCAATGTGGAAGAAAATGAAAAGATGTCTGTTTGATTGGATTAAATGATCCAATTATGCAACTTCAAGCAAGTTAAATGACTAAAACAGCCATACGTACACAAGATGCAAGTTTATGACTCACCCCCAGAGTGGTACTTTGTCTGTTGTAGCCAGCAAAGTGCAAGATGCTTTCTGTTGCCATGGCCAGACCCGTGTGCTGGGAGAGACCCGAGACCCAGTTCTGATGTTTGTTAAGGTACTCCTGACACCACATAGAAAACAGTGAAAGCATGTTTCAGGTCCAAGTTTGTGATGCTTCCTAACATGTCTAATTTATATATCTGCAAGATTGACATAGGGTATTTAAACAGGCCCAAAATTGACTTATTCAATAGACTTATGAAATATTTTATTGATAATATTCAAAATTGGAGGTATTATGAAAAATGCTATAATTATTACACTTACTTTTGGTTTTGCTGTATAAGTACTGTAATTATCTGCTTTGCACTCCACTATTCAGGATGATATGGGAGAAAATGTTTGATGTGAAATCTTACCTGCAGGTGGGATTTTGTTACAGAGGGAGCCCACTTCATAGCCTCTTTAAGGATTTCTCCACAGCGTGCAGCAAAATCTTTGACAATGCTCTAAAAATTACAGAAAGAAACATAGTTAATTGACTTTTGGGTTTTTATTTTACATGCACATGCTAAGGAGCAATCACCCTGGGTGTGAAGAACTGGATGAGTAAAAGGATACATTTTTGACTGAGTAAACCAAAGTTACCTCTCTGGCTTCATATGTATCCGGGGCAGTGATTCTGTAGGGTGTATCTGGGATGTCATAATAGGGCTGGTCTTTGTGAATGTCCTGCAACACACCATAAATATCTCTCAAACCATGGTACAGATAATAAACTTGCCAGATATATGCTCATTTGATGAAATAAATAATCATCACTCACTGCACTGAGGGACAGGGAGAGCGTCTGCAAGATATCCAACATAGTCTTCAGCACCCGGCCACTCCAAAGCAGGTGGGGGAAGCTGAGGAGAGAGATGGTTGTCTAATTAAGCAAGAATGAGTGTGGTAATTTTGAACTGGTGAACTGGTGGATCGATGCCCTCTTACGTTTCAGCCAGACCAGACAAATATTTGTCCGCCACTCTGCGGATCCGCTTGTGGATGTGGTTGAAGTTGACCAGGAGAAACTGAGCGTGACGTTCCAGCTCTTCCTCGTGAGCTTTCGTTTTTGGCTGAAATGAAACCACTTATTGTTTCCTCTATTATCTCTATTAAGGCGTCATGACCGTTTTCCGAACAAAGATATAATATATAAATTATGTTGAGAAATAATAAACATTCTTCCTGCTTCATCCCCTGGCAGAGTTCTCACGGGATAAAGCAACAAACTCTACTCCGATGATGAGATCATAATAACCAAAACAGTTTTGTACAAAAACATCAATGATTTCAAAATAAAAGCAGAGTAGTTAATATAATAAAAATGTCTGCAAACGTGTACACAAAGCAGTATCTCAACAAGCAATCCAACTGACTCAGTGACACCATTAACAATACATCATAATGTTATATCATCATAGCATATAATCATAGATATGTTTGTTTTCCAACAGACAGCAGCAAGGTTCTTGAGTGAAAACTTCACTTACTTTTTCAGCCATCATTTGAAGGAAAACCTCAAACACCTTGTCGCTTACAGCTATCACACACTGCATCATACCTGTTAAAACATGGATTTAATACATGAGGAACAGTATCTGTCTTTCAGAGGACAGTTTTAATTTTCTGCCTGCTTACCAGATTTATCCTTCTGTATCGCTCGGTCTTCAAAGTAACGAAACATGACCTGGAAGCGGTCCGAGTCTAGAGAGTGCAGCATCCTAACAATAATGAAAAAGACAAGATGGCATGAGGTCATACTATTCATGTAAAGGTCATGTAAAGATTAGACATCCTTTCTCTATAGAGGCACTGTGCTACCTCATGTACTCTAGCCTATAAACAGACAGCAGGTATGTGGACATGGCAAAGTCCAGCTTATTGATGAGAGCAGCCACCTCCGGAGGAGGGTCCAGCAGGTTGATGATGGTACTGCGCAGGTCATTCAGCTCTGCCTGAAATGTAGCAGCTCCAGTCAGAAAGACAGCCTACTATGCACCTGCCTTTGTGTGTCAATGTACATGTGTGTGCGTGCGTGTGCTCATACAGGAGTGACGGTGTCGTTCTTCAGCGCAGAGTTATACTGCAGCTCAGAACGTAAAGGTTCTCCACTGGGAAACGTCAGCAGCGGCGATTTGGTTGCAATCTCACAAACTCCTCCGTACCACTCTTCTGGCCACAGACCTGATTGTTTCAGCAAGAATAAAGGAAACATCCAGGCAATGTTTGAAAAAAGAAGAAACAAATACAAAAAACTATATATTTACAAGAAACTATATATTTACAAACTTACTGCATAAAAAGACATTTCTCTTTGTTTCACTGTCAAATTAGACTAAACGTTTCCTGTTTAAGGTCAGTTAGGATTATCAAAATGATTTCTATTTGTTAAAAGAAAGGATTGTGCTAATGCCTCTCACAGCCATTAATATGTACATTAACTCTTTCATAGCACACTTTCATGACATTTTGAAGCGGCTTTGACGTGTAGGCAATAATGTTTTGTTAAACGAGGGGTTACATACAGTGACGGTGAGGTGCCAGCTCTGCAAAAAGTAAAGTGCCTTGCCTTAAACATTTGTCATTATATTAATACTTCTCCATACTATGCTGCGGTCAATGTTTCTTTAAAGGAACAATGGCTGTAATGCTAAAAATGACAGTGAAAATTGGTGTGGTGCACATTTTTAAGGAAGTTGAAACAGATTTACCGTAATCTTCCTTATCAAATCAATTTATTGTCTACTAAATAGCCTACAACAAAGAAGACAGCATTTAGTTTGAACAGTTGTTTAACAGATAAGAGAACATATTGGCCAGATGGTTGGGATACTCTATTCATCTTTTGCAGGGCCTTTCGTTAGGGCTGGCTAAACACGTCATAAAACTTACGTTTTAATCCTTTATTTTACTTCCAGTCTGCAATACTAAAATTGCAAAACTGGAAACGGTGAATGACAATAACAATCAATTAAGAAAATGTACAGTTGAGTGAACTCAATTCAGTTCAATAATACTTTATTAATCACAAAGGGAAATTAAATGTTGTTGTAGCTCAAATTATAAAGGTTCCTAAAACTCCTTGTACCTGAGCCCTCCACTGCAAATCCCATGACAACAGAGTAGAGCCAGAAGTCTCTGAACAATTTCTGCAGACGTGGCTTTGCTTCCTTTATTGGTGGCAACCTCTTGGTCAGCTAGAAGCACAGAACGTAAACACAGCATGATTAGGACAACTGTCCATAAAAGGGCCAGAACTATACCAAGAAGTTTTACTTGCATTTAGTAGAATGAAAAAAGCTGCAAAGAGCTGACCCGTTCAACACTGAGAATATTATCTGGATCACTTACCACAGCAATTACTGGAATGAGGACACCGAGATTTCCAGCACTGCTAGATGCCTGAGAAGAAAGACAGGTGTGATTCTACATATAGTCAAAGAATACATAAGTAAAGACAAACCTCAGAGGTCCGAGACTGGTATGTTGTAAGCTAAGGGCACTAATGACTTTTTTAAAGCATATTTTAGCTTAATATATCTCAAACCTAGTGTTTACTGAATTGCAGCCTCAATCTTAGTGAAAAACTATGACACAATCAAATGATTTCCTTAAAATGTGTGCATAAAACCTGCAAACTAAGAATAGAACCTACAGTTTTCTGTAGGTTCTATTTCACGTTCTGTGAGACTTTAATCTATAATCAAATGCTGAGATCCTATCAAGTGGCTAAGATTACAAAAGACAGACGGGATAAAAGAAATCACAGCAACATGTGTGCAAGCTGTGGAGGTAAAAACAAAACGTTTAGGATGAAATGCATGCCTGCATTTGACAAAGCCAGAATCAGCTTCCACTTAAACTAAGGTTCTAACCAACCCTTCTAAACATGCATTGAAATGTATGGCTGTGTGAAGCATACCTTCAGGGCAGGGCCTTTGTCCGAGGCCCTCTCACTGGCTCGCTTCCCCTCTAAACCCAGCTGCACAAAAAGCTCCAGCAGGTTGACCAGCAGCTCATCCACCATCTGCTCGGTCTGCATGTTGGCTGCTATGTTACCCAGAGCGTTTATAACAGCCAGGGAACAGTGTCTGCACAAGGAATAGGGAGGCATTTAGGATGAACATCCAACATTTAGCATTATACTCATAAATAAGCAGTGACATGTGCCCAAACCTAATCTATAACTCTCTCCAATGTTTCATTTACAGTTTAGTTTTACTAAAAGCGAAGAATTCCATTGAATGGATGTGCTTCCTTCAACTGTTCAAGGAAACTAGAGAGACGATCTCTCTACAGGTCCTTCTCAAAATATTAGCATATTGTGATAAAGTTCATTATTTTCCATAAAGTCATGATGAAAATTTAACATTCATATATTTAAGATTCATTGCACACTAACTGAAATATTTCAGGTCTTTTATTGTCTTAATACGGATGATTGTGGCATACAGCTCATGAAAACCCAAAATTCCTATCTCACAAAATTAGCATATTTCATCCGACCAATAAAAGAAAAGTGTTTTTAATACAAAAAACGTCAACCTTCAAATAATCATGTACAGTTATGCACTCAATACTTGGTCGGGAATCCTTTTGCAGAAATGACTGCTTCAATGCGGCGTGGCATGGAGGCAATCAGCCTGTGGCACTGCTGAGGTCTTATGGAGGCCCAGGATGCTTCGATAGCGACCTTTAGCTCATCCAGAGTGTTGGGTCTTGAGTCTCTCAACGTTCTCTTCACAATATCCCACAGATTCTCTATGGGGTTCAGGTCAGGAGAGTTGGCAGGCCAATTGAGCACAGTGATACCATGGTCAGTAAACCATTTACCAGTGGTTTTAGCACTGTGAGCAGGTGCCAGGTCGTGCTGAAAAATGAAATCTTCATCTCCATAAAGCTTTTCAGCAGATGGAAGCATGAAGTGCTCCAAAATCTCCTGATAGCTAGCTGCATTGACCCTGCCCTTGATAAAACACAGTGGACCAACACCAGCAGCTGACACGGCACCCCAGACCATCACTGACTGTGGGTACTTGACACTGGACTTCTGGCATTTTGGCATTTCCTTCTCCCCAGTCTTCCTCCAGACTCTGGCACCTTGATTTCCGAATGACATGCAGAATTTGCTTTCATCCGAAAAAAGTACTTTGGACCACTGAGCAACAGTCCAGTGCTGCTTCTCTGTAGCCCAGGTCAGGCGCTTCTGCCGCTGTTTCTGGTTCAAAAGTGGCTTGACCTGGGGAATGCGGCACCTGTAGCCCATTTCCTGCACACGCCTGTGCACGGTGGCTCTGGATGTTTCTACTCCAGACTCAGTACACCCCCAAGGTCTGGAATTGGCCCTTCTCCACAATCTTCCTCAGGGTCCGGTCACCTCTTCTCGTTGTGCAGCGTTTTCTGACACACTTTTTCCTTCCCACAGACTTCCCACTGAGGTGCCTTGATACAGCACTCTGGGAACAGCCTATTCATTCAGAAATTTCTTTCTGTGTCTTACCCTCTTGCTTGAGGGTGTCAATAGTGGCCTTCTGGACAGCAGTCAGGTCGGCAGTCTTACCCATGATTGGGGTTTTGAGTGATGAACCAGGCTGGGAGTTTTAAAGGCCTCAGGAATCTTTTGCAGGTGTTTAGAGTTAACTCGTTGATTCAGATGATTAGGTTCATAGCTCGTTTAGAGACCCTTTTAATGATATGCTAATTTTGTGAGATAGGAATTTTGGGTTTTCATGAGCTGTATGCCAAAATCATCCGTATTAAGACAATAAAAGACCTGAAATATTTCAGTTAGTGTGCAATGAATCTAAAATATATGAAGGTTAAATTTTCATCATGACATTATGGAAAATAATGAACTTTATCACAATATGCTAATATTTTGAGAAGGACCTGTATTTGTCTACAGCCAATGAGAATTCTGATATGTAGACTTTAACTATCAATGCATTATAAGTAAGGGAATCCTACTGGATATTATATTGTGTATTTAAATATTCCTACCCACTTGTATTTAACCCACCTGAGTAGATACTTTGTGGAACCACCTTTCACTGTATGTGCAGCTGTCCATTTTTGAGATATACGTCTCTACCAGCTTTAGAGGCTGAAATCTTTGTCTACTCTTCTTTGGAAGACAGCTTAAAGTCAGTCCGACTGAATCTGATTTGGTCAAATGAATTTGCTTGGACCTAAACTATGGGAAGAAACTTGTGCCATCAGAAACTGAATTTAAATTTCTCAGACTGAATCTATATTTGTGTAATTAATGCATTGATTTGAAACTGAATTTAATGGTTTGAAACTGAATTAATGGTTTGAAACCGAATTAATTTGCATTGAAAATGTATTTTGTTGTTTTGAAAATTCAGTTTGCCTACTTTCACTTTAAGTTCTAAAATTGAATTTTTTGTGTCACACATCCGGGTCCTTGAGGATAGCCTTAGATTAATCAAACACAGATTCGATTTACGTTTCACATTTGGTTAAACTTCCTTTACGGCATGTTGAGCTGGAGCAGTGCAGCATACATGAGCTTGGCGGATGTCCATCACCAAATCAAATGAGCATCTATAAGAAGCGTCATGTAAACAAATGATGGTCAAACAGTAACACATATTCTACCTGTAGCTATTAGCTAAACATGCCAGATCAACATGGTGCGGTCGGTGTTATGTCGGTCTGCGTTTCCCCTGCCTTTACCTCAGCGTAATTATGTTGCCTAGCAACAGTGATTGCATGAACCACAGAGCTGTGAAGCCGAACAAATGAAGCCCTAATGGCTTATTTTCTTGTTCATTATTCAGCCATTTAAATTGTTAGTTTGGTGTTCATAGATAAAAATATATTTGTAAATCTATTTGTAAAAATGTAACAATTTAAACACTAACATATTAACTTTAGAAACAACGTTTAAATCAGTTTATTTGTAGAGCATAAAAATAAAAGAACCAAACATCAACATTAGATATAATCTGACTGAATCATATCTGTGTTTAACTTCCATCCATTGGGAAAACCCAGCAGGAGCTTGAAAACAACGTGGGAGTCAGCTGTTCTCTCGGGGTTCATCGCACCTCAACCCCCCAGTCAGCTGAGCCCGGTGTCAGGGCAGCAGAACCGGACGTCTCCGAACACGTCGGAGCACGTGTGGAATTAAGCGAAATCTTGATAAACCGAGTAGATATTTCAGGTTTACACAGCTACATTCTAGTCTAAAAACAAGTTCATTTTGTTTCACAGAAAGCGCAATATATCCAACTTTGTTCTGTCCGAGCTACTGCACCCTGTTGGTGGCCAGACGCCTCGGAGCTCCTCCGGTACTTTGTCCCCATGAAGCAATCGCACACTCTATCTAAAGACTCTTAAAGGAACGACTCTCAACAAGTTTCTAACTTTCAGCTCCTTTAATCTAAATTAGGCAGAGGAATGATTACAGAGATCAGCGCTGAGGCTCCTGTCCCGGACCGTCGCCGTCTGTTAGAGGCTGACGAAAAGCCCTGAAAGGTCACATGTAGTTTTTATATCTGGCCCTCCAATGCAATGGATGTTTCCTCCCTCAGTGATTATTAGTAGACTATGTGTCACCATTGTGGTGTCTATCTGGTAGGTTTTTTAGAAGCGGGTGTCCATACTTAATCTAAGTGTACTTTGGCTTTCTAATCAAACCAGTTATACCAGCTGCTCCACTATCAAACCCAGTGCCCCAGCCAGAGGTCATTTATCTTTGTACTGTATGTCTATGAGCATTCTTATCCTATTGTAACAGAAGGGAAACATTAGAACTTATATTTTATTTCACTATAGTATAGATGGGAAAAACAGCTATGAGCATATTAATAAAGGTTATTCCTAACAGTTCACAGCTTTTCTCTCTCCTCCAGGTTTTGCTACTTCTGTTAGCGCAATCTACTTTGACCCGCAATGAATCATGGGATAGGGTGGCCCACGAAGGATACACCGGACCCATCCTTCATATCTGGGGAAAAGAAGGACACATTTGTCAGCCCTATTTGGAGGAGCCTGCGAAGCTGTAGACTTTATTGCCTCACAATGACGTAATCGGCCAACAAATGCGTCCTTCAAAGAATGCAGCCCCTCAATCTGGACACAGCAATAGTGAATGACATCCGTGAATCGGTGAATCTGTGTTTGATTAATCTGTGGCTTCAAGGACCCGGATGTGTGACACAAAAAACTGAATTTTAGAACTGAAAGTAAAAGTAGTGAAACTGAATTTTCAATTCAACAAAATACATTTTCAGAGCAAATAAATTCTGTTTCAAATCAATGCATTTATTTTCAAATTACACAAATACAGATTCAGTCTGAGAAATTCAAATTCAGTTTCTGATGGCACAAGTTTCTTCCCATACTAAACCAATCCATTCTAGCTCTAGCTGAATGTTTAGGGTTGTTGTCCTGCTGGAAGGAGAACCTCCACCCCAGTCTCAACTCTAATAAAGCTCTGAAGGACTGGCCTGTATTTAGCTCTGTTCATTTTCACATCAACACTGACCAACTTCCAAGCCCCTACTGAGCATCCCGACAGCAGGGCATTGATACCACTGTGGGGATGGCATTTTCAGGGTTACATTTTGGTCTCATCTGACCAGAACACCTTCTTACACATGTTTGCTGTGTCTCCTACATGGCTTGTGGCCTCCTTTAAAAAGGACTTCTTAAGGCTTTGTTTTCACAAAGGCTTTTTTTCCTGTCATAAAGGCCAGATTTGTGGACTGGACGACTAATAGCGGTCCTGTTAACAGAATCTCTGCCCCAGGCTGGGTTGTGGGTCTTGGTCTTCACGAGGCTGCTTGTTCACCAATGTTCATGTAGATAACACACAGATGGACTGTATAATAAGTGAATTCTTAAAGCCAGCGGTTGCACTGGAATTTATTATATACAGATGCATGCCACAGTTTTCAGATTTTTGCATGAAAATAATTTAAAAACCATATGTCCTTGTCTTTCTACTTCACAGTTTTGTGTCGGCCAATCCCATGACATCTCAAATGCACTGAGGTTTTTTGGTTGTAATGTGAAAAACGTTCAGGTGTTTGAATATTCTTGCAAGGCCCTGTATAATGATAAATAAAACTGTCTGCATAGAACCACCAGGA